>NW_026989830.1:1020924-1361233 GCF_036321535.1 Camelus dromedarius
AAAACAAATGTTCATATAAAAACTCCTACAGGAATATTCACGGCTCCATTACTCATCACAGCCAAAAAGCAGAAACAACACAAATGTCTATCACGTGATGAATGGGTAAACAGAGGGGCCCAGACATACAGTGGAATATTATTCAGCAATAGCAAGGCATAGAGTACTGACCCAGGCCACAACTTGGACAAATATCGAAAACGTTACTCAGTGTGAAAGAAGTCAGTCACAATAGATGGTTCCACTTACATGAAGTAACTAGATTTACATGAAATTTCCAGCACAGGCAAATCCACAGAGAGAGAAAAGTGGCTTTCTGAGGCTGTGGGAAGATGGGGAAGATGGGGATGTCTGCATATGCGTAAGGGGCTTCCTGTTGGGGGTATGAAAATTTTCTAAGATTGACTGGGATGAACAATTCTGGGCATAGAGTAAAAACTGCCGTACATTTTAATGGGTGAATTGTTATTAAAACTGGTAAGAAAAAAAGCACCTCCAGCCAGTTACCTTCCCATAGTAAATGCAAATTGCTAAATTTTATTACAGGAAGAAGAAACTGCCCTCAGCATGAAAGCAGGAGTTCAGCAAATGTGAGTTAACAGAAATTGGAAAAGAGCATTTAACTTGAAACAGTTGATGAGTGTACACAAATTATTAAGACATGACAAGGAAAATCAGTTTGACATCACGAAGAAGCATTCTGCTTCAAATGCAGATCAAGGATTCGGCAAGCCCACCTGCTACAAATGACCAGAGAAGTAACCTGGTTCTTTAAAAAAGCGCCAGAGCCAAAAAGGAAATAATGGTGAGGAAAGCAGGCGGCCGAAAATCTGGAACAGTTTCCTACAAATACTTTCTCCACTGAAAATTCAAAAACAAAATTAAAGTGATGTGATGTTGTGTTGACCTCACGTGAATGGGCTTCCTCCGGTGCTCGACAGATTTGTAACCCCGAATGAGAGACTCAGGAGAATCATCATGGCTCCTGGGAGTCACCAAATGACTGCCCACCAGCTCGCTGACCACCATCACATCTGCCAGGGTTGAATTGCAGAGAAGAGACCAACTTCTGAAAGGCACAGGAAATATAGACAAGGGAAGAAAAGGCTGCAGTCAGTCCTGGGACAGAGGCCTTCTGAGCAGAGGCCAGAAGGCTGCAGGTGAACATGAGTGGCCCTGGGGCAGAAAGGGACCACGGGGGAGCAGACCTCAATTCTTTCCTCTCTCTCCCTCGGGTAGGAGAGATAAAGTCTGCATCCTTCTCACCTGGAACTGTGGATTCTGGCTGGCAAAAGTCTTACCAACATGGAATGAATTACTCAAGACTGTGGAAAAAGGAAAGAAAGCGAGAGGGATTAGGGAGCCAACTCCAAGAACCTCTCAAATGCTCCCATATTTATTGTGTATAATCAAAGGAAATAGTCTTTAACAGTTGTGTGATAGTAAGGAGGAACTTCGTGAAAGATGGGATGAGGCAGAGATTGTAGAATCCGCAATGAGTAAAAAGGCTTAGTTTACCTTTAGGGGAGACATGGGGAGAGGGGAACAAGATAAATTCTTTAGATATCTTCATTACAAAGCAGACCACCAGATCAGCCAGGTCCCTGTTTTGGGAATAATGTACTATCTAACAGCAAGCACGCCCAGCGTTTATAGCTGAGTGCCTGGGTCATTGCTGTGCAGAAATCTTCCACGCAGGTCCGCACAGGTAGAAGTGCCACAACGTGCTCAGAAATTATACCGTCATCACCCCTGGGCTCCCATGGACTGGTTTCAAATTAACCAAACTCATGAGAGACCGATGCAAGAAAACCAGAAATTTAATTTATTAATGTAACAGGAGATGTGAAACTACAAACCAGACTGAAATATCAGAGTTCAACCATGAGTACAGATTCTCCTCAACAGCCCAATCACAGGCAGGCAGTCACATGACAAGAGTGGACAGAAGCAGAGCAGGAAGGGTTTCTAGATTAACTCAATGGACTAAATTTCTGTTATACGAAAAGATCTGCTGCCCAGAAGACATTTAACGCCAATCACAGTGCACTGTCCGTGGACTGTGGCTGAGACACGACTGTGAGCACCTGTGTATCTCTCCTTTCCCTGTCCTTTCTGGGCTAAGTGATGCACAGAGGTACAGAGATCCAGGGATGCAGATACCTCTAAACACCCAAAGCCCATCCCTGGGAGCCTGGAAACCAGACAGCCAGGGTTTAAATACCAGCTCTGTCACTTACTAGCTCTGTGACTTTGGCCAACTTACTTACTCTCTCCGTGCCTCAATTTCCACATTGTAAACCTGGGATAACTATCAAACCTTCCTTACTCACTTGTTGTGAAGATTGAAGGATTCATTTCTGTAAAACGCTCAGAAAAGAATGTAGCACATTTCTGGTGCTCAACAAATGTGAATTTAATAAGAAAGTGATTTACAAATCTCCCTTCTAATCATCTTCTGTGTTTCATGGCTAGTCTGAGTCCCAAAGGAAATCCTTATTTCCCTTCTTATAAACTCTTGGGGAGCACCCTTCTGTTGCATCCCACCACTTGTTTAAACTGAGGGAAGGGATGCCTCCTCCACAATCTGGTCCATGGAGAGTGTTTTTCCCTTCACACCCCTGACCTCTGGACAACGGCTAGCCCTCCTCACACTAACAGATTGAGGTGTGAGTCCGGATCGACAAGCAGGGCATATGAAACCTTTCCTTTCCCTCCAGTGTTGGCCACCATTGGGAAGCACCCGGGATGCTCAGCTCCATGGCAGGGCAGCCCTGTGCATGATGGGGCAGATCCTCTTAAGGGAAGGCTCACTGTGGCCCAGAGCTAACTGGGACTGCATGAGTCTCTAGTTCTGGGGCACAGTATCATGACACGCATTTTCCCACAGCCCTGAAGTTCATGGAGAACGTGGCTTCATCAGTAATACAGGAGACATTTATCGCCTGCCTGTTCTTCTGTGTCATCTCTCAGTTGGCTGCTGGAGAAAACATGTGTATAGGTATTGGGTCCCCTTAAGCCCCAATATATATGAAGTAACAAAAAATTCTGTGGCTTAACATTGGTTCAAGGCGACTGTGTAACTGTCCTGACCCTGCTGATGCTAAATTATGGGTATAGGAAATATGGAACCTCCTCAAATATCTTTCAGCATAAAACCAGCTTTTCTTATTTTCCTGTTTCTTAGTAACTGCCAAAGACTGTAAAATGATGGCTTCATACAAAACAGGAGCTAAACTTTATGAGCCCTTTGACATTCCCACTGTGCTAAACACTTTACATAATTTCTAATTCTCACAATTCTGCAAAGCAGATACGAGCGTCCCCATCTCACAGACGAGGGAATAACTCAGAGCAAACTGACTCAGGCTCACGTGGCTCAGTGGCAGCACGTGCACGCAAACCCAAGACAAAAAACTACACCCCTTCTTATATGTACAAAATCACCTCCCAACAATTGATACACAGCTGCTGGGTCAATACTCAGGGAACTCAGTACACTTTTCAGCTTTAAGGTGCTCCAGAGGCCGCTCTTAGCTGCTTTATAAAATTCCGGCTCACTGGTTGCTAACACTGGAAGAAAAGACCGATTTTGCCATTGTTTGCACAGCAAGTCTGAAATGTTCACAGCGAGATGACAGAATAAGTCTAAGACATAAGCAGAATAATTTTTCCAGGTAGACAGACATAATGGACATTGTGCTATTCTGAAGCACTAAGCAACGGAATCAAAACAAAATAACATTTGTTAAACCTTCTTTTGCAAAAGGAATATTAAGACTGTTAGAAGGTGCAACAGCACCACCTATGGCTAAAAACACCTTCCAGGTTGCTGGGAAAGATGCAACACAAAAATTGCCTGTTGGATCAGAAAGAAGAATCAGATAATTAAATCTTATGTAGCACATAGTGCACTTTGCTTCGGGGAAGGGAGGTGTATTCAGTATTTAATCTGACATTGCTAATACTCCTGAATATAAACAAAAGACATAGGCTCATGGAAACTTCTTAGTAGAGGAAAGAATCCAGTCCAGCCACTTCATTTTACAGGAGGGGAGACTGAGATCTGGGATCTGTCCTCCTGGCAATCAGCAGCAAATCTCTCCTAGGCCTCATGTCTTGCACTGTAGCAAAAACCAACAGATCTGTACTAGGCCTATATTCATAAAAGTCACGTCTGTATTTTTCCAACAGTAATTAATCTAGGTATCTTGCAAAATACTTCTCAAAGTGCCAGGAAAGCATACAAGTGTATTGAAATTCAAAAACATTTATTTGCACATTAAAACAGCATGAGCTTTATTCTATTAAAAAAAGTGACATGTCAAATCAATGTTTTGATATTTTAAAACCTATTAAGAGTGCAGAAAAATAAATCAAAATTTTCTTTAATCACAAAAGAGAGAAGCTTATTCCCTGAAAATGATCAATGTAGATTTTTCTAAACTTAATGGTTCTGGTCAGATTCCTACGAATTTAAATGTCTGAGTGGATGGTTACACGGCAACATGAATTCTGAGTTGTAACAACACACATTCTGTGTAAATAATATTCAAGGCCGTCTGCTTAAGGTGATTTTACTAGTCCCTGTCTCACTAGAATGATAAAGATTTCATTAAAACTTCATACTGCACACACACACACAAAACCCTGAATCCTTGTTACTTTAAGCCATATTCATATATTCATAAATATGCATATTGAATATGCATCAGAAACAAGCCACCCTCTTTAGTATTCAGAGTTGATCCTTCTAAACTATCTGTCCTTGTGACAGCATATTTTTATAAGCAGCTCTTGGGTGCTTCATATACAAGGCGTCCACCTCTCACAGTCAAACAAGGTAAAGGGCATCACTCAAATTTCACAAATGAGGAAATGTACTTAAGCCATGAAAACAACTTACATATTCATCATCAGGAAAGAAAAGAGTAAAGATTTTACTTACAATATTCACTGACAAAACTTTCCTCCATACTAAGACTACATAGAACCAATTCAGTCTTTGTAAATTTTTCTGTCAATAAGCACCACTAGAGAAAAACAAGCAACATCATTAGAAATGGTTGGACTTTCAAAGCCCACTCCAATTTTGCACTATAATCATTTTTAATGTTTTGATTTTAGTGTTTACAGAGCACTAAAATAAAAAAATATAAAGTTTTTAACTCATTGCCTGAGAAAGCAACATTTGTGAAAATGTACAATTTTAATTTATGCCACTCTGTCTAACATTCTCACTGGTGTCTCTCCTTTGAAGGCTTCATGAAGCTGAGATCGCTAAAATCGTTCATTTATGGACTCACAGGAGTTCGGGAAACCACTCAACTTGGGGCTGATCAGAGGAGCCATTGAGAATGCATCCTGTGCAGCCTGGGTTCCAGCACTGAGCCTGCCAGCGCCAGCTGCGTGAGATTTGGGACAAGCTGCCCCATCTCTCAACCGCTCAGCTGCAGAAAAGGAGACACTGATACCTACCCTTAAACACCTGCTATGAATTAAAACATGAGGAAAGCATTTTAGCCTTAGGTAAGTGTCCACTCAGAGCAAGCTTGGTCATTATGATGATGAGGATTACTTTTAATAAGTTAAGGCAGACCAAAAATTAGAAATCACCATAAAGGAGAAACATTTTATGTCAATGAGCATTTCCTTTTGAATGGATTGCAGAATGTTCCATTGATTTTTTTAATAAATCAAATTTTGTCCACTAATTATAGATTTACAGGTTCATGGACAAGTCTCCAGAAAAAGAATTAGAGGTCACTAACCTCTGCATACAAAGAAAGTAAAGTTTAAAAAAAATCAGGGGGGAGATTATACCTCACTTGAGAGAGTATGTGCTCAGCATGCATGCGGCCCTCAGTTCAGACACCAGTAACTCCATTTAAAAACTTTTTTTTTGAGAAATGGAGAATTAACTCAAAAAGGTGGAGGAATGCAGAATTTTTTTTAGAGAATCAACTCAGATTTAAGATGGGGAAAAAAATATCCATTTCTCACAGGAAATCTTGAGAACTATGTAAACCGGATCTGAGTTGTCTAATCTTTTAACATTATTCATGAATTCATATTACCAAGTCTTAAAACTGCCTGATAACCCACAGGGGTGATCCTGATCATAACAGCTGCCAACACAGATCGAGCTCCGGCTACGAATGGTCTGTTCTGCCATCTCTGCCCCTGAGGCCTCACCAGGCTGGGAGCACTAAATTCGGTCATTCATGAGCATCACGTGTAAGTCCTCCCTTTCTACTTCTCACTCCCCCCTCACCAGACCCTCTGAGGGAAGCACTGTTATCATCTTCCCCAACCGAAGATAAGGCCACTGAGGCACAGAGACTAAACCTGCTCCAGGTCACATCGGCAATAAAGGACGTCTATAATTCTGCTGTTCTATTATTGAGAAAGGAATCTGACATATCAATTCAAGGGAGACTGTTAAATAATCAAGTCTGTCAGGTCTTCACCTCAAAGAGCAGATACTATAGATTCCTGACGTAGGATGAGGCTGCCGCCACATACTGACTCAGCTTGAAATTAATATCCAAGATGAAGCAGCGGATACATGTAAATATTCACGACTGTCAACTCCGCTCTCGGGTCTGGGCCCTTCACTGCCTGAACGGGGGTGAAATCCCCACCCGTGTCAGGGAGGGAAGCGCAGTTCTTCCGGGACTCACCCAGGATTCATGGGCTGTTTCCCCCCCACAGGCTGTCCTCAACTATTAAAAAGCTCTCAAGAATTTTACACCATGCAAAACTAAAAGACGTTTCTGCAGATGGAGCACTTTCTCAGGCTTAAACCTTTTTTGCCTACACTCAGCAAGTGGGAAAATAACACATGACTCT
Source organism: Camelus dromedarius (assembly GCF_036321535.1). Classification (NCBI taxonomy): domain Eukaryota; kingdom Metazoa; phylum Chordata; class Mammalia; order Artiodactyla; family Camelidae; genus Camelus; species Camelus dromedarius. Next base: position 1,027,777 of record NW_026989830.1, read on the forward strand.
GCAAAGTCTCTGACCCTCACCACTCACAGCAGTAGAATGGCCTCAGCACAAGATGACTCTTCACGGATGAGAACAAAATAAACCCGCCCCCAACCACAGGCACTCCCAGAGACAGCGCTCAGCAGTCTTCTGCACACTCACGGTTGTGCAGCCCTCACCACCATCTATTTCCAGAACACTTCATCATCCCATAAGAACACCCCTGCCACTAGCAATCACTCCCCAACCCCCCTCCACCCAACCCCTTGCAACCATCACCTGCCCTCTGCCTCTGCATGTGCCTATTCTGGGCATTTCAGATCACTGAATTCAACAATATGTGGCCGTTTGTGTCTGGTTCCTTTCACTAAACGTGCTGTTATCAAGGCTCGTCCAGGTTGAAGTGGTATCAGCATCTCTCTTTTTTTTTTTGAAAGTGTTAAAGTTTATTAGAAGGTGGTAAGTACTATCAAAAAGAGTAGAGAGGAGCATAAGTGATTGGGTTTCAAAGGGAAAAGGGCTGGTTGAGCAGTCAGTGTGGACTTCCCAGAGCAGGTGGCCTTTTTCATATTCCCCTTTATTTATTTTTTCTTTTTTATTCACTTTTACGTCTGAATAATGTTCCACTACATGGAGATACTACATTCTGTTCATCCATTCAGCAGCTATGTATGGACGAGCTCCAGACGAATGAGTGTAAGACGTGACTAGGCAGGGATGGCATTTAAGCAAAGGGCAAGATGTGCTTTCAAAAAAAAAAAGCCAACAAACAGAGGCACAAGGAAATTCAGCGCGTTTCTGAGAAAGTGCATGCTTGCTTCACGATGACTGCCGTGCAGGGCTTGGGGAGGAGTGACAGGAGACACAATGAGGGAGTCACCTGAGAATATTCCCCATGCAAGCAGCTCAGACAATTCTCCTCCCTCATCCTGTATTTTAGAGCCATTTTTGATAGGTTTTCTATTTCAAGTAACAGTACTTAGTTACACATCTGATCATCTGCATCAGATCACCTTACCTCTAAGACACAGAAAGTCATTCACTGACTGGAGCAGCTCCAAGACATAAAGGTGATGGACCAGGGAGTCTTGCAGCATCCCGGCCTGCAGGCACAAACCCCCACATGTTCCATGGTGATGTCCGGAAAGTAAAATGCATGGAAATATCTCACTGCTTGTGCACGATATCTGCCCCCAAATTGCCCCAAAATCATGCTGGCAAAGCACTACTGAGCCCTCTCACTACAAAAAAAAAAAAAAAAGAGAGAGAGAGAGAACAGAAAAGAATAAAGCTCAGAAGGCAAATTTAGGGTCTTCCATTGAAAACCAGCCACCATCACTGCCAGTAACTCAGCTGGAATTGTCCTGACTTCAAAAACCACTGCGCAGTTACATTGCAAACGTGATAGACATATATGTATTCCACGTAGATGATATTACAGTAGGATTTTTCTTTTCGAAATTTCCAGTTGCAACATTAACACAAGAAAGATTATGTTTCAGCTTTAAAAAAATCAATTATTTTCCACTTTCTTAATTTTGAACCTATTATTATTTTATAAAGGGTGCTATGCTGCAAATTATAAACCAACTATTTGGCTTCTGCCAACAAGACCTTTATGACTTCACTATTTCAGAGCAAGATTTAATGATGCTTTGAGAAGTGGGGCCTGGGGCGCTCACTAACAGCTCTTTAAATACTGACAAGGATGTGCTATTTAAGTAATGCAAAGGCTCTAACTCTACATTAACTCAGAAACCAAAGAAACTACACCAAAGCCTTACTTTATCAATTTAAAATTTTGCTATTCTTTTGAATATTAAATTTCTTAAAAGATAAGATTTTTTTTGAGAAACACAGCAGCTGTATTAAATTTCCTCTCACCAAGAAAGCAATCTTTATCAAGAAAAAATACCCCTATGGAAATCCAAAAGACGGGACGTTTCTAGCTAAGTGAACATGCAGATCTCAACACAAGACTAAATCCTATCAGATCTCTCTCGAACGAGCTCAAAAATATCCTGTGCTACCCTGAAACTTAGCTATTCTCTTCCAAATGTTGGCTGAGCTAAGATCATCACACAATGCAGGGAAGAAGAGAAAAGTCCACCTGGTTGCATCCGTTTTCTTCCAGCCACAAGGTGCCGCTAGGGGGTCCCCGTTAATAAGCTCTCCTCATGAGGAAATCCGGCATTCACACTGCCCCTGCCGTCCCCAAGCAGCCCCGACGCCCCTCTCCCACTGGTGGCCGCCCAGCCTGTCAATGGTCTTCTAATGACCCTCCCAGTTGGTGGCACTCTCCCCCTCTTCCCTGCTTCACACACACACACACAAACACACACACACACACACACACACACACACACACACACACGGAGCCAGGACAGCCTTCCCAAAGCACAAATTTGATTACATCACCCCCACTTCAAACCCTTCAGAGGCTCCCTGGTAGAGTTCTAGCCCCACCCCCGACGCTGCTCGCCCACCTTCACCACAGTACCCAGGTCCACAATGACCTCAGGCGCCCCCTGAACTGCTGCTACTCCCCACTTGCCTCCAGGCGCATTTTGACGGTTTGTCAAGGGAGCCTTCCTTCCCTCGAACCTCTACACTTTGGGTTAGGTGCCCCTGCTGTGTTCCCAGAACATTCTACGCTAAGACAACTTCTGACAATGCTAAACTCTCAAGAAGCAATACATTTTGCTTACTACTGTGAGTCCACCCTCTCTCCCCTGGACACTCAGAATTGCATGTGTTATGAATAAATGAATGAAGGGGTGGGTCTCAAAGGGACGGGCAGAGCTGCTCTCGCCCACCCCGACCCCTTCTTTCTGTAGAACATCAGAAGCAAAACCAGGAGTACCTCTCCTGAGGGTCACTTTCTGCTGACACCCTTCACTGCCTCTTCTGTGTCAATTCTAGTAAAAAACCAAGCTCCTCCTAAGCCCTCCATCCCTAGGCCCACTCCAGTGTCCTCCCAAGCAGGGGTACCCTCCACCCTGGACCACACAGTGCACTCTCCCCGAGTCCCCACCCCACAAGCCTCCAGGCCTCTACCCGGGCTGCTCCTGCAACCTGAGTCACCCTCTTGATTCCTTCTCCTGGCTGACTCTTACTCTGTCCTCATAACTGAATGTAGAGCCCATTTCTTCAAGGAAGCCCTCTCTGATGAAGTCCTTTAGCTCTTGGCTGGGCTCCCTCTACAGCAGGACTGCTTGGCGACCAACTGGTGTTTGTCCACCTGCTCCTCTGAGACCATGAACTCTTGGAGGCCACGTGGGAAAAAGGAGTGAGACGATAAGAGGGGTGGGAAGAGCAAAAAGCAAAATCACAGCCCAAGTCCCAGATTCAAGGATTCTGTCTCAGAAGAAAAGAATAAAATGTTTAATACGTATGTCATTTGGTTATGATTTTTGTGGCTCATGGAAAGCAAGAGGTTGGTGTTCTAGTCTAAGATCCAAGTTACATGCAAAGAAATGTACATATTCATATCCAAAGGAAACCAGAGCTGCTCAACAACAGTTTGCAGTTAAAATCAAAGGAAATTTGATAAGGCAATCTCTCTCGCTCTCTCTCTCTTTGTTTTTTTTTTTTTTTGTATCATATAGTTGTAGAAGTATTTGTATAATTAAGTGATGGCTACAGCCTATGATTCTGCACTGGAGTGTTTGGGGCAGAGGAAGCCCAGATTACATGCACTGTGTAAATGCAATCACACCAACACACTGACAGGTGCCCTACTGGCTGAGCTGAAGTTCCAAAGCAGACAACATTACGATGCAAGACACCTCTCATTAGAAAGTAAGGAATGCAATGTTCTGTACTCAATTACTTACGTTATATGGGCCATTAAGCGATAGTGCATCTTGTCTAATGAAACCCCAAAATAAATAGTTAACGTCGATTTTCTCCATCTGACCCTTATTTGCTAACTTTGGATATCAAACCCTCACTCCATACAGAAAGCTCAGACCTACGGTGCAGCAGGTTACATCCCGTGGAAGAAAGCCTATCAAGGGAGAACTGGAGAGTTTCCCTTCAGAAGCTGCTAAGTCTGGTTTTGCACCTGTACGTCATTTGCAACCACGTCATCGTCAAAAGTGTAAGACCTTACCTCTGTGGGGCGAAAAGCACTGCGGTGCTTCTGAACAATTAAAGAACACTGAGATTTGGGAAAGAGTCCTGAGGCACTTAAATCGTACTTTTTGTGAAAGGCTCCAATACTGACCCAATTCACCAATCCAGGTACAACATGGAGGTACCGGAATTAGTAGAGAGAACATGCCCTTGAAGTCTGACAAGGCCCTGCTTGAATCCTGCTACAGCAATTACTAGCCGCGAAATGGACCAATTCCTTAACCCCTCTGAGAAGGCTTCCCAATCTGCAAAAGGGGGCTGCCACCGCCCACCTGGGAGGCACGGATGTGAATGCAACACGCAAGTAGTGAGGCCGACTGCTACCTGACACGAGACCTGGCTAGTTTCCCTCCGCTGCCCTTCTCCCCCTTTAAACTTGCCCTGTTCCCCCTGGTAAGGGTCAAGCCCCGGACCAGACTGCCCGATTCTTCTGTGTATCCCCGGATACATGTCTTACCCTTAGGAGGCCAGAAAAAGAACTATCTCCTCCAACGTCACTATCAATGTTCTTAAGAGTCTGGGTTTTTTTAACTCTATTTTGCAGGGAGACAATTCCAGAACTGTCCAACCACCATTCTCCACTTTGGCTATTTCTCACCTCAAATCTTCTGTCTGCTGGCCTTTTGTTCATGGGAAAGAGAGTCCGCTAGGGTGGAGACTCATTAGGCCTCTGTCCCTCCCTCACAGGTGAGTGTGACTACATTCTCAACACTCCCCACTCCGACTCCATCTTCCGAGGAGGTTCCCCTCCTGGAACATGCAGCCACTGCTTCATCCCCAGATGCGCACGCGTGGCCACAACCCTCCATTCAGATTTCTTCCTGGGTGGCCCTGCCCACCCCCAAGACCCTTAAGGATAAATGCCATTGCTCTGAAAATCCCAAACGCCACTGAGTGACACGCCAAAGCTGCATGGTCTGGGCTTTCCTCCAACCCAGGCACAGCCCTGACCCGCCTCAGCCTCAGTCTGCACCTCTCGAGATGAACTCATCCACCTGCACGGCTGTGAACACCAGCTAAGAATGACGACTCCCAACGTGTATCTCTAGTCCGGCTCCTTCACCTGAGCCCCGGGGCCATAGACCCAAGTGCCTCTTTGAAGTCCTAACTTGGATGACAAATGGAATCTTAAAAATGCCTCATGTCCACCATTTACTCTAGATTTCGATTCCTGGCAGGTACCTCCCAGGCTCCCGATTTTAGTAACAGACCCAGAACCCACCTAGGTGTTTGAGGTCACATTCAATTTCCCCTGTTCCTCCCCCCGGCCCTGCCCTGGAATCAGTCTTGTCATTTCTATTGCTAAGCCAATCTCAAGTCTGGTTCTGCAAGGACCACGGATGGAACCCCACAAGCTGACAGCAAGGTGCAGTGCGTCACAGTCCTCCGAAGAGAGCTCCCTGGAGTGGGAGGCATCTCCTGCCTCTGGTCACCTCAGAAGGCACTGGATTCTCACAAAGGAGGCCCAGGAGAAGGGACTCAAGGTTCTCCTGTGGTCTGAACTTTGCAGGGCCCGAGGTTTGGGGGAGTTCCTAGTTAGCAGACACACCTGCCAGTGAGCAGATGAGGATGGGGGAACCCAGGCAAGGCTGTTCTCACTCCGACCCCTGGGCTCTCGGGAGCCACGGGAAAGGCCTGTGAAGGGCACAGCCCAGCCTTCACAGATCCCAGCCTGCATTTGCCAACCCAGAGAGCCTAGACTCCTACTTGCGATTCTTGTGTTCTGTTCCCCCCCAGAATGTGATGGGCTCTTTCAGAATGTCTGGTCTGTCTCAAGCGAGACCAAGTCAGTGAAGGATGAAGTGTCCACAATTGGACCAGGGCATGAAAGGTAAAACAAGGTCTCATGGCCAGCATGACAGTGGTGGCCAAACCCTTCCCCCGGGTGAGATGAACCAGGGTGTGGGTGAGAATGCAAGGTCACTTCACAGCTGACTAGGGTGTTGGAGACTCACTACCGCAAACTAACGACACGGCCGTCAGTGGTGGACGTCAGCTGCAACAGACACGGAGTCAGCTATTTACTGCCAACATGGGTTAATAGTAAAGGCTGGTGCAGGGAGGACTGCATGGCTGCTGAGGCAAACCACAGACCCGGCTCTGAATGCCCACCGGCTGGAGCAGAGAGGAAGCTACAGTCCCCTTTAGAGGTCCCTGTGTCCACCAGATCCAAGTGAGCCAGCTACTTAGGAGAAGGCCATGTTGTTCTGATACTCAGAAAAACCAGCCTCGTAAAGGGAAAATAAGAGTGGCATGGAGTTTAGACCCGCTCCTGCCTCTCTATGAAGGCAAAGTAAATTAAATGGCACCGGGAAGGTGAATGAAAAAACAAAAAACAAAAAACCGGTGACTGCTTCTTCCAACAGCATCCCCTGCAGCTGCTCACCCCCGAGACTGCCACTTTCTCACCAGTGACCGCCGGCCAGGAAGCTCCGTCACGCACGTCACACAACGACAGCCCTGAACCGCGTGCCAAGCACGTTTGTCTAAAAGCCAGAATCAAGGAAGATGCTGCAGATTTTGACATTCCAAGTTTAAATACTCCTTGAAAAAAAATCCCTCAGCAGCCGCCTAAATCAATTCACATCTCACTTCTTCAAAACAATCAAACAAATTTAATAAGGGCGCATTTGTCACCAAACATAAGGAGGACCAAACTGTTCCCCAAAGCAAGGATTTTAACAGGTATCAAACACCAGTGGGTGATGTGCTAACAAAGCAAAAATTCCAAAAATCTAGAAAATAAAAAGATGACTAGGATAATATATGGATCAAGGCAACTGTTAAGGTTTTTGCTTTTTAAAGCGATGGGGACAGCACGGAGGACAATCTCGCTATTTCCAATGCAGGGTGTGCACAGTCCACTTTTCAGACGCAACAACATGCTCACAGGGCGGTACAAGATAGAAAGGGAAATAGAAAAAGGAAAAGAGGAACAGCGAAAATTAGAAACACATGAGAATAAAAATAACTGAGAGCAATTACAAGAATTTAGGTGAGTTTGGTGAGGACAGGGACGAGGGGACGGTGAGACCCACCCTCACCTATTGTTCCAGGGAAGGCAGGGGCCTGAGGCGAGCGGCGCTGCCGGGGGACCACAACGAGGTCAGCGCCCCAAACCTAAACTTCACCTAGATGCGTGTAAACAGCTTTTGAGCTACAAAATGTGGTCGCATTTCAAGCTGGACAATTTTACTCACTCCCACCAAGAGTAACAGGAGAGAATTAGGCTCTGTTCCTGCACCAAAGCATTGTTTAAAAAATTAATGACTGTGTAATAGTAAAAGAAACAATGGAGTAAAAGTGACTGGAGGAGAACTTACTTGACCCGAGCTCACTGGCCGCGTTATCTCACTGACGTTCAGAGGCTGGCTGAGCCCTTACGGTACCAAAACAGACAGACCCACCAGGAGGGAGGTTTAATGCCCTGCTGTATTTTGATGCCGGGAGCCATGCCTGGTACACGAGGTTCTGGGTAAACAATGGTGACAGTGTCAACCACTATGGGCTAAGCACACATCCAGCTACTCCGCCAAATCCCAAGGACAGACTTCAAAAGGCAAAAACAAGCTGGTATTCTCTGGTGGGTCTGCAGACTCAGAGCCAAGCAGTTGCTGAGCAAACATGTCACCAGTGCCTCCTGTGACAAAAGAGGAGGCACTGGTCAGGGGGCTGGGGCAGGGCTCCAGGCTTCCACTGCTCACCCACCATTATGTCCAGGGGGAGATGTTGGTCCCTACTTACGTTGCACCGATGTACCGACATTGACTGACGCCTGGGGACTCAGCAGGAGGTGACAGGTGACGGGAATGGAGCCAGCCTGGGAGTGGCACGGTGCTGGCATCTGTGTCCTCAGCTTTGCCCAGGCCACTACATCTGCCAGCTCATCTACAAGAAGCAGAAGGGGAGAAAGCCGTGTAGATCACGGGGCCCTGTGAGGACAAGTACAGGTCATGGAGACGACAAGCCTCGCCCCTTCCTTAAGATATAGATGTATGTCCGGGGAGGAAGTGAAAATTCATCCAGAGCCCGCCAGGCACCACAAGCAGGTGGGACTCGGGTCCCCTGTGCCTGTCACTCACAGGACTGGTCTGGACTATCTTTTTATCAATTCTCTGGCATCTTCTCCTCCAACTTACCAACAACCAGAAAGTAGAATCTGATTTTAGACTCACAGAGAATCGCAGAAACCCTCCTCCACATCAGGCCCGGCAGCTCGTGCCAGGCCCTCCGACCGTCACCTGTGGGACCGCCATGAGCCCTCTCAATACTCAAGGCCCGAGGCCGTAGGTCGGGGTGGCACAGATTCCCACACTCTCCCCAGCAAAGGGGGACCACCTCTCGGCAAAGGCATCTCACCTTCTTCTTCCCGAGGGACATCTCGATAGATACACAGGGAAACAGAGCAGAATGTGGGGGGGTAGGCAGCCCAGAAGAGCTCGTCTGCACTTCCAAGGCAAAGTGGGTCCGTTGACCTAATCACAGGGACAAAGTGAGGACGAATCTTTCCCTGTGTGCCCCATGCTCCGTGACACGCCTTTCCCTGCGTAAGGAGCTCATTTGGAAGCCCCTGGCAGTGTTTCTGTTGTCCTAAATTGGCATGGTGGTTGTCAGGCAGGGAGAGAGCTCCTAAGCCGTGCAGGTGCTGGACCTGGGAGGCAGGAGACACTGGCTCCACCCCCAGCTCAACCAGCACCTCATTCTGCGTCTCAGGATTCAGCATGACATCTATAAGCAAAGGGATGAGACTGTCCCAGGACATGCTGTCCAACAGGAATGAAATGACAGCCATGTAAAGAAAGTTTCCCAGTTGCCACATTTAAAAATGTAACCCCCCCCAAAAAAACCCTAGAAACTGATTTTAAGAACATATCTTACTTATTCTACTGTATGTAAAATACTATCATTTTGACACGTAATCAATAAAGAAAGTAACAAGATAGTTTACATTCTTTTTACTAGACAAGTCTCAGCGTCTGATGTGCATTTGACCTAGAGCACATCTCAGCTCAGAGCAGCCTCCTCCCCAGCTCTCCTAGCATCAGTGGCTTTGGCTACTCTATTGGACAGCAACTCCAGGGGTCACACCAGGGGAATTGGCTGAAAAGCGGGAGTAAGTGTCCATAATAACCCTAAAAGTATCTCTCTGAAACAAAGGTGGATTCACTTTTAAACGTCTGAAAACCGGCGGGTTTCACCTCCCTCACGCCTTGGCTACAAGACAGCCCTCCTCCTTGCTGATCCCTTTCTGGATGTAGGGAAGCAACCCTTCACACAGCCAGGGTGTCCGTGCATCCAGGTAGACTTTCCTGCTCTCTGTGTCCAATCCCACAAAGTCCTCCTTCTCAAACAGGATGTAGAGCAGGAGGATCTTGTCCCCAGTCTTGTCGGATGCACAGTCCAGCCACTTGGACTTGAGCATGATGAAGTGAGACTCAGTGAAGTCCTCGATCCTCTTCTCCACCACCCTGCAGTCCTCGTAAATTGAAGGCCACGTTGGTGCGCGGCTGCTCGGCAACCTCCCCATGCAGCACAAAGACAAAGAGCCGAGAGTCATAGAGCGTGGTGCCATACAGCTCCTCTGCACGTGGAGCTTCTCGAAGGTCTTGGCCAAGAGGCAGTCGGTAATGGTGAAAAGGCCCACGACCTTGCGGTGGGTCTCGAAGTCTCTCCACCCATTCTCGGGCGCATAGTGGTGACTGTAGTGGATACAGAGTGCCCACTGCGAGCCGCAAGGGATGATCTGCCTCACCAAGGAGATTCGCTTATAGATGCAAAAGAAATTCTCCTCTGAGATGATCCCCACGGGTTGGACCACCACGGGGAGAGTCTGGTGGTCCTAAGCACACTGCACGTAGTCAGGGATGTTCATGTTGCAGGCCCTGACGAGAGGGAAGAGGAGACCGAGGTACATACTGTGCTGCAGGCTGCGGGCCTCACTGGGTTGCGGTGACCTGGTGTGTACCAGTCAGAAGGCAGGGGGAGCCCAAACAAAGCCGGGGGTACAGTTTGTCCTCAGCATCTGCACATGGCTACCGCAGGTCGGATCACATTACGCAGCTTTTGGTCTAGGCTTCCGACCTCTGCAGAAAGGGTCATTTCTTGTTTTCTGTTTCCAAGCACCTAGCCAGGCCCTGATGCAAAGTCAGTGCTCAAAACTGCTGAATAAAAGAATGAATAAAGGAACTGCTTCCACACCCCTCAGCAGGATATAATGCAAAGAAACACAGTAGGATCAAAAGACCTGGATTTCAACTCCAATTTATTTGAACTCCTAAGCTGCAGAATACTTGATAAGAAAACTTGCTTTGGGGAGGAGGGTTCAGTTCAGTGGTAGAGCACATGCTTAACATGTATGAGGTCCTGGGTTGAATCCTCAGTACCTCATTTTAAAAAAAATGAAACAAATAAATAAACCTATTTACCCCCCTCAAAAAATATTTTTTGAATTCCAAATTCAAGAAAAAAAGAACACCTTGCAATTGACACAACATTGTAAACATGAGTATACTTCAATTAAAAAAAAATCCTTGCCTTACAAGAATATATCTGGATTATGGAAGTTTACAAATGTAAAATGCCTAGGGTCCCACCTGCATAAGAAGAAGGAACTGTACAAATTTACTATCCCTCATTTATGAGCTATATTTCCTTTGGGGGGTTTATAACCTCTCAGAGCTAATTTTCTCAGATTAAAAAAAAGAAGGAAACATTATCGGATTCTCCATACTGCTGAAGAATCAGATAAATCTATGATAGCATCTGACCCACAGGGTTTACTCAATAAATGCTTGTTGAATGAATGAATAATCAAGCAATGTGAATGCTGCTCCCTGCCACAGAGAATCATGATGATACTGCCAGGAAATCCCAAGCCCAAGTTTCACCATACTCTACACTAACCATGGGTGACCTGGGCAGGCCTGTGTGCTCCTCTAAACCCCAGTTTAATCATGAATAGAAATGAGGGCAATAACACAAACCTCAAAGGGTTAGTGAGTCATTACTGAATTGTATACCAACTTTGCAAGATGGAACCTTTAAAGAAATTTGGGCAAAAAGTCCGTAGGCCCTCTCCATATTATCTCTTACAACTACATGGGAATCTACATTATATCTCAAAATTAAAAAGTCTAATTTATTAAAGAGGCTATTGAGGTTAAATGAGCTCATTGTCTCAAATAAGGAACACACAGTACAAATCGGTCAATGCCCAGCCCATGAGATACACTCAGTAAACATTCCCACTGAGCCCACTGGTCCCTCCAACTTCAGAGCACGATGATGTGTCCTCATGGCCAGAGGCCCCTGCACCTGAAGCTAACAAAGCTAATGGTCCCCACTTTCAAGAGCCCCTGCCACCACCGTAGGCCTAATTTTGTACTTGTAAATTTTTTCTTTTTATTAAATAGAAAAACGTAATTGCATAGCCTTCAGGTCACCAAAACCTGACCACAGAGATCATGATGGCAGCCCTTCTTCATGAAACAATAAAATGAAAAGCCATTTCCACAAGATCTCTGTGTAAATCTACTAGGGAACCTCATCCTGGACTGAGAGGAAGAGGCCTGGGGAGGAGGGGGCCATCTGCGGCACACAGACCCATGGGCCACCTGTCCCACGATGGACTTTAGACCCAACCCTCACCCTCAAGGAACTTCAAAATAGACACAGACAGAGAGCTGTGGACAAGATTTTATTTTTTTTTTAAAAAATCCCTGATTCTCCCGCAGGTTTTGTTTCTACCGAGAAACAAATATCTTATGTGTATAATGTTTCACAAAAGAGTTAAATTGTTATCACCCCAACTTGACGCATTAAGAAACTGAGGGAGAGAAGTTTATCACATTGTGCAAGATTAGAGAGAGGCAAAAAAAAAAAAAAGATTAGAGAGAGGCCACGTCGGACACTGTATATAAGCCCAAGCCCCTGTTCCAGTGCTCACACTAGAAAGTGGGATATACTGCCCCTTTCCTGCCCTCTCCGTGCAGTAAATGTCTGAAGAGTCTTTTCTGTGCCACCTGGAATCACAATCACTTCAATTTTCCACAAAGAGCTATGTCACTCCTTGGAGGATGTGTCAAAATGTATATGTTGAATGGGAGGAGAGATTTGTATTTTCTGTTTCTCAAAGGAAACATGGCTTAAAAGAAACTGAAAAGCACTTTTCTAGTCTAAGTCTTCATTGTGCAGAGAAGGAAACGGAGGCTCAGAAGAGATGAGGAAAGGGCCTTATTAACAAATATTGCCTCAGCGCAGCACCAAGCCAGACTTGTGCTCTGCTGGGGGAGGATCTGGAAGGCCCAGGAGAATGAGTCTTAGAAAACGGAAAGAGAAGAAGCATACAAGGCCCCGTCTCTACACCACCATACCATGAAGTTCCACCAAATTACACAGTATGGGTGCAGCCAATATTAAGGTGGGCTAAACCGGTTATAGAAACCTGGAAGTCTCAACCATAGTGGAAATTCCAACATTTACTATGTTTTTTTTCCCAGTTCAAGCATCAGCTCAGTGGGTGCTCTGTACCAGGCACTACACGAGGCCTGGAGTTCTCCCAAATACACAACTCTTATATCACGTGTGCAAAACACAAACAGGCGCACCAGAAGGAAAATGCCCACAGATAAGTTGGAATTACTGAAACTGAAAGCAGCCTACCAGCATATATTACTAGGAAAATCGATGCTGCTATAAATAAACTCATGGACATAGAAAGCAAACTGTGGTTAGCAGGCAGGAAAAGGGGGGTTAACAGATACACATTAATAAATATAAAATAAATGACAAGGACCTACTATATAGCACAGGGAACTATATTCAATTTCTTGTAATGAGTTGTACTAAAAACAATCTAAAACATATGTAGATACATATGCATATGTTTATAACTGAATCTCTGCTGTACATCTGAAACTGACATTCTAAATTGACTACACTTCAATAAAAAATAATTTTAAAAAATAAGTAAAAATAAAAGCAACGCCATTTAGAAAAAATAAAAGAATACTCTGATCCCCTTAGCTGTAGGTGCTGGAGAATTCTGGTTACAAACACCAAGTCCACTGGATCACTCCAGCACTGGCTGTCACTATTTCTGACCATCAGAGAGTCACTTGGCTTCAGTGAGTTTATTTTCTCTTCTGTGAAAGGCTTCAGTTGCAACTAACGATGTATCTCATCATTCACAAACCCAACAATTAATGAGGACTTCCCATGGGCCAGGCTCTGGAAATATGAAATTATAGGGTCCGAGATATATTCATGGCTAGAAGAAATTTATGCCATAAAGACATTAATTCTTCTTGCTTTGATAGACAGATTCAATACAATTCTGTTTAGATTTCCTACCAGATTTTTTATGGGTAACAAGATAATTTATGGTCAGGAACAGCCAAGAAACTTCTTTAGAACCAGCACTGGGAAGGTGTGGATAGGTCATTCATTTCCACTGGTCTTTCTGAAGTGATGAAAACGTTCTGGAATATTAATGGTTGCACCACTGTGAATATGCTAAAGCTGCTGAATTGTAGCATTTATGTGGGTGGACTTCATGGTGTGTGAACAATATCACAATAAAGATGTTAAATGAAAAAATATTTCTTGACAATTATTTTTCCCTCTATACAACTAGTCTGCCCCACAATTTAAGAAGAACAAAAAAACCAAAACAAACCAAATTTTGCCAGGAGCTCTTTAGGACTGCAATGTCCCTGAGTCTACAAAGCCTCTGGTGGTGCTGTTCCTGTTAACAAACCCTAGCTGGATTGGGCTAGTTAGGGACTGTAACTATTTTTTTAACATCGACGGTCACACGTTTCACCCTGGGAGAGGGAAGGATGGAGGATGTCACAGCCTCATGCCTTCAGCTGATTTTTAACTGAACCAAGCCTTGCTTTCAACACTGTAATCCCTCTCACTATAAAAACAGTGACATCATCAAGCACCGCCATCATAACACGTGAAAGGGTTCAAGGTACTTACCTGGGGCAGAAACACTGAGGGAGGAGACGGAAGCTCGCTCAGCACTGACGCTCCCTTTTCCCGACTCCACCAGGAGAAGCTGGGGTTTACAGCCGGAGGCACTCAGCCGGGGGAGCAGCGCAGACGCCACTGAGCTGGTCCCCAGGGGGCGGGAAAGGGAGAGGAGGGCAGCCCCGGGGTCGCGGGTCAGGGAAAGCGGGGGGGGGGGGACGCGGGCTGTAGCCCCGCTCGGAGGCCAGCCCCAGCCCCAGCCCCAGCCGCCCGCCCCCGTCCGGGTCCGCAGACCCCGCCCGCCCGGGACACAGCCCGCCCAGGGGCGGGGACGGGCCGGCGGCCGAGGAGAGGCAGCCCGGGAGGAGAGGACTCGCGGGTGGGAGAAGGGAAAGGGACGCCAGCCACGGACACAGGGGAGCCCGGCTGGGGCGAGAGGCGGCAGGTGCACACCTGACCCTGGACAGCTGTGGCCGGGGCGCCGGGGCAGGAGCAAATGTCCTACCGGGCGAAAGAGCTGAGCAGCCTTTGGGGCCGATCCCCGGCTCGGAGCTGCAGCTTCCAACCCTCATTCCAGCTGGCAAAGACTGCGCATGCGCAGGAGGGCCAGCGATCCTCTCCGAGTTCTGTGAGAGAAGGTGGGGAAGCAAGGGACGGAGAAGATGGGAGGAGGACGGGAGAAGGGGAAAAGTGGAGGAAGAGACATGGACAGGAGGAACAGAGAGAAGGCAGGGATCTGGAGGGTGGAGGACAGTAGCAGAGATGGAGAGAAATAGTTTTAACTCTGGGGGCATCCTGAAGGAGGCAACAGTCCTGCCTCTGCACACTTCTCTAACCCTTTAAGGCCCGCAGCTCATATTTTACCTCCCTGGTCCAGCCCTCCACCCAAGGCCTCTGCAGAACCCCTATGGGGATCACACCCGTTGCTCCCAAGTGGAGCTGGGTTTCTCTTGCTCTGGGAACCAAGCACCCGCAGGTGTTGTCGCTCAGAACTACCTTGGAAAGAGTACATATTCCCCTTTTACATGCTGGGACACAGGCAGGCAAGATGTCTGCCTTACCTCCACTGTCCCAGGTGTTGTGTTGGCGGGGAGCGGGAGGTACAAGGTCAGATCCCAAAAGGAGCATACTGCCTGAGTTTTGGTGCTTAGTCCCCATCCTTCCTGGGTAAACCACTCCCCACCCTCGGGGAACCATCAAAGGCACACAGTATGTCCCTGGGTGTGGGATAGCTGCCCTCAATTCCAGTGCCCAGCTTGCTAGGAAGATAGGAGTGTTACTGAGTCCAAATTCATTCTCCTTAGTGCAGGACAGGCCAGTAAGTTGGGAGACCAGTTGTTGGGGCATGGAGTAGCAACTTTCTGTAGACCTAGATGGCAAACTAATGTCATGGAAAACCATCTCCCCAAGTCAGAATTCAGGCTCCTTTCCTACGTGCTTGGTTGTTGCAATTTTCTTGGTGTAGGAATTCTTTGTTGTTAGAATCCTTTGTTCTTGCAGCTATCTGCCTGGGTCAGATCCCTGTAAACCTCAAACAAAACAAACGTTATTTTCTATTATGTAACTTGTTATCTTTATATGAATGGAAAAGTGTTAAATATCCTTAAAGGTCAGAGCATTCAAAATAGGCTCTCCTGTATATTTTAGGCTCTAGGCAACATTGTTTTACAAGCAAAATGAAGCCTAGGAGACAGAGCACAGGGTTACAGTCAAAGGAAAAGATCTAATATGGAGTCAGATTTGTTCTTTTCTATTACCAGGGCAGAAGACACGAGGTTTTAAATCCCTTTAAGTTAAAAATAAGTAATACTTTAAAGGAATTTACATACATAGGTCGGAATGTGCATAGCATATCTGCAAAACACACAAAGGATTGTAAACAGTGGCATCTCCAGGGAGGGCTGACAGAAGAGAGGATGAGGGAAAACTTCTTTCACTTGTGTATTTTTGTGCTCTGTTTGAAATTTTTTAACCACATGCATGTATTTCTTTTTCAGTTAAAAAAATGTGTAATGGAGCAAAGGAGTAGCAAGCTCAGCAAATACAGCAGCCATGGAATCACTGAGCCATCAATTTTGATTTTAGCCAGGAAGCATTTATTGACTCTCTCCTATGTGCCCAGTGCTGTTTTAAGACTTCTTTTATTTTTTTTTTATAAAATAATAAAGTGCTATTCCTCACCCCTGCCCATGGCTGGTGGAAAACCTACTGAGTTTTTATTGAGTTGTTTTCCAAGAAGTAGAGATCAGTTATAAACAGAACACATCTTCAGGGCAAAACAGGCGGAGTGGTTTTCCAGCAGGCTAGATAGCTATGAAGGGTTTTCAACAGAGGCACACAGAGGCTGAGAGAGAAAGCCTCCAGGACCCTACGAAAAGCTGCCCAAACTGCCTTCTCCATGGCACTACTGAAATAGGAAAGAAAAAATCTGACTCCATACTAGATCTGTTCCTTTGACTTTAACCCTGTGCCCTGTTTCCTAGGCTTAGTCTTGTTGGTTCTGCACCTTTTGTAAAACAATGTTGCCTAGAGCCTGAAATATACAGGAGAACCTGTTCTCAAGGCTCTGACTTTGAAGGATATTAACACTTTTCTATTCACATAAAGATAACAAGTTACAGAATAGAAAATAACATTTGTTTGTTGGAGGTTTACACGGATGTGACCCAGGTGAAGAGCTGCAAGAACAAAGGATTCTAACAACAAAGAATTCATACACCAAGTTTGCAACAACCAAGCATTCCCACTTCCCATTTTTAATAAAAGAAGAGCCTGAAATCTGACTTGGGGTGATGGTTCCTCAGGACATTATTCTACCATTTCTCAGCTGGCTTTCCAAATTAAAGTCGCTATTTCTTGCCCCAAAACCTGGTCTCCTGATTTATTGGCCTGTAATGCACGAGCAGAACAAGCCTGGACTCGGAAACACAGACATTGAAAGTACCCATTTGGTATATTAAATGACCTGCTTCTACTCATCTTCCTGACGTTTTTTTCTCTTGAACACTCCTGCTATGTTTATGAAAAACCTGTCATGTGGACACATTTCCACCTCTAGCCACTACCCTTCCAGGTAAGAACTGATGCCAAGAAGGCAATGGAAGTTGCTAGAAGGTATTACCTGGACAAAATAGAGCAGAAGTGGGTTCTGGCTGATGTTCAGGAGCAGGCTGGAACACCTGACAAGATGTTATAAGTACGGATAGACAGCTGGGCACCAAAGGAGAAGCTTCTAAACTTCCATGAGGGACTTGTTGGATAGGAAGGAAAAGTCCCAGACTATAGCTAGGATCCCACCACGAGCTTCCTGGGTGAGTCTGGGCAAGTAATTTAAAATCTCTAGGCCCGTGCTGTCCAACATGGGAGCCACCAGCAACATGCAGGATTATGAAGTTATTCTGTAGCCAGACAGAATTATAAAAAGACATTTTATTGCAAAGGCCCAGCAGGTAAAATACTTAAAAACGTTATTGGTTATCTTGACCTAACGAGTTATTTTTGTATGTGTAGGTTTCTGTGGTTTGTAAGGCCTGTGACTAATGATTCCGTTACAGTGATGTATTTTGAAATTATAAGTTACTAGACACAGTATCCTTATATCACAGTTGAAAAAACTGATCCACATAAGCAAGGTGATCTGACTTATTAGTTATGAGCAGGGGCTCTTGGGCCAGCCTGCCTGAGTATAAATTCTCACTCTGCCTCCAGGGGGTTCTGTGTGAATCTTGGACAAATTATTGTTGTTTTTGTTGTCGTTGTTATTGTTTGTGCCTCTTTTTCCTTACCTTTTAAGTAGCGAGGAATATGTGGACTCTATCTCCTACTGTGTTGGCAGGATTAAATGAGTAAACGTCTGTGCTGCCCACTTCCCTGGGTTTCAGCATTCTCCAGGCAATCAGTGCCAAACTCAGAGGCATTCTCCACTGTCTTCGTCAGTCTGGGATGCTGTAACAAATTACCGCGTGTCGGGTGGCTTAAACAAACAGCATATTCCTTATGGTTTGGAGGCTGAGACTTTCAAGGTCAATGTATCCTTGAGAGGATTGCCAGCTCGAAGATGGCTGTCTTCCCAATATCTTTATATCCCAGAGAGCAGAGAGAAGCAAGCACTCTGGGGGCTTGTATAAGAACACTAATCCCATTCATGAGGGCTCTACTCTCATGACCTCATTTTATCCTACAAATCACCTCCCAAAGGCCCCGCCTCGCAATACCATCACCCTGGGAGATGGGGTTTCGACATACGGATATTGAGGGGATGCAAACATTCAGTCCACACATCGGCTAAGTCTCCCCAACATGCAGTCATCAAACCTGTAGCTAATTTCAAAGTAATATTTATATCTCTCTGCCCATTTCCATTCCTACATCCACTATCACTGAAGCCCTGTTACATTTTATTCCTTATTTTTCTTGTGGAGATTTAATTGATTCCTCTAACTCCAATGCTCCCCTCGCTCCAGTCTGCTTAACAGCCCTGCCAGGTAAGTCTTCCTTAAAACACCTTCCCATTTCACCTGGTTGTTTTTTAGGTGTAAATGTCAGAATCCTCTCCACACCCCATCCTATACCTTTAATCCGTTACACTACGGCTCACTATGTTATTTTCCTTTTACCAATGTAAGAAATTTCCATAAGCTTAAGAGCTTAAACCAGCACAGATTTATCAGCTTATGGCTGTGGAGGTCAGAGATCCAACACAGTTCTCACTGTGCTAAATTCAAGGTAGCAGCAGGTTTCCTTCCTTCTAGAGGGTCTAGAAGAGAATGTTTCCTTGTTGTTGTTTTTTTTTTTTTTTCAGTTTCCAGAGGTCACCCACCTTCCTTAGCTTGTGCCCAACGACTTCCTCCATTTTCATGGTCAGCAGCCTTTCTGAACATTGCTCTATGGCTACACCTCCCTCTGATTTTAAACTCAGCTGGGAAATGTCCTCCATTTTAAGGACCCCTGTGAATACATTCGGCCCACATGGACAATCCAGGCTACTCACCCTATTATCTCATCTCAGGATCCCCTTGTCCCATCCAATTCAGGCATTATGGATGTGGCTGCGACACTCACCTGTGTAACATTTCCTCTCATGAGCATTTTATGGTTCAAGGCACTTATGAATGACTTTTTGTTTTTCTTCCTTAGCCTTTCTGCATTCAGTATGTCTGGTGGATTATATGAATCCTTTTTATTTGTTCCCCTGCACTAATCTTTAATAATGTATCATGGGTTTAAAACGCTAACTGATAGACAATTTAGAAGACAGAAATCTTCTAAGATTTTTGTCCTAAAATATCTGTCATGCATTTTGCCATGTACAGTAACATGTCACAGGTGGCTACCCTGTGGCCGGGGAGGGACATGATTCTGCCATCACACTCCCCTCATTTTCAATGTGCTGATGTGCTGATCACCTATCCAAGGCTCTATGCTCCCCGCTTCACTCACTTCCTCCTCCTTTCCATTGACTACCCTGTTCCCATCACTTCCTTCATTCAGCACATCAGGATTTCATGACCACATTCTTCTCTAAATGGAAAGGGTATCTTGAATCTAATGTCTGACAACTCTTCTTACTGTATATGCACACACTGACCTTCACATAACCACGTCCGGCTCTTTATTTTCCTAGAATCTCCCAGAGGAATCAGTTCCATGATGATGGTGATGATGATGATGATACTGACAACGATGACAGGGAACTCTCAAGGATTCTGATAAAGAGGGAATCAATAAAGGGAGGGAATCATTGCAAAATTGCCCCAGAGACAGGCTTAAATGTAAATAACTGCTATAGTGTTTAATGAAATTGACTAATATATAACTATTTTTAAAACTTTATATCACTGAATTTAAAATTTTAACGGGAATTCTCATTCACCAGTAACCAAGATTCAACTCTAGGACCAAAGTCTAAGGATTTTGATCTTCTAACAAATTGTCCACTAGCCTTTTAAACACGTGATCCTTTTAAAAACTTAGTGCTGGGCTGAAAATAAGCAGGATTCATATAATCTCACCAGACACAGTGAATGTGGAAAGACTAAGGAAGAAAAACAAAAAGCCATTCATAACGTCTTGAACTTCACGTTGCTCACAGGAGAAAATGTTAGCCAAGGTGAGTGTCACATCAACATGACGCCTGAGTGGGATGGGGAAGCTGATCTTCCTCATCAGACATTTATGCTGATTTGTTAGATGACAACACAGTTTCCTCATTGGATTTGCTTCTAACAAGTATGGAAGAATTTACGTTCTACCAAAAGCAGTCTAAACATTTTCCCCTGCTGTCAGGTCTCTGGACTGAATGTCCCCACAAGAAGGACATGAATATGCTTCATAGGGAATTCTTCCTGAGAAGCAACAGGATTTTCGAGGGCAGAACTTCAGGCCCCCCATGGAGGGCTGGAGGAGGGCTAGAGGGGGCACTGGAAAAACAGCAGGAGTGAGTTCAGATACTACCGCTCAGGTCGCCAAAGACAGCATTGCTATCTCTGAGGATATGACATTCTCCCAAAAGTTCCATGAGTGAAGGTACCTGTGAACACTAAGCAGGTTGTTAAGAAACAGCAGCACATAATTTGCGTCACAACTCAATTACAGTATGTTTTGATATTTGGAAAATAATTAGCCCATTGTCCTTTGAAACTGCAGCAGTAGCAATAGAAATAAAAAAGGCTGAGCCGTCTTGGAGACAACAATCAATAAACAATTCTAAATCTGCAGGATTCCTTGACGATATGCAAGCAATGAGCTAGATGTGTCTTGCAGATAGCTCTTACTGCAGGGCGCTGTCCTGCAAAGCATAGAACTAGTTTTCTCAGCAGACAGAGGGAACCAAGTCAAGATTCCAAATCTTCAGAGATTTACTATATGGCAGGAAAGATCACAAGTACATCCAGCCAAATATGAATAAATGTAATCAAATATTATCAAATGTGATTGGAGCACAGATGAAACAGAAATTCCTTTCACCTGGGATCTAGAGAGACTTCTTCAAAAAATGTGGCTTTGGAGATGGCCAAAGACATGGGTGGAATTTTGGCAGAACAGGATGTAAGGAATTTTAAAACTGATTCTAAATTTCATATAAAAATTCAAAGGATCCCAAATATCCAAAACAATTTTGAACAAGAAAAACAAAGTTGGAAGACTTGCACTATCTGATTTTCAGCTTTTTTTTTTTTTTAAACTACAGTAATCAGAAAGTATGGTGTTGGTGTAAAACAGGAAAATAGAATAATGGAGCAGAATAGAATGTTCAGAACTAAACCAACACTTATATAGACAATTGATTCTCAAAAAGGATGCAGTGGAGAAAGGATCTTTTCAACAAGTGGTGCTGGAAGAATTAGAGAGTGATATGCAAAAAAAAAAATGAACTTTGATCCACACCTCACAAAATATACAAAAATTAACTCACAATGGATCATAGATCTTAATAGGAAATCTAAAACTACAAAACAGCTAGGAGAAAAAGCATAGGCTTAATCTTTATAACCTTGGGTTTGGCAAATATTTCTTTGCTATGACACCAAAAGTATAATCTATTTTAAAAAGAAACTGATAGAGTGAACTTTATCAAAATGAAGACTCTTAAAATTTGTTCTAAACACTGCTAAGCAAATGAAAAGACAAGCCATAGACAGAAGCTATTTGCAGATCATATATCTGATAAAGGTCTCTCTTTGTATCTGATCCAGAATAAAGAGGTCTCAAAACTCAATAATAATGCAAACACCTGAATGAATGAATGAGACCAGAAAACACACTTCAGTAAAGATATCCAGATGGATAATAAGCATATGAAAAGATGCTGATTAAAGATGCCATTAGTCATTAGAGAAATGCTTTCAAAAACCACAGTGAGATACTAGTACACATACATACAAGAATGAATACGATTAGAAAGACCGACCTTACAAAGTGCTGGTAAGGAAGTAGAGCAAGCAGAGCTGATACACACCACAAGGAATTTACAATAGTACAACCATTTTGAAACAGTCTTTTACAGTTTCTTTAAAAAAGGTAAATACCTATCTACCATATAACCCAGATATTCCTCATCTGGTGCTTTAGAAAAGAAAAGCATATGTCCTTATAAAGACTTGTAACCAAATATTCACTGCAATTTTATTTATAATAGCTCAAGTTGTAAATAACCCATGCATCCATCAAGAAGTAAATGGAGAAACAAATGATGGTCTATCCAAACACTGCTCACAACAAACTATTCAGTAAAAACTCAGCACAAAACAATACTCTGCTATAAGACAAAAAAGCTATTAATACAGCAACACAGATGACTCTCAAAATAATTACACTGAATGAAAAAGTCAGACAACATAGAGTAGATACTGCATGAATCCATTCATACAACGATGTTGAAAATGCAGACCAATATGTTGTGATGGAAAGCAGATCAATGGTTTCCAGGGGAAGAGATTGGGAGGGAGGGAGGGACAACAAATGGCAGGAGAGAAGCTTTGTGGGTGATGGGTATGTTCACTCTCTTGAATGTGGTCATGGTTTCTTGGGGATATACTTATGTCAAAACTTATTAGCTGTACACTTTATACGTGTGAAAATTACTTTGCCAAGTATACCTCAAAGCTGTTTTAAGAAAAAAGGCACTTCAGTCCTGATCCACTTCAGCGCCTGATTGGAGTGACATGATCAGTCCCTCACCCTGTTTGCCTAACAGGAAGGTAGAAAACCTCTCACGGAAAATAACATATGGATTTTTCATTTGCAATGTCTGCCTTGTAATAAAGAATTTCAAGACATGCAACATGTCAAGACTATATAACGGATAATATGAGAATAAGAAACATTAGACAAAGGATGCAAACCCCCAGGTGATGTAGGCATCAGAGTTACCAATAAAGGCTATGAAATACTTCTAATATATTCAAGAAAATAAGGAAATTATGGGAGAATAGATAACAGGGTAAAGACTTTCACCAGAGAAATATACTGGAATGTATTTTTAAGAGAAATCAAACAGATACTCTAGAACTGAAGCTTTCAGCTCTGGAAACAGGTAAACAGAGCTAATTAGGATCCCTTTTAAGTAAAACTTTCAGTAATACCGGGTAAAATACAACAACAAATGTAACACAGAGCTAACTATGGAAAGAGAAGTTCCCAGGTGACAATACAAAGAGGACACTTAAAGCCCAGAGTGGTAATCTTGTGAGCTGATGCCACCACACCCTGGAGGGAAGGGGTTTTAATCTGCACATAGAGATACAATGTCCATTTAGGAAAAACGGTCCATACCAGATGTAGAAGACTCTTCCTTCATATCTATATAGGCAGATACAGAGATGTAAAGTGGCAGCAGAGGTCACAGTGACACAGGGCCCTGGGCCAAGGAGTGTGAACACCTCTGCAAGCTGGGAAAGTTAGGAGGACGAATCCCTCCCTAGAGCCTCGGTGTGGAACATAGCCTTGGCCACACGTTGGTTTTAGCCCACTGACAATGACTTTGCACTTCTGCACAATAGAACAGTGAGACGATGAATGTGTATTGCTTTAAGCCACTGAGTCTGTGGTCCTTTGTTACAACAGCAAAAGGAAAGAAACTCAGGAACCAACATGAACATGAACCCCAAGCTGCCTGCTGTGCTGGCAGGAAGTTCTTTGTCTCTGATCCTGAGGGAGACTCCTGTCTTCTGGCAGCATCCACAAACTACCTCATGCTAACTTGACAGCTTGCAGATGGTTAAATCTTAACCCTGCACAGTTCTTGATATTTAGTTAATAAAAATGATGGTGTCATCATGGGTATTTTTCCATCTTTTAAATACCCTTCAGTCTTCTAATAAAGCTACCTCTAATTGAGAGACAGTGTAAATAGTTTTCAATCTTCATAATAAATAACTGTGGTTTTATTTGGTTATTTAAATTATGAATAATAATATTCACATTAGTAAAAGTTATTAAAATCAACATTGTTTAATGAAAATATCATTTCTTTTTGCATGAACATGTATTAACTACAATAAATGTTCCATGCTTTGTTCTACGATTTACTGTTAGAGCCTTAAAGAATAATATTTTCCTCAAAAGATATTATGGCAAAGGGATTTCTTTTGGTGGAACAGTTCCTACATCAAATCTGGTGCATGGCTCAGGCCACTGGGAACCTAGAGTTGATAGAAATTAGGAGGCATTATAAACACAAAATGATTTTTAAAGAATTAAACAACTGGATGTGTGAAACAAAGAATCCGAGAATATTCTAGTGAAATAAATGTATTTTTCAGCTTAAGCAAGACACTGGGTGAATAAATCTAAAATGAAAAAAACACCCAGAGATCAGCAGTGAGTCATGCATGCAGTGTGACTGATCAAAACCAAGTTGTTTCCAAACCAGTGTGCAGGCTTGATGCCTTCATGAATCAAGTCTGTGTGGCACCAGGCCATCTCGAATACATGTTGATGAGGTATTTATAAGCCCTTCACCATCCCAGCACAAAGCCCACACATGAGCCACAAGACCATCACCTACACATCTGCAAAAGACACAGCATGGTGAATAGCACTTTTCTTGTTCAGTAGCCGGTGGCAGGGCACTGTGAGCAGACAGAGATACAGGGACACAGAGACACAGAGGCACTTCCCCTCACTCAGCTGATAACCTTCCGTGCATTCCTGGGGACAGGATTGTCATAAAATGCACCATGGATTGATCCTCCTCCTAGGAAAGGAACGGTAGGTCTGTCCTCAGGTTGGAGCAAGGGTGGCCGGAGGATCTCAGAAGAGCTGTTTCAGCACAACAAATAGAATTTTCGGCCACCGTGACCACGAGAGACAGGTCTCCTGCCATCCCGGTAGGCACTTGGGCTCCTGACAAAAGCTGGGCTCAGTAAAGGCTTGAGTAGAAGGCACAGACCTGAGGGATGCCCCAGCAAGAGACAGGAGGTAGGGCCTGGTTTATACTGCTCTGGGTGTATCCCAGCCTAATCCGAATACGAAATCAGAAATTTGCAAAACAGCAGAGCTGGGATGGATCATCTACTCCAGACTCCTCACATTACAGTTTAAAGGGTGGCAGCCCTGGGAGGCAAAACAACGTGCTAAAGGCAGAACGTGGAAGAGGCAGCGCGAGATAAAATGCACCGTGCCAACCCCTGTTCAAGGATGCTGACACTGAGTGTGGGGCCAAGGTTTCCAACGAGGAGAATGAGACAGTGTAAATACTTTGTTCCCCCCAAAACCCCAAATATTTTTTAATGGCACAAAACTCACCTTAACTAGCTCTCTTCTGAGGGCGCTCTCTTCTGCTTCTTCGTCTTTCTGTCTGTCTCCATTTCTCTCTCTCAGAGAAAAACACATACAATTTTGTGAAACGGGACTTCCTGCCATACAAAGACAAAATTCATATCTTCAAAAAGACACCTGACAAAGCACGTTTCTCAACTCAAGTCTTTGTGTGGGGTCTGGGCAACTGGCTTATTTTCTAGAACATTCGGTGGTTCGAAAATCAGATCATCTTCCCCAAAGGAAGAGTTCTGGTCCGTGTTGATGAAGTTGGGGATGTCACATTTCATGGGCAAGTTCGGCTCCTCCTCTGGCCGTCCGCTGCATCTGATGGCTTCCTGGAGCCGAACATCACTGTCAAGGGCTATGGTGGGGATACTAGCTTTGGCCTTGTCGAAGTGGCCCACTTCATTGACGTAGCAGTGAAAGATGGACCTAGATTCGTCATTGACCTGCCAGAGAACATCTGGGGCACCAGCGGTCTCCCAAAGTCTGACACAAATCTGTTCAGTCTGAATCTGTTCTCGGGAGACTCTGCATTGCTATAAAGAAAACCAAAATAAAATATCGCTCACACTCTAGCTCGGTGACCTGAAGAATCATAGTTTTTGCCATCTACTGAGAGCAAACCCCTGCAGAGAGCATGCTGACAAGCACTGGAAGTGAAAGACATCACTTCTGAACACATACAATTACACCCAAGGCAAAAGTCTCAAGTGAGGACCCTTGGACAATCCTGAAAAGACATCGCTTCCTGAGAATCCACAATATTGGTGTCTCGCACACCAGTGTTTCTCAGTGGGACAATCAGATCATCTTCATCAGATTTAGTTAAAGTGCTTCTTAAAATGCAGAATTCTGGTGTGCACACCCTCAGAGTCTCAGAGGTAAGGACGGGTAGTCTGTATTTTCATAGCCACCAAGATCACTAAACATGCTCAGGTTTAGCACAGCGGTCTACATCGGGTCACCTGAGCATCGACAATGCTGTCTCATGTGGTGGGGTGGCCATGTGTGTCAGGGTGCTGTCCTACCCACGTGACTCCCCTGATTCTCAAAACTCACAGTGCAGCCCCATTGGGCAAGAAATACCACCATTTCACAATGCATACTCAAGGAGCCCGACTGACAGATACAATCAGTGATAGGAGAGGGGACAAAACTCAGCTTCCTGATACCTTCTTTCACTTACTGTGGGACAAATGATCAATTCAATGGTAATAAATTAGTGAATGAGTGAATAAGATGACTCGTTAGTCCCACGAATGCCTGGAAGAGCGAGCCTGGGCACACTGAGAACCGTAACAGCCCATCTACTTAATTGCCATCCTCCCCAGATCTATGTAAAGGTTACTACCACGCAGGCAGTGTCTCCTGAAGGGCAAGAATCATGTCTGAACACACTCTCAAATCCAGAACAGAACCTGACAAAAATTAGGCTCTGGAGTCTGTGTTTAGCGAGTGTGGAATCTCAGTGATTTCAGCTCTTAGACCTTGCCTTCCCATCCCACCCCTCATGATATGGCCCCTAAGACTAGTTCTTTCAGGGCTGGGGCCACGGAAACCATTTACAGGACTGGAAGAATCTGATCATATAAACCATCCCCCAGATTATCATCAAATGTCACCTGCATTTCAGGGATCAGTAATTCCAGAAGCTTTGCAGTTCAGGCAGGTGAGGGATTTTTATATCAGCTCTGTCTTCTACTGTGACTGCCTGGGTGACATCCGACAAGGAATTCTCAAAAGCCTGAGCTTTTCCTTTCAGGAATAATCTAATTAACAAATCTCGCTGACCACTCAACCAATGTGATGTGAAGATCAATGATTTACACAGGAGTACAACATTCACTAGGTCGTGGATTTAGAATCAGAGAAAAATCATTTGAGAAAGATTGACAGAATTTAGCTTTAATGCAAATTTAAGTATTCTTACCTTTCAGTAAATCATCTTCCCCTACTTATCACTTCACCCAAGTTTAAAAGATATTTGAGAACAGGGATGAGTGTGCCAGCAATCTGTGACCCAATAACCTAAAATGTCACCTAGGAAAAAGAGAGGAGTAACACATTTTTAAAAAGCATGGTGAGGATGGCGGGGCCATCCCCCAACTCCAGACTAAGAAGCTCTAAGTAATAGATTTCCTGCCTGCCTGGGGCATCAGCTGATGTGAAAACCCACCCAGAAACCTCACTGTCCAGCAACTCTTCCGTAACACAGGCTACACTTCCTCAGAATTAAGAATTGGGTCAAGTAACCCCTTTGCTGAAGAATAAAGACAAAGGAGAACAAGAGGTTTCTGCCCCTCCCCAGGGGAGAGCCCAGACCTTGGGCTGCATGCACTGCGCCCACCTCCCAGGAGAAGAATTAACTGGAGAAGGGCGTTCTGCGAAACTGGGGCAGCAAAGTTTGAGATGGGAACAAATTGACCAGCTGGCCAGGGACAGCCCCCTTCGTCGCTGCCTTGGCAGCTGCCTCCGCCCCCTCAGCACATCCTGCCCACCTCCAGTGGCTAAGCTGTCAGGGAAACTGTGCTTTGGGACCTGGGGCAAAAGAGGCTGCCCCCAGGCCAAGCTGCGGAAGAGATGGGAGCTAAACCACCAGCTCCCAAGCGGCAGGCTCCATACCCCAGCCAACACCCCGCCGCCCCCTCACCCTACTGCAACCCCGGGGCAATATGACCCGGAGAAACGTGACCTGGGAACGAGGGTCGGCCACGTCATGCCTCCAGAGAGATGGGAGCTTATCCTTCACCTCGCCAGGGGCAGCCACTCTCTCCTCTCCAACACCTGATCTCACCGCGCCAACCTCCCAGGAGCAACCTGACCGGGTGTGGGGTGTCAGGCGAATCTTGCGCGGGAGAGGCCATTCCCAGGCCAGGTCAGTGGAGAGGAGAAGAAGTGGCCCCATTAGGACGGGCAGCCGGACCTCGCAGCTGCCTCTGCCCTTCGACCGCATCGCGCCCTTCTCCCAGGGGCAAGCTGACCTGGAGACGGGCATCCGGCTTCTTGGGCAGCAGAGGACGCCCCCAGGATTGGCAGCGGGGAAGAGGAGAGCAAATTGACAGGCTCAGCGCTGCAGGTCTTCTACCCCCGCCGTCGCCACCCCCGCACCTTAAAGGCACCGCCCAGGGCACCCCTCCCCCAGCAGGTTGAATGGGACAGGTGTGTCTGGTGATCTGGGGGAGGAGAGGCCACTCCCACACCAGGCAATCGGGGAGACGGGAGCCAATCCACCAGCTCCCCAAGGCAGCCACCTACCCCTGAAGCAGCCACCTCTCTTGCCCCCTGATCTCACGGTGGCCTCCTCTAGGGAGCAGGCTGACCTGGAGATGGACGTCCGGCGAACTTGGGACAACAGAGACAGCCCTCAGGGCAAACCATGGGGGGAAATGGGAGCAAATGGACCGGCTCCATGGGAAAACCTGCCGCTGCTGCCACCACCCCCAACGTACCACGCCCGCCTCCCGGGGTCAGGCCGACTAGGATACACGTGTCCCGTAACCCAGGGCAACAGAGACCGCCCCTAGGACAAGCCGCGGGGAAGATGGGAGCAAATGGGCCCGCTCCCCCGCTGCAGGCCCCCGACCCCCGCCACCCGTGTACCCTGACTACCCTGCCTCCCGCCCCCAGCAGGCAAAGTGGGACAGGGGTGTCCGGGGACCTGGCGCAGCAGAGGCCGCCTGCAGGCCACGCGGCACAGACATGGGAGCTAATACACAAGCTCCCCCGGGGCAGCCTCCCTATCCCCGCAGCCACCACCTTACCAGCCCCCTGACTGCACCGCACCCATCTCCCAGGTGCAACCTCACCTGGAGTCGGACCGCAGGCAAATCTCCGGCGGCAGAGGTCGCCCTCAGGCCAGGCCGCGCGGGACAGAAGAAATGGAGCAGCTCCCTGGAACGGACCCCCTCCCCCTGCAGCCGCCGCCGCCGCCTCCCAGGGGCAAGCTCACCTGGAGACCGGCGTCCCGCCTCTACGGCAGCAGAAGCTGCCACTGGCTCCGCCGCGGGGGAGAGCTGAGCGAACTGACCGGCTTCCGCGCGGCAGCCCCCCTAACCCCGTGGGCCCCGCACATTAATGGCACCGTCCCCACTCAGCAAGCTGAGCGGGACAGGCGTGTACGGTGACCAGGGGCAGCAGAGGCCGCTCCCAGGCCCGGCAGCCGGGAGAAGGCAGCTATTCCAACAGTTCGCCAGAGGCAGCCGCGCTCCGCCCCCCTGTCGCTGCCGCTGCCCCCTGACCTAACCGCCCCACCTCCCAGGAGCAAGCTTACCTGGAGTCCAACATCTGGCGAATCTCCAGCGGCCAAGGCCCCCCTAGGCCAGGCTGCAGGGAAGAGAAGAAATCGACCGGCTTGCCCGGGCAGCCTCCCACGCACCGCCGCCTCCGCCGCCCCAAACGATTGGACTAGCCTCCCGGGGTCAGGCTGACTGCGAGGATGTGCACTTGCCTTCTAATCCTGGCCACGTGCCTGAGCACCTCCCTGCATCCCTACACTCCCCGCACCTCTGCACCCCTGCCACTATCTGCACTTCTGCACTGCCTGCACTTCTGCACCCCTGCACCCCCGCATCCCCTGAACTGCCTGCGCCCTCCACAGCCCCTGCACCCCTGTCACCAGTTACACTTTTGCACTGCCTACACTCCTGCACCTCTGCATGTCCCACACACCACCTCTTGGGCCTGTGGCAGAGTCTCTGCTGTTAGACCAATGCACAGGAACTCACATCTTTGCCAGTATATGATGCATCAGTGGACGTCTGGGGTTGGCTGCAGGAAGGTACATGTTCCCGGTCACTAGCCTGGGCCACTAGGGTGATCTCTCTGAGGTCACCAAGGGCGGGCTCAGAGATGCTGTTTTCCGGGAAGAGAGGAGTTGAAACAGGTCTTGAGGGCAGAGCTGTGCTCAACAGGCCGTCCACGCTTCATGTTTTACACAGGGCTTCGGAGAAGTGAAATGGATCCAGCCAAGTAAGACTGGCCTGCTGTACGCCCACCTCAGTCCTGGGCTCTGAGTCAGACCGACTGGCTCCCACACTCACGGCCCAGTTTTGGTACCTGAATGGTCCCTTTGAGGCATCCCATCAGTTCTCAGGAAGAAGTCTGGCTGCTTCCACCCCATGGCCCTCCCTCCTGTGCTGGCCTCAGGAAGTTTCCTTATTTGGGGAAGAAGGCAGCCCACCCCCTACCCCACCCC
The DNA here is from genome assembly GCF_036321535.1 of Camelus dromedarius. NCBI lineage: Eukaryota > Metazoa > Chordata > Mammalia > Artiodactyla > Camelidae > Camelus > Camelus dromedarius. The sequence continues at coordinate 1,058,327 of NW_026989830.1, forward strand.
TCACCATGCTCTCACCCAGGCTGCAGCTCTCGCTGCCCATCAGAGTCTGGAAAGCCATCCCTCTTCAGTTATGTCCCTTCTGAGATGGACTTGCTTCCACTCAATTCTAGGCGAGGATGCACCATGGAATGCACTGGGTAAGAGAACCAAAATAAATAATTTCTTCTGTGAGGTTTTCTGTTTATCTACTGGGATGGGCTGTGTGTAGTTTGCTACAGCTATTGGTATGAGAGGCTAAAACAGCCTGTGTGTCCTTGTTTTCATCTCCCCACTGTCTTTGGGTTTTCCCTTGACACTCCTGAGACATTTACTTCTTTTAGTTTTATTCCTGTTATTACACAGGGGCCCTACTGACATGGAGGTAAGGTGTTGGGGGAGCAGGACAGAGCAGGGCATCTGTAGTCCTGTGATTAGTTCTCATTGAGCCTATGCCCTGAGCTGTGACCTCCACAACTGTGTCTCTTTCCCCCCACCCCAATTTGGGTGAGACAGAAGGGATTTCCCTTCTCCCAGGTTGGTTAGGCTCTGGTAAAATAATTTCTCATTAAAAAAACAAACAAACAAAAAACAACTTCCCCAAATGAAACAGAATGTTTTGGGTATATTTCAATAGAGTTATTTTCTCCTTTCCAGGCAGGAAGCATGAGGAGTTATCCTCTGAGGCCTTCATTCTGAGAACAGGACACGGTCCTGGAGGTAAAATGCATGAAAAAGAGCAGGGGGCCCCTCTGACTGGCCCCCTGGAGTTGTCACACTCGGACTTCCCCACGCTGAGATTTCCACTGGCCTCAGGGACCTGTTAAATCTGCCTGCCCTGGGGGTTGTTACAAAAGCGGGTTCTGCCCTGGGAGCTGTGACTCGCCAAGCCTGCCTGGCTGCCTCTCTGTGTTGGGAGCAGATTTTCCCCTCATTTTTCTGGGATCTAAGAAGTACAGTGGGATTGCAGCTCCCTCAGCTCTGGTGTTGTTTTCAGGACAGAAGGAGAAATTTCTGAGCTCCACACGAGCTGGAACAAAGGCTGGAATCCTCCCCTCCTCTGCCTTCGTGCAATAAGTTTCTGTGGTTCTAGCCGAGTTTCTGAAGATGTGGATTTAAACACACACATCCCAGCCCCTACAGGAGCACACAGTCCCATAAATCCCCCCAGTTTCCACTGGTAACTACTGAGCTGATGGGGACACGGGTTTCGGGTCCACAGAGGCCTGACTGCACTACTTGCTCCGTGGCCTATTAACGTGGTTGCTCTGGGTCTTGTCTGAAGTGGCTTGCTTACCGCACCTGGTACATGGGAAACACAAAATAAGTTCTAGAAACTTCACTTTTTCTCCCTCCAGGGCCTTCAAACATAGAAAGTATTAAGTGAACTCAGACGGCCTAGTCACCGCAATGAGGTCCGTCCAGCCTGGCTCTCCTGAGTGATGGGCACTGACTTGCACCTTAACTCGGAATAGTAGGGGAACCGCCTTCTTCTGACTGGGCCTCTCCCCACACCGGGCACGCCCTCAGCTGAGACGGTGTCAACTCCCCCATTGAGGTGTGTGCTGGTGGCTTCAGTGTGACCTGGCCCTGCCGGGATATGAACCTGCAGTGAGTGAGGTGGAGGGTCGGGTGGAGAGGGGTCCCTTCTGGGGTGGAAGGGGGCCCGGTAGCACCCAGCCCGGCCTGGTGCCTGGGGCTCCCTAACACCTCCTACAGCTCCTGGGTTGGCTCCGGTCCTGGCCAATCCATACACCCTCCCAGCATCTTCTCATTAAGTCCCTTTTTGCTTTTATCAGCGAGAGGTGGCTTCTGTTGCTTGTTCAGTGAAACAGTACATAGGGAAACCAGACTATTTCTAACATCAGTAAAATACCAACCTCAGTTATCTCGCCGGGCAGAACGCGCAGCACAAAGGCCTGCACAGGGCTGTGCGAACGGCTTACGTGAAGGGTCCTCATCATCTGTCTTCAGAGATGCAGAAGCTGGTGGTTCAGGTAAAACCTCAGGGAGGGATTGAGGAATCCAAAGCTGGTTGGTTTCAAAGGCTAACTGGTCAGACCAGACCCCTGAGCTGTGGTCAGAAGCCTAGCTCAACATCACTCAGACTCAGCACCATAAGTGCCAGGTGGGGGTGGTGGTGTTCCCTTTGCAGGCTCTCATTGGGGATTCACTGTAGTCCCTTAAATGCAGCAGAGATTCCAGCCCCCTTAGCCCCCACCCTGCGTGTTCCATGACACAAATCCCGGGAGTGTTTAATTTTCATCTTTGTTTAGGAGGATGAAGGAGGGGCAAGAGGAGACATAAATTCATACTGACTGACACAAGGTCACAGCCAGTACCTCCTCCTTGGAGAGATATGTGCTCCCAAAGTGGTGGCTGGGGGGCTGGGCGGAGACCCTCCACTGGTCCCAGAGGGACTCCCTCATCTGGCCACAACTGATGGGTTGGACAACAGATCCAGAGGGAGACAGAGCATCTTTCCTGGGAATTTGGAACTGACACACAGAAATCAAGTTCACTCATCTGGGGATTGGCGAGGGGCGGTGGTTGGAAGTCAAATGAAACCAGAGCATGAGAGAAAGTTAGAAGTGAAAGAGAGAGAGACAGAGAGACTGAGCTTGTGAGAGCAAATAGTCAGAAAGAAGGAAAACAATCAGGGGACAGAGGAATTCCAGCTCTTGACTGTCTAGTCTGTCCTAGCCCATCAACGACCCCGCGGGATGGTTAATAAAATTCCAGTTTTGCAGATAAGGATAAAGGCTGAAAGAGGTGGGGGCTGGGTTTGGGTGCACAGTTAATTCAAGTGCCGCTGGACCCCTCATTTCCCATTGCCTGAAGGCACTGTAATCCTCACTGGGACCCCTGCGGTCCCCTGACAGCCCAGCACCCTGATCAAATGGCCCCTGCGGGAGTGGGAACCCCTCTGAGCGTGAAGAGTTCCCTGAACCGAGATGCCATGCATCAGCAGGCTCCTGCACACCCCAGGTTAACATCTCCCCAGCTGTGCAGTCTCCCGACCCACTTCCCTCCCTGCCAGGCACCCCTTCCTTACCACCGAGTGTACTGCAGGAATTCAGACACAGGGATGCCCAAAGCAACACGAGCCCACCGGCTATACAAACAGCAGACTCCCAGCCCCACCTGGGTTCCGAGGGGACAGTAGGCGTCCTCAGCTTCCATGTGTCTAAGACAATCTTCTTCAGCTGGAGGTTAAAGAGAAAAATAAAAGGTCCAAAACATAGTTCAGTGAGGAATTCCTCCAAGGACCTGACTCCAGAGACTACAACCAGGGGTCCCTACCCCCCGGACTTGGGGTGAAGGTGGATTATTGATCAGCACAACCTCCGGTGGCCCAGCTCCTCAACTTGGCTGCCCAGAGTGGGCTGGGGGAATGGGTAAAGCCAGGGCACTCAGGAAGAGCACAGAGGACCTGATCTCCCCTCTCCGCACTTGTAAACCCTTCCTCAAATCTCAAGGCATCTGACAGAGAGCAGCCACCACAATAAGGAGATGCTCCCATTTCTTCACTCACTCCAGTCTGTTCACTTACGTGCTGAGCATCCACTGGGTCCCAGGACATGACACATAGGATGGCCGATGGGACAGGCTTGGTCCTTCCCCCTGGACCCTGTTCAATCTGATGGAAGAATGATCACTCATAAAGAGTTTTTCAAAATTATACAGAGACCAAAGACAAACTGCAGAGTGAACCAAATTTAAAAATATATATGAAGATCCCCCAGTCTCCCCGCCTAAGGTTAACAGCATAAAGCAAAAAGATGTTGCCTTTGATCACCAAGGAAGTTGTCACCCCCTCTCAGGTGGAAAGGACAGTTATTCTTTGAGCAGGACACAGAAGTGCTCCATCGGATTGGACCAGGGCATCTACAGTCATTCAGCAAATGTGTATAAGCTCCTACTACGTACGGGAATCTCCTAACTAGACCAATTCACAAGGTTCTCGGGCTTTATCAGTCAACAAAATAGACATGACTCCCCATCACTGGGGGCTCAGAGTTTTAGTAGAGGAAACAGGCAGCATGTTGGGGGTAGTAAGAGCTTGGAAAAATTAAAAAAAAAAAAAAGAGTGATATGAGCAAACTCCGGTGATGGCGGTGGGGTGGGAGGCAGGCAGGAGGGAATAAGGCAATCCTGGCAGATCTCACGGAGTAATGAACTTGAAGCAGAATAGATCCGGAGGAAGAAGGAAGAGCCGGAGTCAGAGGCCCCCTGAGTGAGGGGGAGAGTGTGGGCAGAGAGGCAGAGCACGCCGGGTCCTGAGGCCTTTGTGATGACTTTGGCTCCTAATGAAATGATGACCCGTTTAGTGAGTTTTGAGGGGAGGGGTGATATAGTCCAACTTAAGCTTTTGTGTTTGTGTTTTTTTGTGGGAGGTAATTTATTTATTTTAATGAAGGTGCTGGGGATTGAACCCAGGATCTCTTTTTTTTTTTTAACATTTTTTATTGATTTATAATCATTTTTGAACCCAGGATCTCTTGCATGCTAAGCATGCGCCCTACCACTGAACTAAACCCACCCCATCAATGTATGTTTTGCAGGCTCCCTGTGACTCTGTGTGGATGAGAGATTGTAGGAAAGCAAAGATGGAAACAGGAGGCTATTGGTGTCCAGGAAGGGCTGAAGGTGGCTCTTAGGAGGGCGGGGAGCAGGGAGCAGGTGGTTAATGAAGACAGAATACCCAGAATTTTCTAACAAGCTGGATTTGCTGTCTGTGTGTGTAAGAGAAAGACAGAAAGAACATTGTTCCAACATCTGGACCTGGACAATGGGAGGGATGTCCTCTCCATCCACAAGGGATGGGACAAGGTGGGGCTGAGCAGGTGGAAAGGGGCTGGTATCAGCTCAGTTCTTCAATGTCATGGTTAAGGTGTGTATTACATATTGCCACAGAAATGCCTAATAGGTAGAGGAGTCTGTTTTCTTTTTCTTTTTAACATTTAAAAAATATAATTTAAATGTATTAATTGTATTATGTGAATGATTTGGGAAGTTTGTTTCATGCCAAGGTATATGTTATATATAGCCAAATGGAAAATATATCAGAAAGGGGAGAAATGAGGGCTTTCACATAAACTGACTGTCCATAACGTAGGTAAAATTTCAATAAAACCAGTGTTCAGTGAAAAAACCTCATCTTGGTGTTACATAAAAATAAATGAAAAAGGACTATGTTAATGTATCATTATTTCATGTTACATAATAGCCCCAAACAAACACACTGTTTAACTATGAGGCTTGTAGAAATGCTATTCGCTTTTTCCACATAAATACAGAAATGCAGAAAGGTTCTAAGTTAGAATAAGCATCTTAGTGGAAATAATACAGATTTGAGCATTTTACATGATATATATATTTACTGATACAAAATTTGGAAAAGTAATTACATAGTAGAACATATGTATGAATGTGAAAGCAAGATTAATGAAAGAAAAAGAATGTGAGTCTCAGGGATAAAGGTCCAGATGGAAAGGGCAAATCAGGGAGTTTTGGAGAAATCGAGAAATTGATGGCATGCCACTTTCCAAGGCTGGGTTGCTTCCACCAAAGGAATAGCAGAGAGAGAGATGAGAGGCCCAGGAGCCAACCCTGGGGCACACCCACAGTGTATGTTTGGGAAAAAGAGGAGACATTGGCAAAGGACCAGCCAGTAGACCAAAAGCAGAAAACAGACTGAGCGATGGGCTGGAGTTTAAGTGAAGCAGGAACACGGGGGAGGAGGGATGGAAGAGCTGGGTCAAATGCTGCCGAGGGTCTACTCATGATGAGGACTGAAAATTGACCACTATATTTAGCAACGTGTGGTCACTGATGGCCTTGACAGAGCAGTTTCCATAGAGCGAGGGATCAGGGGAAGAGCCAGAGTGGGTGTAAAAGGGGATGGCTCAAGAGAAGATGCAGACAGTGAGTTTAAACAACTCCTTAAATATTTGCTGCAAAGACACAGGGTGGCAATTGGTGGGGGTGAATTAGGGTCAAGGAGTGCTGTTTGTTTCTTTTAAGAAGATGGACGTTTATATACTGATGGGAGCCAACTAGCAGGAGAACAAAATAGATGAGGTAGTGAAAGAGAGGATGGTTTTGGGAGTGACAACCCAGAGAAGATGGGAGGGATGGGGCCCTGGGGACTTTTCGAGGAATTGGCTTTCGATGTTACCTGTAATAAGAGGTGGGGCACCGAGAGTGAGGTCACAGACAACACTAGGTGAGCGGATGTGCTGGGAGTTGCTTGTGAAACTTCTCTTCTGTTGGCTTGTTTGCTTGTTCAAAGTAGAAAAGTAACCTTATCAGCTGAGGGATGAGGAGGAAGAAAGAGTTACTGGAGCCATGAGAAGAAGATAAGAAAGAGCCTTCCAGGGAGAATGGGACAGTGAAAAGAGCAGGGGGAGATGGGGGAGTGCGCTCCCAGAAAGTTACATTTTCTCTTTGACGTCCCCAAATGTGTGATGTGTGATTACCCTTCCTGCTGTCTACGAAATAAAAATTAAGTATGGTTCAGAGGAAATGCTATTTCATTCTAAGAGGCTACCTGTTTCTCAGGAATGGCCATCTTAAACTGCAAATATTACAAAAAATGTTGAAAAGATGAACCTGTGTACCTAAAATCCCCTATTTTCTATTAATCTGGTTACTATTTAATTCCCCTATCAATAACTCATAACCAATACTGCCATGATGGAGGTACACTGATGCTTAAAAGGAAATGAGATCTGTATCCTTTTCCTAAATTCCATGGCTTCCTTAATATACAGTTCCCCTTGGAATTTAGGAATGTCTGGTATAAGAAGTGAGAAACAGTTTGAGAAAATCCCGGCTCAGAATTACACAGCACAACCGCATCTCAGAAGTATATACAGCCGTAAAGAATTTTAGAAGCAAAACTCCGTAACTACTCTTAAAGACTTTTGCAAACCTGGGCCTGCCCAGATGTTTCCAAACTGGAAAGGGACTCCAATCACTTGCCTGGTACCGGACCAGAGGCTGACCAGCCTTTTCTGTAAAAGCGAGAGAGTAAATATTTTCAGTTTTGCAGATCATTTTGTTGTAACCATGCAGGTCTGCAATAAGAAAGCTAAGAGCACTGGGAGACAGGAAACAAATGGGCATGCCCACACCCTCCCTTCCACTCAGGGCAGCTTCTCTGTGGTGGGCAGTTTTGCCACAATAACTTGTTTCTTTGTTTCCATTGGTTTCTTTTTTTCCACCTTACTGCTCAAGCTCAGAAATTCAGGTGGTCCTGGTCCTTCAGCATCCATGCAGAGAGAAGGCTGAGTGGGGTTGGGAACCCCACCTGATGGAGAAGAGAGATTGCTGGGAGGGACACTACGGCGGCCACCATGACACGAGACAATCACACCTTCTGGGGTGAAAGGGAATGAAGACAAGGGAGGGACAGAGCAGTGGGACCCCTAGGTCGCCTGCCAGGCTTTCTCTCCCTCCACAGCCACCCTGGGTGCCTGGGGGGTGTTGGGATTCAGCTACGGTGATTAGGCTGAAGGGACTCAATATAAAGGACCATCCAGCTCCTCACTAGGTTCCAAACGCAGCCCCTCAAAGTCCACCCTCTGAGTTTCTGGAACTCAGCTGGAAGAATAAATGAGCAGGCCAGATCCAGAGCCCAAGCCAAACACGACGGTAGTCACGTGGGGTTGTAACCCCATGCTCAGTGGTAGGGGACGCCTTGCAAATCTGCAGAAATCCCTGTTCCACCTCATTCCTGGGGGAAACCCCAGATCTCCTTCTGCTCTGTCTGTTCTTCTCTTGATGCTATTGTCCTGGATGGATGCAGAGTCTTTGAACCTGGCCCTCCAAACGTACATAAGCAGCCTGTTCGATAAAACAAATTATGCACTTTTTCACATTTGCCAGTTTTTTGATTCCAGAAATTTTGCGGGACTCATTCTCACAGTCTCCTGTGCCCCCACCACTTGGTGGCCCTCTGCTCATGGAAACACCATTTCCCACAACTGCACCCTGCCTCCCAGCTGGTCAGAGGGGAAAGTCCCACAAAGACACAGGTGTTTGTGAGGATCCTGTCCCCAAGCAGAAAGCCTACTCCTGGAGCCACGGACAGGGATCTGGCCTCCTGAGCCGCTCAGCTCTAATTCAAAGCCTAAACTGGGGGCCCCGAACATTGCTGAATGACTTTCTGAGTCACCTGGACTGGAGGGGCCTGATTTTTCTTTCCAGGAATGGATGTAGTGCAGCCTCCATTTTCAGGGCTGATATTGACGATGGATCTAGTTCCCCCCACTGCACCGCAGGAAGGAGAGGCCCTTCCATCCCACAGCTTGGAAACCCAGCCCAGGTAAGTTCTGAAGCAGTGTATTGCTGCCAGGTCCAGTATCCCTGCAGAGTGGCCTCTGTCCCTGAATGAGCCCCTTACCTGGGCCTTTTCTGCCCCGACACAACCACACCCCAGTCTGTGCCAGAGATCTGGGGCTCTGTGTGTCCAGGGCACACAGTTGGGACCTGAGCCAGGTGTCCACTGGGCCTCAAGGGGGAGAGGTCTGCCTCTGCATCAGGGGAAGGTGATCTCTCATGGCTGGCAGGACGCTCTCAATATGGACCTCCAGGCGCCCAGGGAGCAGTTTCCCTGCAGGTGTTAGAAGCCATCATCAGGAGGGCAGGCCCCTCTTTGTGCAGACCATCCCGCAGTGCTGGGCCCACGTGCTGACCACAGAAACCTACATGTCCCCAGGTTACCCCAGGCAACCTCACAAATTCGTCACTTGGTGACCTGGGTACCACGGGATCATTGGCCATCCCATGAGGGTGGTCCTTGAAGGCATGGACTCCAGGTGCTCCCGTTAAGAAATCCCCCTGGGTTTCTGTGGTCACAGAGCCCACACCAGAAGATTCTAGTCCTGCAGTGACCACCACAGCAGTCACCTCCCCTGTGCATGTCCAGGAACAAATGACAGCAATTTATTGCCAGGAATCGTGATGAACAAGGGGGTGGGATTCCATACTAGTTTTAGGATCCTGGTAACTCACTCTGCACCCCAAAAAGCATCCATGAGAAATGTGTTTATTGGGATATCTGTGCCCCTAGAAGAGCTGTTCCTCAGGGCTCCTGGGACCCTCCAGCCCCTCTCAAGGTTCTCAGAGCTTGGGTCTAAATTTCTATCTCCCTCCTTTGGTGTACAGCCACCTGTGTCTCGTGATCACAGGTCACTTTATTGCATGACTTGGCATGTTCTTAGTTCTCGTCCTCCACCCCTGCACTAGACTCCCACGATGTTCCCACTGACCCTTGGCTCCCTGGGTGGGTCAGGGGGCCCTAAGTCTGCACCCTTCACTCTCCTCCTCTACCCCCAACTCTGAGGCCACCCCTAGGTGGACTGGAAGGTGTTTGTAAATGAGTCTTACACAAGGACATGACTGGACAAAGCAGGGCTCCACCCCCGGAAAGCACACCTGCTCCCTTCTCTGATGAGGACCCCACAGCCCCACATTGCCTCCAGGAGTCTACTCAGCACACAGTCCCCCAGTTCTGGGCAAGGCGTCTCCCTGGAATCCTTGCTTCCAGGCAGAGTCTCTCTGTCCTTCTGAGTTTAGAGTTGTTCCCATGTTCCTGAGCACCAAGGTGCCCAGCACAGACCCTTCACTGACCTGGAGAGACAAGGAAGATATGTGGCCACAGGTATCACAGGACACACCTGCTGGGACCCCAGGCCAAAGGGCCATCCTTCTGCCTTCTCAGGTGTGGATCCCGTGGTACCTTTTTGCAGGGGGCCCAAATGGGGAGTGGGGCCCAAAGCAGTTCATGGGGCTCTCTGGGCAGGGAAGACTTGGGCCAGGCAGCCTTGCCTGGTTTCCCTCCTGGGGCACTCTGAAAACTCCTGCTCCTCTGGCTGTGGCTGGAGGCCCCCCAAACTTCAGGGCGGGGCCCTTTCTCTCAGCCTCCACTGCCTCCAAAGCCACGCTGGAGCTGGCATGGGGAAAGAGCTTTCTTGCCCTCTTGTGGCCAAGCTGCCAGAGGTGGATGCTGCGGGGAACTGGAAAGAGTTAGCAGTTGCTCAGATGTGAGTGGTTAGGCAATTTGACACCCTGTCAACTAGCCTTAAACATTGGAAAGAGGGCTTTCCCGGGAAAGCTGGAAGTTACTTTCAGTAATTTGTTTAAAGATTTCTTTTTTTTTCCCTTAAGGACTCATAAAACCTCTCCCAGGTCATTCCTGGTATGGACCATTATCCAGGGATCAATCGGGAAATGCAGGAGGAGAGGGGTGGGGGTAGGGGAGAGGGTAGGGGAGATCAGAGCCCACAGAGAGGAGATGCCCCTCCTAGGAGCCACAAACTGGGCAGTGGCTGCTGGCATCCAGCTCTCCTGTTCTCAGGCCCATTTCATCTGTGGGGTGTTTCCAAAAGAAACAATGGTGGAAGGGCCATGGAGGACCCCTAGACCTCCCAGAATAGACAGGGGGAGCAGAGTCACCATGCTGGCCCAGAGCTTGGAGACAGACCTGCAGTGGAGACCACAGGTCTTCTGAGAAGCCAGTTTTGAAATAAAGGCAGTATGCGCTGGAATACCCATTTCGAGCAATTGCTTCATCATAGACATGTAATTTACATAGTTCTTCTCACCACGAAACTGTTCCCAACACGCTACATGAATGACGGCTTCAACACACATTCATTTCTGAGATGTGAACAAGTGTAGAGCCGCTCTTTCGTCCAGCATAATGGGCATGGTTACACCTAGGAAAGCTTACCAAGATTTCTCAGCAACAGCCAATTTCGAAATAAAGGCAGTGTGCGCAGGAAAAGCCGGTTGGAGTGAGGGCTTCCCCATACACATGTAAGTTTTATAGTTCCCCTCACCATGAAACGCTGTTCCCAACATGCTACATGCATGAAGGTTTTGACACACATTCAGTTCTAAGAAGTTAGCATGTGGAGAGCCGCTCTTTCATTCAGCATAAAAGGCCTGGTTACACCCAGGAAGATTTACTCAGATGTCTCAGCTGGTTCCTTCACCCAGATTCAAAATAAAGGCCGTTTTTGCTGGGAAAGCCTGTTGGAGCGTGTTCAGAGCTGTTTCGGGCTCTGTCCCAGCTGGAGGGTGCAAACCCCAACCTCCAGAATGAGGGACCAGGACCCCACCGGCCAGGTGGTGTTGCCTTTGCTGGGGAACAGTGATCTTTGGGTTAGATATTTTGCAGCTCTCTCTAAAACCTGTTTTGACTTAAGTTTGCATCCTAGTCACCAGTTTCAGGGCAACAGAAAAAGCATATCCTACATCCCTTTGCACTGAAATCTTCCCAAAAGAGCAAATATTTGCCCATGAAAATACCAGCTGCTCTTCTAAGGCCCCCTAAATACCCAGCAGTGTGGCCGGTGCACTCTTGATCAGGAACAGGATGAGAGGGACCAGCGGTCTTCCAGCAGGCTTGGCCTGATGTGGCAGCTGCGCTGTGGGTCCGTGGTGGGAGGGCCATGCAGGGAATCCTGTTTGAGGGGCCTCTGTGCACGTCTGCATTATGCTCTGAGGTTTCATACAAAGCTCCAGGCATCCTAACTGGTCAGATACAGCCCCCACCCTCGGGCTGGAACCACCAGGACCTCAGTACCTGTAACAGGGACGGTGCCCGGTGTGGGGAGAGGTCATGGGACACTCCGGGGGCAGGGGTAGTGGTGCTGGGGAAGGCAGGGGGTGCAGTGAATGGTGGAGGGAGCAGGGTCCCTTGCTTGGGGGTGAGAGTTCTTGGGGAGACCACAGAGCATGGCACACACAATCCCCACCCCATACCCCAAATTCCTAGCCCCGCCAACACAGGGGCTTTTCTGAACACTCTCACCGTGGCTAGCCTGTAAGACTGCACCTAACCCGGCATCTGGCACCCCTGCCCTATCTCCCCTCTTAGGACAGATCCCGTCTCCTTGGAAACTGCCCAGCAGCGTGAATTCAAGGCCGGCAGCGGGCCTGGAGGATCTGCACTTCAGGTGCCCTACCTGGCCAGCCGTTTGTGCCTTGGCTCAGTCCTCTATCTTGCCCAACGGCAGCCTGGGTCCACGTCCGGTGCAAGGGGAGGCCGCGGAGCCCAGGCTGAGCCACACACACGGACAGGTGAGGGTGCCCCCGCCCCGCTGCCCCACCGCCCCGCAGCCCCGCCCACTGGTGGCAGCACCGCCCCAGCATCCGGCCGGCGCCAGCTGCAGGTGAGGACGTCTGCTCGGCACCGCCCGCCCCGGCCCCGCCCAGCTGCCCCATAAGCCTCCCCCCAGCCCCCGTCCTGGCCGAGCCCTGGCTCCCATTGGCTCCGCAATTTCTGCCCTCTCACGTCTAGCCTCGGGAGGACACAGACGCAAGCGCTAGAGGAGGGCCCCGCGGCGTTGCCATGGCTACATGCGCCGCGCTCTGCGCTGGCCGGTGTGAGCTTCTGGGGCGGGCAGCGGGCTCCGGAAGTGTGCAGCTACCCGGGACCATGGCGGTGCTTGCTGCTGGGGCTGGCGGCTTGCTCGCCTGGGCGACTAGTTCTTGCCTGGTCAGTCGGAGGCCGACATCCTGTCTGGGGCGGCGTCCCACAGACGGTAAACGTACGGCCGCGCCGTTGGCGGGGCCAGTGGACATGGACCGGGGTGGGATCCGGGTTGGTGTGGCTGCCGGGGAGGCGCTGTGGTGCCAGGGAGCGGGTTGGGGCGGGGAGGACAGGGCTGGGGCACAGCCACGGGCTTTCCTCCCCCTCTGGCACTGGGGCTGGGACCGCGAGTCCGGGTAGCCCTGCTTGGCCGCGGCCTCCCAGAACCCCCGGGAAGGGCAGGCGGAGGACCTGACTTTTATGAAGCGGGGCCTTATCCGGGTTTTGAAGAGCCCCAGAATCAGATGTTGGAATGGGGTGGTTTATCAGCCTTGTTTATCTGCAGGGAAATTTCAGTTCCATCCAGATGTTGGCTCCTTCGGTAAAACTCAGGAATAAGACAAGGGTCATTGCCGATTAGCAGTTATCTAGGGCTTGACTCAAAATAGACTGTGCGGGGTGTAGGGATGGTAGATGGGCCTTCCCTCTCAAAGTTGGCAGTCTTCTGGGATTAGAGTCCCCAGTTGAGGATTACATCTTCATCTGCGGTAATGGAGGTTGTGGGAACATTAACACAGAGAAGGGAGGAGTGTGGCTGCGATAACTCATTAAAGAAGCCAGGACCCTTGCCTGGCTCTTGTGTAGGAGAGTCTCGCCTAGGGTAGGGCAGCAGTTATCAAAGTGTGTCTGAGGCCCCTGAGATGCAAGACTATTTTGATAGAAACGCCGGTATGTCACCTGCCTTTTGCACACTCTTGCACTCCCGAGTTTCCTGTGGGGATTTCCAGGGAAAACCTGGTCTGTGATATCACAAAACAGGGAATTTAGAGGCAGATAGAATTCAGAACTCACCAGTCCAAAAGAGTTTTGCAGAAATTAAAATCACTGCTCTTCTTCTCATTAATGATTTTTGTTTAGAAAAATATACTTATTTTTTGCTTAAGAGTATTAATGGTAACATGTAGTAGGTTGTTATTATTTTTAAGTGAAATCATAAGCATTTTTTAAAGTTCTTATTTAAGTTCTAACACAGGAACTATTGATAGATTTAACCCACATAAACAGCAGCCTTTTGGAATCCTCAGTAATTAAGAGTGTACAGGGGTCTGTAGGCCAAGAAGCTTGAGAGCCCCTGGAGAACGTGTGCTCAGGTACTAGTCAGGTACTTAGCGTTGTTAGACAGATGCCAAGATGTCTTCTGCATGTGCTCCCGGACTCGAAGTAATTGGACACATGGAGACGGGTGGGCAGTGCCTCCACTATACAAACCAGAAGCTGCTGAATGTGTCTGGATTGTAGGCCATGGGCTGTGCAGGGATTCCCGTTGTATCTGTTCTATCTAAGCCGGGATTCCTGTGCAGAGGCTTGGCCCTGAAGACCCGCTCTCCTTTGCTCCCTGCCAGGTACCTTCTGTGTGACGTCAACCCTCCAGAGGGCTTCAGCCTCCATAGGAGCGTCTGTATCCACATCGCCTTCCTCCTGAAGACCCTGCTGAAAATGGAGGAATCGGTGCTGGTGATACCCCCTTGGGGCCGCCTCTACCATTGGCAGAGCCTGGACATCCACCAGGTCCGGATTCCCTGGTCTGACTTTTTTGATCTCTCAAGTCTCAACAGAAACATCCCTGACACTGAGTACCAACCGTTCATTGCAGGGGAGATGGTGATCGTTTAACTGGGGCCAGACGGTTGTTGTTCTGGTTCTGATGTGAACATCAGGCCATCTTGCTTCGGGCTTGTCGGTCTGCTAAGGGGTCCTGCTCATGTTTCCCGCACTGCAGGTGAATTTGGTCTTTCCATAGTTTTTCTCAGGAAATAGATCTGAAGTGTATGAGATATGTGTTCCCTCCGCTCTGAAAATCCTGGCCTCCTGGTGAGATGGAGCGGTGACAAGAAGGCCACTGCCACACAGGCCTTGTCTAAGGAGGACTCGCTCCCTGGGCAGTAAGGGCCATTCTTACCTGAAGGAAAACACGATGTGTGTGTAGCATGGGCCACGTGCTGGAGACGGTATGTAACCTCTCATTCAGTATAATTTGGTCCTGCTCAAGCTTCCCATTTTACTTTCCGTAAGAGGTAAGAGTTGAAGATTTTCTTTGAATAAAGGTATTTAGAACTTATCTTTTTCTTTAATTGAAATGTGGTTGATTTACAATGTTTTGTTAGTTTCAGATATACAGCTGTTTTGTTAGTTTCAGGTATACAGCATAGTGATTCAGTTGTACATATACATAGTCTATTCTTTTTCAGGTTCTTTTCCATTAAAGGTTGCAAGATACTGAATATTTTCCCCTGTGTTCTGCAGTGAATCTTTGTTGTTTGTCTATTTTACATATAGTAGTTTGTAATTGTTAATCCCAAACTCCTGTTAGTTTTCTAAGTCTGTGAGTGTGTTTTTGTTTTGTAAATAAGTTCATTTGTATCATTTTTAAAAATTCCACATACAAGTGATATCATATGATACTTGTCTTTCTCTGTCTGAGTTATTTCACTTTAGTGTGATAATCTCCAGGTCCATCCATGTTGATGTAAATGGCATTATTTCCTTCTTTGTTATGACTGAGTAATATTCTTCTATATCTAAATTCTACATCTTTATCCAATCATCTGTCTGTGGGTGTTTAGTTTGTTTCTATGTCTTGGCCATTGTAAGCAATGCTGCTGTGAACATTGGGGTGCAGGTATATTTTGGAATTAAGGCTCCCTCTGGATATATGCCCAGGAATGGGATTGCTGGATCAAATGATAAGTCTTTTTTTAGTCTTTTGAGGACTCACCATACTCTTTTCCACAGTGGCTGCACCAAACTACATTCCCACCAACAATGTAGGAGGGTTCCCTTTTCTCCACAGCCTCTCCAGCATTTGTGGTTTGTGGATGTTTGAATGGTGGCCATTCTGACTAGTGTGAGATGATAACTTATTGTAGTTTTGATTTGCATTTCTCTGATAATTAGCAATATTGAACCTTTTTTTCATATTCCTATTGGCCATTTGTATATCTTCATTGGAGAATTGCTTGTTTAGTTGTTCTGCCCATTTTTGGATTGGGTTGTTTATTTTTTTTTCTTATTAAGTTGTATGAACTATTTATATAGTCTAGAATTTAAGCCATGTTCAGTCTCATCTTTTGCAAAAATTTTCTCCCATTCCATAGGTTGTCTTTTTGTTTTGCTTATGGTTTCTGTTGCTGTGAAAAAGCTGATAAGTGTAATTAGGTCCCATTTGTTTATTTTGTATTTTATTTCTGTTGCTTGGGTGTATTGCCCTAGGAAAACATTGGTGAGATATATATCAAATAATATTTTGCCTATGTTTTCTTCTGAGAGATTTATAGCGTCTTGTCTAATGTTTAAGTCTTTAAGCAATTTTGAGCTTGTTTCTTTTTTTTTTTTTTTGCGACTCTATTGTATGCTTTCGATTTGTGGTTATCTATTTTTTCAAGTATATCAACTCATTACTATATCTATTTCCTTTAGACTGATAATCACGTAGGCTCCAACACATCCTAAGAATAATGAGAAAAAAAAAAGAAAGAAAGAGAAAAAAATCTATCTTTTCATGCTACCGTCTCCCATTACCACCTTTTTGTATTTTGATGTAATTTTTCTTTTTTCCATCTTCATGTTTATTGTCTTGTAACTCGTTATTGCATTTCCAACTATGGTTTCCCGTTTGTATAGCATCCTGCTTTCTTTCTGTTTAGAATAGAAACTTTTAATGTCTCGGTTTGGTTCAATAATGCTGAATTATCTCCCCACTCCCCTCCCCCCCTGCGTCTCTGAATCCTCAGTGCAGGGAAGCCAAACCATCCTTGCCTTCATCGGTTCTGGGAAAGCAATCTTCATAGTGGGAAAGAAAACATTGAAAAATAATATTCTGTGTGTTGCTTTCTACCCTTGCCCAGAGAGTGAGAATCACCTCTGAAGGCGGAGGAAGAAAGTTGGAGGTGCGGGGCACAAAGTCTTTTGTCCTTTTGCTACTGAAAAAATGATTGCTTTTGTAATTAGTGATGATGCACTTTAAATTGGTGAGATCGAGATTCTACAGCTTCAGCGCCTGTGAATAACCAGCCGGGAGAAAGCTCTCAAGGGCCCCTGCAGTGGGAAAGGCAGCCCCTCTGAGCACCTGTTGTTCTGTATTCTTCCTGACTCCACAAGGATTTGCTACGCACCGCACCGTGCAGGACGATGCAGTTACCCGAGGTGGAGGACAGGGAGACCCCTGCTGGGTGGAGAGCCACAGGAGCCCACATTTGAAGGACAAAGTGAAGAGTAGTGGGGCGGGCATAGGAGGAGAGGATGGTTGAGACCCAGGATGGTGTCCTGGAGTCCAGCAGGCGAGGCTGGCGGGGCAGATGGGGCCCTGGGGCATGGGCAGTCCTTGAGGGATCTGAAGCAAAGATATGAACCAAGAGACTGGATTCGTGTGGGCGTACAGCGCCCCCTGGATGCCGCGGGGCAGTGCAGCAAGCCCAGGAGGAGCGGGCAGTTCCCCAGAGTTGGGTTGACAGGTCACAACCAATTCACTGGGGACCGAGAGTTACCGAGATTTTGTTAAATTTTTGTCCCTCTTCCTGGAAAAAAGCTGCTTCCTGTTGAATAGCCTGTGTCGTTAGTGAGAATTAAAGACATGAAGCAACATTTCCTCAAAAGTCATCCATTGTGTAGTTGTTAATAAGGGTCAAATGCAGACTTCAATAGACTAAATCAAACATTCATCATCGGATTTTAAAATCCTTTAAAATAAAAATTCTTGCTGTCTTTGTTCTTCATTTCAGGGTTCACTTGGTGATAATAATAGTAAACAAAGCAACAGCAAACCCTTACAGAACTCTGTCCTGCTGTTCCAGGAACTCTGTGTTCACGACAACCCAATGAGGTGGCACTTTACAGGAAGGACAGTCATTAATCACACAGCTAGTAAATGGCAGACCTGGGACTTGAACCCAAACTGTCTGGCCCCAGAGCCCCCTCTCAGGCCTTTCACTGCAGCTCATCACTTGGCATGCCCGACACAGGCCAGCATTAAGGAGCAGCGTGACCTTGGCCAAGGCTGTTTCACCGCTTGGTCTCTGTTTCCTCATCTGTAGAATGGGGGTATGGGCAGTGAATTCTGTGAGCTCAGTGGTCAATTCCTCCAGCTCTGCTATTCTACTGCTTTAAGTTAATTTATTAAGTATCTGATCCTCTGAATGGGCCACACTGGAGCTTTGCTAGGACCTGGGTTACGGAGAAAAGTAAGATCAGCCTGCTTCTCCAAGGAGCCTGTCTCCCTCCACGGGAAACAGCTGCAAGGCCCAGGTTCCCTCGCTGGCGGACGGGGGCTGGGCAGGAAAGTCTGATAGAAGATGGAGGCAGAGCCCCTCCGAGAACAGTGTTGGCCACACAGCTCTCAAGAACGGGAGCGTCTGTCCAGGCTGCTGAGAGGGGTGTCCTCGTGAGGCCAGCAGCCCCCCCCAAATTAAGCCCTCAGGACAAAGATCCAGCCAGCCCTGCAGTGTCACCATAGAGCCAGTCCATCCTCATCAATGTGCCCCTTTGCTACTTTGTCCTGGGGCCTCTCTTTCCCCTACACCCAGAAGACTCTTCTCCCTCTCTTTTCTGAGTGTCCCCTCACTTCACCCGTGGTCCCTGCTTCCTGGCCCACCATCTCTGGAGTTGACACTTTGCCCCCTCACACCCCCCGTTTGATAAGGAGCCTGGGTTTGCCTCCTTGTGCTCACTTTCCCCTTTCAGATGATTGTTCCTACTCTCCTGGGAGCACCTGGAAATCCCAGATCCTTTCCTAGCAGTGCCTGCCACCCTGGCCTCCCTGCTCATCTGCCTCAGTCAGGAGCACCTGGACCACCAGCTCTGTATTGCCTCGCCTCCTACCATCAAGACGTCAAAGTTCATTCTCCCTCCACCACCCAGTATGTTCATTTTAGGTTCTTCTTCACCGTCAGCCTGAGCCAGCCACCCCCCATTCACCCTACCCACGGGCTCATACCCGGGTGTGTCTCCACCCCAGGTCTAGCCTCTCTCTTTTAAGTGCCCACCTCTAGCCATCCAGCTGCTTCTCCACCAGCCTCGTTGGCCCTCATTCACCCTCACTAAGGCATCATGCACTGACTCCTCTGCTTTCCTGCCTGTCCACATTCCTCTTACTTCCACTACCCCACCTTCCAGCTCTGCATCCACAGTCAGCACTCTCTTTATGACAAACAAAACCCCCTTGAGCCTTGACCTTTTCAGTTCCTCACCAGGCCGACTTCCATCTCGGTTCACCCAGCTCTATTTGTTCTGAGCCTGCAGGCAGCAGGCTCTCCCAGCACAGGTTTCTAAGACTACAAATCAATGCCCACCGTGTTGCCACTGCCAGGCAATCCTCCAGGATTTCTCTAGTGAGCACATTTCCCCACTTATCACTCAGTGGTGTCAACATTCTCTGCTCTCTGCACACCTCTAAGCTTCCCTCTGTCTCTTCCCTGACTCCCATCAGATGGTCTTCCCTCCTGCTTCAGAGAGAATGACATGTCACTGGAAAGGAACTCGCTCACCTGCAGCAAATCTTCTCACCTCATCTTTTATCTGTCCCTCTCCCACCTGGACTCTAGCTGTAGTTCTTAATTCAGTGAGATTAGTTGACATATATATACACAGTTAAAAGCATAGCACACTATCGCCTACCTTCTAGGGCTTATGTTTCAATTTAACATAGAGTGGGTGATTCATCCACTTCGCTGCATGTACCTGCAGTTCATTTGTTTTAACTGATCTTAAGTGTTGTGTGTGTGAAAGTAACACAAGGCAAGGGTAAGCCAGGATTCAGGATGCTGGTTACTTCCTGTGAGAAGAGGCCAAGTGCAGGTTAGGACACAGTATGTCACTGTCAATAGTCCTGTTCTGATGCTGGGTGATAGGTTCACAACTGTTTCTTATAATATTAATTTTAATACATAAATACTTCTCAAAGGCACCTAAGGTGAGATTGTGTCATGAACCAAGGCATACAATGTGTAATATTACATCATTATTGTTATGTAATCTTGTTATAAAATATATTAATCATAATCCTACATTTTTATGTATTATATATTATATAGATGCATGAATTATATATTATGTTTATAAATACCTACATACGTATTATATACTATCTGATAATAAATAAACAGAACATATTATGGTAGTATATCCACTATTATGTATTATTTAATAAATAATAACATACTGTATCCTGTTATATGGCATGGCACCTAATCTTTAATCAAATAAAAATATGCCACTATATGTAATGGTAATTAATAAAATTAAATGAAAAAGCCCGCAGCTTTTAACGCCAACACCGCTTCAGCTGTCACTATCTTTTTTCTTCCCTTTCATGGCCGAGGTCCTCACAGTGCTATCTGTTCCCCCTTTCATCTCCTTGTCCTGAGCCTTCCTCTTCCTCCCATCCCATGCTGCCTTCTGCCCCGTGGCCCCTCTAGTCACCAGCGGCCTCTGGGGCACTGATTTTCGGAGATGGTCTCAGGCCCCTGCTCACCTGCCTGTCCGCTGCCTCTGCCACCGCTGGTGGGGGCGGGGTTGGGGTCAGAATGCACCTCTTGTCCTGGAAGAGAACACAGCACAGACTGTGACCAGCAGCAGGTGTGGCCGGGAACTGCAGGACTGGGGGGAGAGCCAGACTGTCTGCATCCAGACCGGGGGCTCTTGGAGTGTGAAGAAGCCCAGTCCTCACTGCCCCTGAAGTGAGGAAAACACCCTCAGGTGAGTTAAAGTGCTTAAGACCTAGGTCTGTTGGCTGGAAAAGACAAACGGGTCCCTAAGGGGAGGGTAGTTGATGTTCCAGTCCCCACCAAGGCCCTAAGGGCTGGCGGGGAACCAGGCTGGATGCTCCACTGGACCCGGTGCCCCCACGGGGCTGGGGCCTTCGGGAACAAGCAGAAAGCCCTCAGTCTCTGGGGGGAACGGGGCAGTGTGGGAGCATCCCTGCAGCGAGTCAAGTGACGTCAGGGCTTGTGGGATCCGTTTTTATGGCCACACCGAGCCTCAGCAGAAGCCAAGGCAAGAGTGGATTCCTGTCTCTCCAGGTGCCATCTTGTGTGAGTTCCAGGATTCAGACCCGATCCCCTGGGGTGCTAGGACATTTATACACAGAGGCGGCTCGAGGAGGCCTCAAGAGGGTGGTAATGGCCTTCCTGCCAACACGATTACACAAAGATCAATCAATCGATGGGAAGTAAATAAGAACCATGGTCACATCTGGACCCCAAGCTTAGACGTGGTATATGGGTGACATTTATCGACAATCCAGCGAGGTTCTGGTCAGAGCTAGAGGCCAGGGCAGCAAGATGGGAGTGGCAATAAGGAGCATTGTGGTGCAGAGGCTAGACTGGGGGTCTGCAGGCTCCTCCCAGGAGGAGCCTCAGAGTTTTGGAGGTGGCTAACTTGCCTGATTCGTGTCACCAGCAAGTGATGCCACGTGCTGAAAATCAGCTATAATCCTGAGCCGGGTCAGCCCTGGGTGATGTGATAAAAGCTCCTACAAGAGGGAGCACCAGGCGGATAGTGAACCAACCAACAGGCTGATGCGTTTCTGGCCTGTGTTTATCGTGCTTTCATAGCCAAGAATGAGGAGAGAGTTGAATGGCTCACCATGAAGATTTTAACAACTTAAGAGGTTTCCGTGTCTCACTGCATTTCAGTGTCACCCGGAGGAATTCAGGAGGTGTTTAGACCCAGTGGAGACTAACGGCATCTTGGTTCCTCAACCTGGCAAACCTACCAGCCCTCTATGGCCAGACATTGTCAAGTGCCTTCCCTTGTAACAAAACCTTTCCACCCACGATTGTGGTATGCTTTTATTTTTTTTAATTAATGGGAATGAAGATACCTTACAGCCTCCTCAGACCTTTTCTTGGGGCTTCTGCCCTTAGACCCCGGCAAGGGGGCCCTCTGACCTGGGTCCTGCACTACAGAGGGTCCCTCTGGCCCTGACACTTCCTCTGGCCATGCCCTCCATGGGGTGGAGTCAGCAGGGCCAAGGGGACATGGTCATTGGCTCCGCCCTGTGCTCTAGAAACCCAGGACCCCAAATGCCCTGTCTCAGCAGCCCCTGACCCATTTCTAGTGCCTGCATCAGCTCTCCCCGGAGTTCAGATTCCTAGGACTCACAGAGAGGCCAAAGCATAGCTGTTTGCATGGAGGGTATGAGCAGAGCCCGGACATGAGGTCTGTGTGTCCCCCTGTGCACATCCAAGGCCCCTTGTGGCAAGGGATGGACCCAGCATTGGGAAGAAAACGGTCAGGCTAGTGATCAGAGACTGGGAATCAGCTCTCCCCACACGCTCACTTTCTTTGCCGGACTCCCCTGTGTCTGGGAATTCTAAATTTGAACCTGGACTTCCCCCTTATAATGAATGTATATTTGTAAAGGCAGGAGATTAGACCCTACTGCACTTAACATGTTTACATATATAGGATGTGAGCTCCCAGGTATGCTCTGGCCCTGCACTTCCAAAGGTCCAGAGCAGTTATGTTAGCTCTACTGAGACTGTAAGTGGTAAAGACCATCTCCAGAGAGGAGGGGTTCCTGCTTCACGCTCCAAAGTCAGGATCTTCTGAGTGGATAAAACAATGGACACTGTGACCCTCAATTGTAAATTGATTTAGAATAACGCCAAAGTGTGTAAGACGTGTGTGTACGCATGCACGCACCTGGGGACGTGTGTGGTACATGACTGTGTGTGTGTGTGTTTGCATGCGCATGCCTGGGGATGTATATGGTTCTGTATGTTATGTATGTGTGTGCGCCTGAGAACGTGTGTGGTTGTGTGTATGTTATGAGTGTGTGTGTGTTACATGACTCCATGTGTGTGTGCCCGTGGGGATGTATGTGGAGCAGAGCCAGTGTGTCTGCACGTGTGTTTGTGTGTACGTGCATGTATTAGTTTTAATAGTAGAAGCTGTCCTTTAGAATTATGAAGTAATAAAAATTGTATGATGTCCTTTGCTGTATAATTCAAAATTAAAATAATCTTCAATCACCAGAAATTTATTCCCCCTCAGATTCTGATTTTTTTTCCATATTGATTATGTCTTCATTTCACTGATGAGGAAACTGTAGCTTAGAGATGTTAACTGACTCAACCAAGGACATGGGGCTAGCGAGCCCAGGACCAGGACGCAGTCCAAGCCACGCTGTTCCAGAGGCCTGGAGCCCTGCTCACGATCATGCGTGGCCTCTTGGCGGGGGAACAGATTCTGATGGGCTGTGGCCAGCGTGCAGGCTGCCCAAGCCGGGGATTCGGGAAGCTGGGCGGAGAGTACCAGACAGCAGACAAGAGTGAAGGGCTGCTCAGAAGTCAGAAAGGTTCCTAGGTCTTGGATGAGGAAGGATGCTCACTGATAATCCTTGATCCCTTTGCTGGTGGCTAAAAGGGACCAAGGCCTATGAGAGCACTTCTGGGAGCTGCCTGCCAAAACCTGGAAAAGGACTGCTCAGGACTGGCTCTGCAGTAGGAGCAGAGGAAGGAAATGCCGCCTCTTGGTGGACATTATTGGTGATGGCAGTAGGAGGCCTAGCAGCCTTGGCATAGAGGTGGCAGGACAAGGTCCTAGTGGATGATCGTTTTCAAGTGTCTTAAAAATCATTGCTTCATATATTTTATCCATTTTGTGGTTTATTGTAGGGTGGTAATTATGGTCAGTGTTACTCCATATTACCTGGATTAATTAATTTTTTTATTGTTAATTTTCTCTTCAGTGATTTGGAAGCTATATTACCTCTTAATGAAAATTCTCTCTAAATTTTTAAAAATCATCTCTAAGTTCGTAACTTTATATGCAATTGGACCAGTATTCCTATAAGAGTCTCAAAAATGAAATAATCTATTAGATCCTGTTCCTCAATAATGAAAAATTTAGCATATTTTACCTCTCTGCTCTTCCAAACTGTGTGTGTGTGTGTGTGTGTGTGCGTGTGTGTGTTTGTGTGCTCCAGTTACTTTTTAGACAGTTGCTTTAAGTTTGTTACATTAACAAAGAAAATATAGGTATAAACATCTTGGATTTCATTGCTCACTAACACTATTTAATTCCATGTGTTTCCCACTTTTGAGTTATTTACTTATCGGGATTTCCCAATCAACTGGACACAAGATTGACTAATTTTTTTCAAGCGGTTGACTTGGAAAACTTTCATATCTATATGCAGATTTATGTTCTCCTCATCAACAACTCTCAGTGTGTTGTTCATAGCCCAAACCTTATTTTAAATTAAGGCATTGTCTTTCATCACCAAAAAAAAAAAAAAAAATTCTTAATTTAAGGTGCTGTCTTTTTATGGCTGGCTAGTCTTGTATGCTGAATGGATATTAATAGAGATTTCCTTAACCTTCCTCCTTCTTTTTGCCATAACTCGAATTCATTGAGAAGCATGTTTTTACCATTTATCACATGGGCTTCCACTTTGACTTCCGCCTTAAACCATCACCCCACTCTTTTTCTCCATGCTTATTCCTGAAAAAGTGAGCTCTCTATCGGTTTAAAGGTGGTTCCAGTTAAAGATGTGTGACTCCCTGTCCAAAGGTCCAAAGGAAGAGAAAAGGAAAGATTCCTGTTTCTGGTGGTTACATTTTGTCAGCTTAGAGATCTAGTTATCCGTGTGGCTGCGGTGGAATCTGCAATATCTTGGCACAGAGTTTCCTTTTTCTGGCTTACTAGGGGAGCCGCATTAGCTGGGGTCAAGGCGCTGTGGCCGTTGTCAGGATCCCGGGGCTGAGGCAGCCCCTCTCCCTCCTTGTTATTTTGATCTTGCAAACTGGGTCCCAGCTATGTGAACCCTGCACCTGGCGGCCAGGATCGCCCCCCATGCACCGTGTCCCCAGTTCCTCGGCGTCCCTCACTGCTATCAGCTAGTTCCAGTAAGAGTACGAGATGGCTTCCGCTGCGGTCCTTCCTCCTTCCACTCCAGGCAGGCCCTCCTTTCCCACTAGTTGGCCCTAAGCCTTCTCTCCTGCGCTACATACGCTGACGGAATTCCTCAGGGTTTCCAGCAGGTAGATGGCGCTCTTCTATGTTTGGACCCCTTCAGTGCTTGCAGTGGAAATTTAGGAGGTGGGAAGGAGGAGCTTGGGGGTTCTCCGGATCTAGGGGCTCCCTATCCAGCAGATTCAACTAACTGTGGATTGAAAATACTCGGGAAAAAACAGAAAGTTTCAAAAAGCAACACTTGAATTTGCCATACACTGGCAACTACTTACATAGCATTCATGTTTTATTAGATACCAGAAGTAACCTAGAGATAATTTAAAGTACACAGGAGGACACAGCAAAAGAGAAAGTGACAACAAATATACGTGTATATTCATGTATAACTGAAAACTTCTGTTGTATGCTGGAATTTGATACAATGTTGTAAAATGACTATATCTCAATAAAAAAAGTTTGTATATATATTGAAAAAGTAGATGGGAGGATGTACATGAGTCCCATGCAAGTCCTATGTCATTTTATACAAGAGGTGTCAACATCCATGGATGTTGACGTCTGGGGGGAGTCCTGGAACAAGTGCCCCATGGTTACCAAGGAATGACTGGAGGCCCAGGCTCCTTATCCCAGCCTGTCAGGTCCCCATGTGGTCTGAATCCTACCTGTACCACACTTCCCTTGTCACTCTCCTCCAGCCCTGGCAGACTGCCCTCTGATTTTTGAACAGGCCACACTCACTGTGTTTCATATCTGGCCCCTAGAAATACCCGTTACTTTCTGAGAATGGCTCTGCTTTCACAAAATGGGCTGCATTGTTACTAGAGAAGACAGTGTGGATGTTCCTTTAAAAACTGAAAATGGACTTAACTCATGATCCAGCCTTCCCACTCCTGGACATATGTCAGAAGAAAACTCTAATTCAAAAAGTCACATGCACCTCAATGCTCACAGCAGCACTATTTATTATAGCCAGGACATGGCAACAACACAAATGTCCATCAGCAGCTGACTGGATAAAGCAGTAGTAGTATACTTATACAATGGAATACTACTCAGCCATGAAAAAAAACAAAACAATGTCATTTGCAGTAACATAGATGGACGTAGAGATAGTCATTCTAAGTGAAGTAAGCCAGAAAAAGAGAAAAATGCCATATGATTTCACTTATATGTGGAATCTAAAAAAAGACACAAATGAATTTAACTACAAAAGAGAAACAGACCCACAGACATAGAGAAACAAACTTACGGTTCCCAGGGAGAGAAGGGGATGGGAAGGGATAAATATGGGGATTCAAAAAGTGCCCGTCTTGGGGAGTGATGGAAATGTTAGCTATCTTGATAGTGGTGATGGTTTTCTAGGTGTAGACATTTATCAAATTCATCAAATTGAACATGTGAAATATGTGTATTTTACTGTACAGGAATCATACGACAATAAACGTGCCTGTAAAAAAACAAGAAAAGATTGGCGGCATTTTGTCCTACTTTTTTATGTGTCTTTAGTTAGTGGGTCTTCAAGTTTCTGGTCTGCCATATTTTCTGAACCAGAAGTGCCCTGCTTCCCCTTCCTTTGTTAAACTGTCAGTGGGTGGCATTTATTCCCGTGGCTTCAACTGCTCTCTGTCCACTGATTAACTGTCAAATCTTTTCCAGCATGGGCATCTCAGTTCAGTCCCAGAAATATACGTATAATTGACAACTAGACATTCCCATTTTATTAGCCCATAAAAATCTCAAGCTCTGTATGTTTTGATTTACACTCGCTGAGACCTAGGTTTACATTTTCAAACAACGGCATCACTATCCCTTCTGTTTTCCGTGCCAAACATCTGGGAGTTTTCCTTTACTTTTCCACTCCCTCACCCCCGTCAGTACTACTATTCTATTCCTTAATGTCCCCCAACTAAGTCCCTGCTCCTCGCTCCCCACTGCATTAATTCCCACCCCTTGCTAGTCTGCCCAGTGCTGTTCTTTAGAGTGAACAATCCACTTTGCTCACTTTTAATGACAAATTTGTGTCACTCTCCTCCTTAAAACCCCAAAGAATTCCCCGCTGCGTATGTGAGGAAGTCCCCGCTCTCTGATTTAACGTCACACCTTCTCATAACCTAGTTGCTGCTTTTTTACAGCCTCAGCTTCCGTTAGTTCCTCACAGCCTCTAGCCTCACTGACCTTCCTTCCCTAATTGCAAAGTGCTGTTAGACACGACCAGACCTCTGCACGAGACACGCAAGCTGCTGAGAATCCCGTCCCCACCACGCACTCTCCTGGTCTACAGATTTGCTGGAATCCTTCAGATGTCAGTGCAGAAAGCATTTCCTCTCTGACACCTTCCCTACCTTCTAGAACCCTGCCCCAGGCAGTGCAAAAGCCCCTCTGAACATACAGTAAACATGATGCCAAGTGAATCTTAACACATTGTTTTGAAAACCTATTTAAATTTGTCTCTTCCATGACACACTGTGATCTCCTTGAGGGATGGGGGCTGTGTGGTATTTGTCTAGACAGCTAATGTCTGGCACAGACCCCGGGCCATCGGAAATAGTCTGCTGACTCATCAAGAATTGTCGTCTTTGCGATGTAAGAAAGACTACATGATGTCTGATCTTACACCATCCGGCAAGGGTCAAAATAATTTCACATAGAACTACACAGGAAAAATATGTGTATACTTTTCCTCTTTGTGAGCCCGAGATCATAGGCAGCCTGGAACGGAGGTGTCACTCTAAGCTGTCTGTCCCCTAGGCTGTCACGTCCAGCTTCAACATATTTTTTAGAAGTTGTAGGGATACGTGTACATCACCCCGTCTTAGAACAAACGGTGCTTCAGCCTGACCAACTTTAATGTCCATATAAAAATCAGAAATCTTCCAAACTGAAGCCTGAAGAAACATTTCACTTCTCTCCTTCCAGTCTGTCTGCCATCTGCATCCCACATCCCCACTGCTCACCTGCGTCAGACCACCTTCTATCTAGAAACATTTTAGGTGGGACACTTGGATGAGAACTAATTACAGCAGTCATGAAAATGGTCCCATGAACGTACGCTCTGCACAACAAGGATGTTTTGACCGGAGGCCTCAGCCGTGACCTTCAGGGTCTGTTCACATGTTCTGCCTGGCTTCCCTACAGATGTTCTGCAGAAAATCAAGCCTGCAGTTAAAGTAATAGAAGTCCCAAGAAATCCAGAAAAATAGAGTGAGATTCATTTCCTTGGGAATATTTTTGAAAACCATCCACTAATAGGAAGAAGAGCTTTAAGAGGGTCATTTCAGATCAGATGATGTCCAACTGCAGGTGGGTCAGTTTTGTCATTGTTGCTCGCTAGTTGGCTTTCTGCTGCTTCTAACATGCCGCTGTTTAGAGAAGTGGCCTGAGTAGGCCCTCAGAGCAGAAAGGTGAGCTGGGCCTGGAAACAGCCAAGCTCCTCTGCTGTGTAGTGACCCGCTGGAAGGAAAGGATGGCCCAGGGCTTCCTCTGACTCTCTCCCTCAGTTATAAACTCTATGAAGGGAAAATGGAACAAAAAATCTTAATTCAATATGGTATTGTCAAAGTATAAAAATAATTGTCTTTGGAGGGGATGGTATAGTTGAAGGGGTAGAGTACATGCTGGGTTCAATTCGCAGTACCTCAGTGTAAAAATATAATAAGAAAAAGTCTTTACAATAAAAGAAAAATAACAAATAAGAAAAGAGATCTCAAAGAACCCAAGTTTAAAAAGAAAAAAATGTCTTTTAAAAATAGTAGTCAGCTCAGTCTTTTGCTAGATTAGGAGTTTGGGATTAACAGATACACACTACTATGTATAAAATAAATAACCAACTCCCAGGTCCTTAATAACCTAGTTCAACCTGAATCCTTTCTCTTTTTTCCCCTAAGCAACCCGTGGAAGCATCTGAAATTCTCATCCTATAAAAGAATTCATTTAAAGGCGTTTTGAAAGTTACTGGTTAAAAGTTATTTGTGGTTCCATGAATATAGGTCTAGTAAGAATGACAGACAATAAACCAGTAAGCAAATAAATATATGACGTACTGCCAGGTTCTAATAATTGCCAGAAAGAAACATAAAGCATATTAGGAGAGAAAATGATTGAATAGGAAATATGTGCGTGCTATTTTAAATAATGTGGTCAGGTAAGTCCTCTCTGAGGGTAAAATAATTTGAACAAAGTCCTGAATGAAGCAAAAGAATAAGCCACATAGGTAACAGACAAGAAAAGCCTCCCAGGCCGGGAGAAGTGTAGGTACGAGACTTGGAGTTACAAACACAGCTCTCCTGGTGGGGACCATCTGGGCGTTGAAGATGGGCTGGAGCAGAACGGTGAGAACTGAGGCTGCAGAGACGGGTGAGGGACCGGATCACACAGGGCCTTGGTAGGGACTCTGGATATCCTTCTGAATACAATGGAAAATTACGAGATTATTTTGCAAAGCGGAACAGCTTGTTCCGATTCATAATTTAATAAGACCGTTGTGGGTAATATATGTGGAATAAGCAATGGAAGCAGGGCAAGGTAAGCTGATGGGAAGCCAATGGGAAGAGTGCTGCTGACCTGGAGAGAGACACCGAGGTTGGGCTGGGATGATGGCGGGAGACGGGCTGAAAGGGGGACACGATTTGACAGTAATGGTAACAGGCCTTAATGCTCGAGTTGGACACAGACACAGAGTGGTTCAGGGTGATGGTTATGTGATATTTGGGGCTGAGCCACAGTTTTTGTGCAGAGACCTGAAAGGAGAATAAAGTGGGGACGTTGACATCGGTAAGAAGGGTTGGTGGGTGTTTAATTCCCCCTAGAGCCGCGTCTCTGTTTCTCTGTAGATGAAGTCAGCAGAGCAGGGATGGGTGTTCCTAATTCTGCAGTGAATTGCGTGTCCTTCTCATCGACAAATTCGAGAGGCCGACCTGCCCATCCAATTGCAACATCTTGAATCGGCTTCTTTCTATCCAGGAGGAGATTTCCATCTAAGATGCCACTCAAAAATTCCCATGCCCACAGTTAGAGCTGTGTGCCTTTGGAATGATGTCAGAGATGCCTCCACAGAGGCTTGGTGTGCTCTCTCTCCCTCAGAGCACACAGTTCCCTTCAGTCCGGTGGGTCTCAGCAGAGAAGATTTCACAAGTAGCCCCTCTCAGGCCCTGGGGACCAACCTCATTCTTGGCAGAGCTCTGAAAATGAGCACGAGTTCCGGGCAAAGGGCCTTCTCCAGGGCGCCATCTGGCAGATTACATGAAGACAGTGTACAAAAGAGTGGGAGGGTTGATGGTATAAATGGATTTTACTTTTTGCTCTGAATCTGATTCTGTCCTTCCATTTTATTAAGGAAGAGTTCTTAGGCTAGACATGATTCTCTTTTTTCTTTCTATTTGATCATCCAAGAGGTTTAGATAGGGTATTTGTTTTAGGGTAAGAATCTTTAAAAAAAAAAAAACAAACAACTATGCAAATTGTATCTTGTTAGGTATTTGGACAAGTAAATTCTCCCAGCAGTATTGAACCCCCTTGTACCTCCAGGGGTTCTCCAAAGGTTTACATGTTCCAAATCTGACCCAAAACCAATGAGCCTTTTTGTTTTAAGCACTTCACCATGGACAAAAGATGTCACTAAAGAAGGTGAGAAAAGAGCAGGTCCCCATCATCCAGAGTCCCTCCCAAAGGGCACACAGAGGTAAGGAGGAGATGAACGAGAGAAACGGTTTATTTATACACAAGCAGGAGCCAACCAGAAAAGTAAGTACCATGTTAAATGGTGAAAGTTAAAGCCTTTTTTATCAACCTAACTTAATAGGGCAAAGGGAGAGGAGAGAATTGGCTTCCATGACAGGTTTTCTTCTACATCTATTGAATCTCAGGTGTCTTCAGCTTAAAGTGCTTTTGTATTAACCATGGGTTCCATCTGACTTTCCATTCCTCGAACTTTGTTTTCTTTTTCAACATTCACTCATGTATTCTGAGCCCCTGGATTTACCACATGACTTTTAGATTGATTGTCAATTCCTGCAAAACACCACCTGGGATTTGGGTAGGCATTCTTTGAATCCTTAGATCTATTCGTGGACTATTGTCATCTAAGTAGAATGAAGCCTTCTGCTCCATGAATATGGGATTATTCTCTGTGAATGTAGGTCTTAGTTTCTCTCAACAGAATCTCTAATCTATTGTAGTCTTAAGTGTCCAAGTCTGGTACTTCTTCCTCACCTCTTTGGATGCTGATTCAGAAGAGACACGACCTCCTGGAGAACCTCTGCTGCCATGGAGCTGACATGGAACTGCGTCCTGAGAAGACTTTAAATTCTTTTAAAAATAGGATTAATGTACTTTAATTACTAGATGAGTAATGAATGGGTCACATTAAGATAGGATTTTAATCCTTTTAGAATTAGTAGAGTAATATAGACACAGTACAAAAAATTGAAATATTGCCTAAAAGAGAAGAGATTTGTAATTCCCACCCACAGAGGTGACTATCATGAATGATTTGGTTCTTATGTCTCAGTCTCTGTGTCTCTCAGTATGTCTTTCTCCATCTCTGTCTCTCGCACACTCACAATCAGATCAGTTTACACCTATACTGATTTCACACATATGTGGTCATGCAGATGGGACCCTGGGTGCAGACAGTGGGTCTGCATACTTCCACCCTGAGGCCTCCCTTGACATTGGGTTGAGACCAGACACCCACTTTTCCAACTGCACAGCATTCATTCATCCACATGAACCAGAAAAAATGGACCCCATACACTCTTCATCAACATTAGTATTGCTTTAATTCAGACTGTTTCAACCAGTGCTGTGATGATCACCCTTGAAAAGGCATCTTTGAATAGGTGTGTAAGGATTTTAGTGGGATGAACTGTAAGGATCAGAACTTCTGGGGAAGAGCTGCATCTGTGACCCTTTAATGCGTCCTGCACCCTGTTCTCCTGAAGAGGAGTGTCCCTTCTCTCTTCCCTCCAGGGGATCTGCTGGAGCCTCTGCCTGCTTACATTGTCACCAGGGCTGGTTGTCACCTGACTAAAGACCCGCCAGTGTGATGGTGACCGGTGCTCTCTCTGCAGTTTCCTTCTGCCTGTGTTCTCACCTGAGAGGTCAAGCATCTCTAACACACACTGGCCACCTGCATTGCCTCTCATTGGAACTGCCCATGTCTGTTCTGTTTCTGTTTAGAACACTGCGTTTCGAAAGGATTTTGGACTACAGGGATGGGAATCCTTTCTCCAACCTTGGGTTATGATGAATGCTTTTTTCAGGTTGTGGTCTCATTTTCAAGCAGTTTTTCTGGGCTTTTGCTAATTTTTTTGATTGGTTTTGTTTTTGCCACAGGAAGAGCTGAGCATCTCCCTTATGTCTTCTGGCTGTGGTGTCACAGGGGGAACAGCAGTGTCTACCCTGAGATTATGCACAGAGTTACTAAAAGGGCTTCATTTTGTACATCACATCTTTAATCGCCCTGGATATCCCCTTAAAATGATAAAAATGCTGTTTCAAGTGAAAACAAAAAAAATCCCCAGCCCCAGCTAAAAACAAGTGGGCAGGGATAAAAGAAAACTTTTTTAAAGTTTCATTGACAGGGAACACCAAGGAGAGTTAAAGACACTCAGAGAGAAAGAGGACTTGGTGTTGTCAGGAGCTGGGTGAGGAGGGAGGGGAGTGCGCGCTCTGGATCCAAGGTTTCACTTTGAGGAAAGAAATAGTATGAAACTAGATGGTAGTGATGGTCGCACAACATTGTGAATGCCTCTAATGCTCCTCAGTTGCACAACTTAAAAGGGGAAAAGTCTATATTTTATTAATGAAACTCCAAAAAGAAAAATAAAGCTTGCCATAAATGAAGTGAAACAAACAAAGGAAACTAAAGAAAACCAAACAAAAACATCTCCAGAGGAAGGGAAGTCAAGTTTGGGAGGGGGAGGGGAATGATAGTGGGAATTTGGAGAACATTTTGGAGAAGAAGGTGTGGGTGGGTGCAGAGGGGGCTCTGCCCCAGTTGGTGGTGATGCCTGAACTGTTTCTCCATTGTCCAGCAGTCCAGCTGCAGATGCAGGTTCAGGAGGAGTTGCAGGAGCGGCAGGAGGGAACTCGCGGTCTCCTGCTGGATCCAGATCATCCTTTTTTTGGTCTCTGACATCTTCCCCTGCCCCTGCCTCCTCTGTAACTATTGGATGTGGAGAGAGATTTAAGTCTTGTGGAAGAGCTCATGCTGTGTGAGAGGAAAAATTTACCCACCTGCCTCCCTTTCCATGTGCCTCTTCAAGGACAGAAAACTTCCCAGAGCTTTCCAGACAGCTCCCACCCAGAAAGTGCCCACAGGATGTGTTCTGTGACTGAATTTTTCCAGACAGGTGGTCTGAGGCCATTCTTTTCTCTGGTCCCAACAGTAGCTTCTGGGTACACCTCCTTGTGTGGCCCAGCCCTCGCCCCTCCCTCACCTACACACACGCATCAGCCCTGCCTTCCTGAACTTGGGCTCTGTTTTGGGGGCTCCTGGTCCTCCACCTGACTTGCAGCGAGGTGGGCACTGTGCTCCATGTCAGAGCAGGGTGTGCTGAGCAACCCGTCATCCCCGGGCAGGTACCAGGGGAGAGCCCTGGGTGATCTCTGGGTCGGAGGCGTGCCCCACTGATTTGTGGGCCACGGTGGAGGGGACCCTGCCATATCCAGACCCACCTGGATCCTGCGCTGGCCCTCAGAAGAGTGGCACATCAGCCCTTCACTTGGGGGAGGGGGCGTTGGTTTTCTTATTCATCAGCTGCTGTTCAATATGTGGTATCTAGCTCTGCAATGACAGTGACCAGCAGCTGACCCGGCCTGGAAGCCTCAGAGCCCTGCCCGGCCAGGAACACTCCTGCTTCTGTCCACTCGACCCTCTGCTGCCAGATCAGACCGAGACCTTGTTCAGCTCAGACACCCGGGAGGGAAAAGACATACCCAGAATGCATGGGCTCCACCTTGGGCAGCAGGACCCTTCCCTGGCTCTCCACATCCCAGCCAGCCAGCTTTGCCCTGGGCTGTGGATGTGACCGGCCCACCAGGCCTCTGAACTGCTCTTGCTTTGGGCAGAAACCCATCCCCAACTTGACTGCTCCACCTCCACCAGCCAGGACCCGGCCGTCGGGATACCTGGGTGGGATCAGAGTGGTGGCCTGGCCTGGGCGGGCCTGCCCTGGGCCTCCCTGTGTTACCTTTGGGTCTCTCTGGCCAAAAGTCCAGAGGCGCCTTGGGTGAGACATGACCCAGCGCTGGCAGCGTTGGTAAAGCCCCTCGCTGCGGGCTTTCCGGGGTCTGTGGCCTCGGGATATTGGGATGCAGCAGAACGTGACTCTGTCTCCAATCAAGTGAGCTGAGTAGGGACTTCTCTACAGAGTGGGTGCCTGGTGACTTTAGTTCCAAGTTCTGTTGGGCTCTATTGCTGGGGAAATGAGATCACTTCCTGGGGTCCACTTACCCAAGCTTCCTCCTGACACATAGCTCCCCAAGGACCTTTCTGGGCTGCCGATCTATCATTTCTCACTCCATGCCATGTCCACACACAGTGACACCAACTCAGCCCCCCTCATAGCCCTGGGGAGGCCTGGATGCAGCCAGTGCTGCAGCTCTGAAGATACAGCTGGGTTCAGACATGGCTCCCCCCACTCAACAGTGCTATCACCATGGAAAAGCCACGTGCCTCTCAGGGTCTCCCCAATCTCCCGTCAGCACAGTGGGGATCATTCTGGCCCCTGCTTCCTAGAGAAGCCATCCTGTCTCTAGGCCTAGAAACACCTACTGCATCTGTCACCCCCATGGGCTAGCATCACAGGGAGCTCGTGCACAGACTTAGCAAAGGAATGACCCCACAGAGGGCTGGCGGAGCGCAGAGAAGATGCCACACAGGCCTGGGTCTGCCCTGAGGTCTGGAGAAAGTCACTTTCCTTATTGCTTGCTTCCCAGCTCCCAGTCGTGCGACTAAATTTAAATACAACTCTGACGTCGTCAGCTCTGGCATACAACCTCCTAGGTCTTTCTGTCATGTTGACATACAGGCCCAGTGTCTGATCTCGGCCTCTGTGGTGGACTGCCCCACAATGGCTTCATACTTTTTGCCTTCAGTTCCCACGCCCTTTTGTGATCCCCACACCCTCCCCTGGAGGATGGATGGACTTTGAGACCAGGTTCTGACATGCAGACTGACTTGTGAAAATGTGCGTGAGTTCCACACCTTCCCAGCTCCAGTTTTCCTTCTCTCTGTCTCTGTCTCTCAGTGCCTCTCTCTCTGTCTTTTCTCTCTGTTTCTCTGTCTCCCCTGCTTCTCTGTGTTTCAGTCTGTCTGTCTCTTTTCCGGTGTGTATGTGTGTATATATTTATGTGTATATGTGTGTATTTATGTGTGTGTATTGTTCGGGCGCAGGGCAGGTCACTTCTGAAAATCCCTTGATGACATATTGATTATTTTGAATTCATGTTACTAAAGAAAAATTATCTTTGAAAATTGTGCAAACACTTTGGTGGAATCTTCTCTAAGGACCAGCACTGCTAGGGAAGGGATGTTCCTGTGGCACTTTGATGTATCCTGTACCTTGTTCTGCTGGAGAGGAGCGTCCATTTGCTCTTCCCTCCAGGGGACCTCCTGGGGCCTCTGCCTGCTCACGTTGTCACCAGGGCTGGTTGTCACCGGGCTAAAGACCTGCCAGTGTGATGGTGGCCAATGCTATCTCTGCAGTCTGTCCATCTGCCTATGTCCTCACCTTACAGGTCGAGCATCTCTAGCACACACTGGCCACCTGCACTGCCTCTCGTTGGAACTGCCTGTGTGTGTTTTGTTTCTTTTCAGAACACTGGGCTTCAAGAGGTTTTTGCACCACAGCGATGTGAAGCTTTTCTCCGACCTTGGGTCATGAGGAAAGCTTTTTCCAGGCTGTGGTTTTTCTTTCCAGCTGTCTTTCTTGGCCTTTGTTTTCTGCTTTAGTTTGGTTTTATTTTGCCACAAGAAGAGCTAAGCATCTCCCTTCTGGCTCTGGTTTCACACTTAGAACAGCAGTGCCTACCACGAGATTATGCACAGAGTTACCAAAATGGCTTCATTTGGTACGTCTCATCTTTAATCCATCTGGATTTCCCTCTCAAAATACAAAAATGCTAATTCACGTGAAAACAAACAAACAAAAAATTCACCCGTCCCTACTTAAAATATGAGGGCAGCGAGAAAAAAAAAGCCACCTTTTATATGATTTCATTGATAGGGAACATCCAGGATAGGTTAAGACAGAGAGAGAAAGGGGATTAGTGCTTCTCATTGGCTGGGGGTGGTAGGATGTGGGGTGCGCTTTGTATACAAGCTTTTAGTTTGAGGAAGGCAATTGTCTAAACCAGTGGTGTTGGTCTCACAACATTTTTAATGCACTTAATGCTCCTTAAAATTGCACAATTTAAAATGGGAAAAGGCTAAACTTTATTCTTGTAAACTTAAAACAAAAATAGAATATACTATAATAGAAAAGAAAAATATCTGACTCCATAGAAGATCTGTCCTTTTGGCTTTAACCCTGTGCCCTATATTCTAGGCTTAATCTTACTAGCTCTGCACCTTTTGTAAAACAGTGTTGCCTTTAGCCTGAAATATAAAGGAAAGCCTATTTTCAAGTCTTTGGTCTTTAAGGATATTAACACTTTTGCACTTATATAAAGACAGCAAGTTGCAGAATAGAAAATAACTTTTGCTTTGTTAGAGGTTTTACAGAGGCCCTATGACCTGGTCTACGTTGACAGCTGCAGACCAAGATAATGGCAGACTAATATCTTGGAGAACCATCTTCCCCAAGTCAGACTTCAGGCTCCTTTTCTAGTAAATAGGGGAGGGGCTGTGGTTGGTTGTTGCAAACTTCTTGGTGTCGGATTTCTTTGTCCTTTGAATCCTTTGCAGCTGTCCACGTGAATCAGATCACCGTGTTCCTGTAACACCTGCAACAAAACAAACTTTTTCTATTCTGCAACTTGTTATCTTTATAAGAGTGCAAAAGTGTTAATATCCTTAAAGGTCAGAGTTTTGAGAATAGGATCTTCTGTTTATTTCAGCCTAAAGGCAACATTGTTTTACAAAAGTTGCAGAGCTAGCAAGACTAAGCCTAGAAAACACGGCAGAGGGTTAAAGGAAAGGAAAAGATCCAATATGGAGTCAGATTTGTTCTTCTCTATTACAGTGCCTTTGGGTGAGAGCTAAGAGGATGACTCCTGGGTGGGTCCTCTACAGTCCCAGGCTGCAGTTCAGGCAGGGTCCCTGCCAGATTCACCATGACTTTGGACCTGATCTCCCGCAGAGAAAGTGACAATTATTGGATTAAAATTACCTGTCAAAATCCCTTCAATTGCCTGTAAACTATACCACAGCAGGGGATGTCTCATTGGCCAGTTAACTGCCAGTCTCCCCTGATGCAAGGGACCAGCGTCACGGCGGGATCCATGGTGGCCTGGACAGTGCACATTCCTACTTTTCTCTCCAGCCTTGGCTTCCTAAAATTGATGCTTTGAAAGCTCCCGTCCCTCTTCCCTCTGGCCTGGTGTGAATGAAAAAGATACCTGCACCCACCTGGGCTGAGGCCAGGCCACGCACACAGCCCCATGCACACAGCCCACCATCTGCTGTCTACCCCTGGGCTCAAGTGCACCCTCTGAACTCCCCCACCCCAAACGTCCGCGTGCCTAGTGCCTCCGCCCTAGGGGTCCAGATCACCATCAGGACCATCAACCACCCAAGGCCCACAGGCCATTGGCTGGCAGCCTGGGATCACCCTGACCCATCGGGTCAGATGAGACACAGGGTGCGGGGGTCAGGGTGCCAGGGCGGGAATTGGAACCTCTTTCAGCCCAGCCTGCCTCGCCCTGTAGCCTCAGACACTAACTATGAAGGTGCACACTAGGCTGGATCCCCCGCTGGTGGCAGTAGTCATCATTACTGGAGCTCAGATTTCCCCACCCCAACCACAGGGTTAGGGGTGAGGGAGTGAGCTTAGGGTAGGGGTGCACTCAGAGTGAAGGGGATCCCATGGTGAGGGGGTATAGGTTGAGGAGTGTGGGGCCGCTCAGATTGGAACTGACCTGGCTGAGAGGTGAGGAGTATAGTTTCAGGATTTTGGGGGTCCTGTGGTGAGGCATGAGGGTGTAGGGGCCATAGGTTAAGACCAAGCAGGACGGAGTGTCAGGGCACAGACCTCGGTGTGAGGAGAAGAAGCCCTGTCTTTAAGGTCTGGTGGGAGACTGGGCCTGGCCAGGGGTGGGAGGGTAGTAACAGGGAGGGGAAGGTGAGCAGGGGAAGTGGGGCTGGTGGGGTGTGGCCTGGCCCAGGGCAGTCGTGGTTCTAGTTCAGTGCCAGGACCCAGTCGGTGGCGGGGTGAAGGCTCTGGGGATGGAGACCCGGCGGGACGAGCAGGAGGGGCACCACCTGGCTCCTCCCGGCCCCAGTGGCCAGGTCTGGTAAAGCAGGAGACCCACCCGAGCAGTTTGCGCTGCAGGAGGGAGGAGGAGGAGGGGCGCGCACGCGCTGACGGACAGATGCGCGGACGCCGGAACCCGCCCAGAACGAGTGGAAGCTGGAGGCAGCCGGTTGTTCCTGGACCAGCTCCTGGAAGAGGAACACGGCCTGGGGTCTGGGCCGCCTCTTGCCCTTGGTTTGGCTGCCGCTGCCGGGCAGTTAAGGGGGTGCTGGTGGGGGCGTGCTGCTCGAAGCCGGCGGGTGACGCCTGGGCTGTGCGACTGAGGAGGTGCACAGGGAGGGGTGCGGAGGTGAGGTCACGGCCGCGCGTCCCGTTAGGACCCTGAGGCGGTTCCCAGCCGCCGCTGTGGTTAGTGGTAACCCCGCTATTAGTAGTTCCTGAACCCCTCGTTTTTGCCGCCGCTTATACCCGGGTTTAGGAGAGCAGGTACTGCCCCGGGAGGTGGGAGGGCACCGGACGGCTTCGAAGCATCTCTGACGGGCCCTCAGACCATGACCTGCTCCCGGGAGGCGGGTGCGGTGCGGTCGCGGGGCCTCGGATGCAATGGGGGCTGCCCCATGAGAGCCCCTGGATTTGCTCCCATCTTCCCCGCGGCCTGACCTTGGGGGCGGCCTCTAAATCCCCAGGTTCTTGTGACTCAGGTTACAGGTCAGGCTGCCCCTGGGAGGTGGGCGCAGTGTGATCAGTGTGCTGGGATGGCTGCAGCAACAGCGGGAAATGGTCGCAAACCCCGCGCTTTCACAGGGCAGCCCCAGTCCCGCCATCGCAGCCGCCGCCATTCCCTGACAGCACAGCACCTGCCTTCCAGGAGCAGGCTGGCCTGTAACCTGAGTTCCACGAATCTGGGGCAGCAGAGGCCAATCTCAGGTCATGCGCTGGGGAGTTTGAAGCCAATCCACGGGCTCTCATGGGCAGACCCCATAACCCGCCACTGCCTTCGACCACACCGTGCCCTCCTTCCAGAAGCAGGCTGACCTGCGGACCATGCCTGGAGCAGCAAAAGCCGAGCCCTGGACAGGCCGTGGGAGAGAAGGGGGCAAGTCGACCAGCCTGCCAGGTCGCTGCCCATCTCCCTGCCGCTGCCCCAGGTTCGTGGATCACTTGTTTTCAAGTCAGTGGGTTCCTGAGAGGCAGGAGCGGTGCAGTCAGGAGGCGGGGTCTGCGGGGAGGGGTGCTGCCCCAAGGGGATCAGGTGGACTTGCTCCCATCTCCCCCAGGGCCAGATCTGTGGACGGCCTCTGCTGCTCCAGGTTCACAGGACGCATGTCATGTCAGTCTGTCCCTGGGAGGAGTGCTCAGTGCCCTCGGGGCAGCCTCAGTGGCTGACAATGATTTTGGAAGTGGGCTCTAGCCCAGCATAACTAACTCTCCTTTCTTCTCTTGCTTCCTCAGTTGGTGGCTGTATAGGCTTTTTCATTATAGGTTATTGCTGGATAATGAACATAGGTTTCTCTGCTATACAGAAGAAACTTTATTTAAAATCTATTTTTATATATAGTGGCTAACATTTGTAAATCTCAAACTCCCAAATATATCCCTTGCCATCCCCTTTCCCTGGTAACCTTAAGATTGTTGACTAAGTCTGCAAGTCTGTTTCTGTTTTGTAGATGAGTTCACAGTGTCTTTTTCTCTATTTTTTTAGATTGCACATATGAGTGATATCATTTGGTATTTTTCTGTTTCTGGCTGCTTTCACTTAGAATGACGATCTCTAGCTCCACCCATGTTGCTGCAAATGGTTTTATTTTGTCCTATTCATGGTAGAGTAATATTCCAGTCTATAAATATGCCACAACTTCTTTATCCAGTCATCTGTTGCTACATTTAGCTTGCCTCCATATCTCGGCTACTGTATAAAGTGATGCTATGAATACTGGGGTGCAGATATCTTTTCACATTGGAGTTCTTTCCAGTTATATACCCAGATGTGGGATTTCTGGGTCATAGGGTAAGTATACTTTTAGTTTTTTGAGGGATTTCCATGCTTTCCATAATGACTACACCAAACTGGATTCCCACCAGCAGTGTAAGAGGGTACCCTTCCCTCTACAGCCTCTCTAGCATTTATCATTCATGAACTTCTGAGCGATGGCCATTCTGACTGGTGTGAGCTGATATCTCATTGTAGTTTTGATATGAATCTCTCTGTTTGTTAGTGATATCGAGCATTTTTTCATGTGCCTATTGGCCATTTGTGTCTTCATTGTAGAAATGCTTGTTTAGGTCTTCTGCCTATGTTTGGATTGAGTTGTTTGTTTTTTTGTTTTTAAGTTGTATGAGCTGTTTATATATTCTGAAAATTAAGGCTTTTTTGTTAGTCGTATCATTTGCAAATATTTTCTCCCATTCGTAGGTTGTTGTTTCCTTTTGTTTTACTTATGGTTGCCTATGCTGTGAAGAAATTTATGAGTTTAATTACGTCCCTTTTGTTTTTTTTCTCTTATTTCCATTGCCTGGGTAGATTGCCCTAGGAGAACGTTGCTAAGATTTATGTCAGATAATGTTTTGCGTATGTTTTCTTTTAGGAGATTTATCATGTCTTGTCCATCTGCATCTTAAGCCTGTACTCTAGATCTGTGCTTCAGTTTTGAATTTTGAGCTTCTTAGAGAACACCTACTCTTAGCTCATATGTCAGATTCAACATGTCTAAAGCTGATTTCATAATCATTTTTCTTGCAGCGTATCCATTTATTCAGTGGCATAATCATTCTTCTAGTCTTGAATACCCAAAGGCTTGGAATGGTCTTTGATTTATATTTCTCTCACCACCCTCCACATATTCTTGGCTTCTGGAACTGTATGTTTTTGGTTTCAAATGTCTATTCTGATTGCTGATACTCTGATGAAGAGCGTTCATCCCTGATACAAGAATTTTTCCTTCTGCTGAATTCTTGAATATTCTCTCCCCTCCTTTCAGTCAACCTTCAGTTTTGACCCTCCAACATCTAGAGTCAAGTCAAAGACTTACCACAACCAGATCTCAGCCAGGTAGTCTCGACCCTTAATCACTTTGGCCTTACCTTATTTGTTCCAATCATTATGTGACTTAGCCTCCTAGGGTAACCTGTGCCTTATTAAAAACCAGGAGTCACCAGTCTTTTCCTATCCAGTCCTCAGTTAAAACAGCTTAGAATTGCCCTGAGAACTAGTTGGAGCCCCATCCCCTTCATTGATTCTTCCCTATTTACTCCAAATATTTCTAGCTCCTCTTTGTATTTCTGCACTGTTCATGATCGGTAGCCTGTAATCTAGTCTTTGAGTACTGACTTGGTACCATTGCCGGTTGGTTTCCAATGTGTCTCCTCACTTAGCTGGTAACTGGAGAAGACTCCCTTGTTCAGCCTCCTTTATACCCTCACCCTGCTTAGCATCGGGCAATAGCAGGCATCCAGGCAGTGCTAACCTACTTTATTCGCAGGGGTGGTGGTTTGGAGTATAGCTAATAACTATTAATTCAGTGTTGCAATTAAAAAAGAAAGCCAAGAAAATCCATAAAACTTTATCTCCATGTTCAGTTTAGCGCTTTACCTCAACAGTTTTCTTAATTCTGTGTTTACATTCACATAGTGTTCAGTGCTTTTACAGTTCCCTGAGGCAAGCAGGTGAGTTGTCATTATGTTTGACTTTCACGTTACATTTCATATTGGATATATTTGTGCAATGACAAAACCTTCTTTTTTAAGTAAACAGCTGGAAGCCCAGAGAGACTAACAGCCTAACCCAGGGTCACCTGGTTAGTGTTTGGCACAGGCCAGGACCGCGGTTCACATCTTCCAGCTGCTCCTCTTCCAGTGCTGGGAAATGTAGCCCCATCAGCCAAACGGCCAAGTCTCATTGCTGCCCCTTTACCTGCCAGTGATGGCAGTGCTACAAAACGTGGCAAAGGAAAGGTCAGAAATAGGAGTGATAAAAGACATGGAAGTGCTGGAAATGGATCCTCAGCCTCTTCCTCCCTATTTGAGCACCTCACAAGTGTCCCACTCTGACACTGCTGTTCATTGATTATAACACAGTCTTTAAAATCAGACTGATCTTTTGTAGGACATGCTTTTATCCTGGTCCCTTTCCTGCTAGTAGTCACCGTCATGGGCAGAAAGTGCCTGACTGTGCTCTGTTTGTCACTTAGGTGGGAGGGGAAGTGGGAGAGTAAGCGGGTTGAACTGAAGCCGAGCTTTTTACAGCTCTGTTGTTCTAGGACCAGAGCAGTTCCACTCCTGCTTTCATCACCTCTCCACCTGTGAGTCCCAGCCACCCACTTCTGCCTGCTTCCCCACATGCCACGTCCTGGGGGAGGACAGTGTGGTTGGCAATGCCCCCTCCACCCTCCGCCTTCCGCCCTGGGAGGTGCAGGAGTCTGCTTCAACTTTTGAGCTGTTTTGGTAGTTGGGCTTTTCCAGCCTTTCTAGGCATCTGCTTTCCAGCTCTGGGAAATTGGAGATGTAACTTAACCATACAAGTTCTATACTAATGTATTCAGTGGCATTAATGTGATGTTGTCTTTAAGGTGTTCTGGGACTGGATAGGAGGTTTTTAACACAGGATGCTTCACATCCAATTCTAAAGGCCTACAGGATGCAGGTGTAATTCAAGTTCTTACATGGCTGTAAGGCAGACATGGACATTATTTTATAATATGACCATATGTTCATAGATTACGGTTAGTCCGCCGGCTCTGTATCTAATAAAAGTTTAAATTCCAAACGCTTGAAGAAAATTTGCGGACCATGTCTTTTTGCCTGTAACTAGTTGCAAAAACTGAAATCAAGACTCTACCACAAGCCAGTGTTTCCCAGTAGAGAAACCCTCTAATTTTACAACCTCTAAGTAATGCGGTGGTTCTTTGGGTGAGATGAGGGATGCCAGAGTATTTTGTTGGGACA
Organism: Camelus dromedarius; assembly: GCF_036321535.1. Taxonomy (NCBI): domain Eukaryota; kingdom Metazoa; phylum Chordata; class Mammalia; order Artiodactyla; family Camelidae; genus Camelus; species Camelus dromedarius. The sequence goes on from NW_026989830.1 coordinate 1,101,179, forward strand.
CTAGAGTGGCATGACAAGTATTCTGGGACTGGTTACAGTTGAATCTCTGCTTCCTATATCCTGGACTGATTACAGAGTCAATGTTAGTGCGTTAACCAGCTTCTGAATGCAAGGGTAGCTAGGAAGACAACAGAGAAAATAGAAGGATATAAAGTAATGGAGAGACTTCAGAGCAGTACAAATGTTGACTTTGACACCACCAGCTGCTGACGTGAACTTGGCAGGAATTTGTGAGAAATGGTGGGTGTCACTGCAAGCAGGAGAGTCCTGCAGCTTTTGGGGTGAACAGGCAAAGGGGAGAACAGTTATTGTGACCACTCGGGGGCTGATTATTTGTGTCCTGAATGTGAAAATGTCTGGTCTCCTGTTCAATTTTGCAGCCACAACTTCACGTGACTCAGGGCATTATTTCCACCAGAAAACCATAAAAACATAAACAACTTCTGTTTCCCAAAGTGTTTGTTCTCGATCTGAGATGATTGTCCTGTGGTGGGAGGTAAGTGGGCGGTGGGTCCTATTACATCACTCCCTTTCACTAAAAGTCTACCTCGCTGTTTTTCACCCTACTGAAGAGGTGCTGCCATTCTGTTACACCTAGACCTATAAGACGGGCTTGCCTGAATCCTCAGGTGAATAGGGATAGTTATGTGAAATTTTAAATAATTGCTTGGGTCATGTGGTCCTTTGTTCCCTCCATTGGAAATCACTATTCCAGAGCAAATAGTATGAATCTATATAAACTATATTGTTTGTAAGGTGTCTTCAGAAGTTTTGCAGTAGGTTTAAATATTTGCTTGGTGATGGCATCTTGATTGTTTGAAGGAGGCAACACTCACTAGGGGCTTTGTTGGCTCCCTTAGAGTTCCCTTACTGGCAGTAGAGTGTTTGTAGGCAGAGTTAGAAATTTAACTGTGCTGAGAAGCCAAATTTGCCCTCAGCTGGGAATTGGCAGAAGAGTCAGTTATGGAAGGAAGGCTTTAGGATTATCTGGTAGCAGAGTTGTGGGATCCAAGCCCTGGGCAACCTCAGCTTTTGTAGAGTATGTTCTGTAACAATAGGCTATTGGATAATTTTAACACTTGTTATGGGATGTAGAGTTGGGGAAAGACTTAAAAGTGAAAGAACCTTAAAAAAGAATCTCCAAATATTTTAAAGAAAACAGTACTCAGAATGAGAGCTTTCCTGGAAAAGACTAGTTCTTCACTTCACAGGGGAAGCAGGGAGAAGGTGTAACTGCACTTACGGTAACTTAAAAGGTAAACCTTACCCTCCCACTTAGCTGTTTCCTGGTGTAAGTTCATATTCCACATCTGTAGTTTTAGACATGATGTGTCATTTTCTGGTACTCCATTCTGCTTCTGAGTGAGAGACTGATGCAAAGTCACATAGCAATTGAAAAATTGCACAAAAGTCTTTATTGTTAAAAATGTAGATATGTGGCAGAGTGCTGCATTTGCAAATGACTTTCAGTACAGAGAACACTTAAAAGAATGCGGTGTTATTTCTTTTTTTATTCCTTTAAGCCTTTGAATAGAAGGTTTTCTTTGCAGAGTTTCTGGAGTACATCAGAACAAGCAGGAACTAAAAATAGCTTTAAGAAAGCACCAGTATAGATGTTGTTTATAGTATGGTATCTGTCTTAAAGTTAACTCTTTAAAGCAGGAAGTTGTAACTCTCAATTTCTTAAGCAAATAAATACATTCTTGACTGTTAATGACATACTTTGTGGGGTGAAGCCGCTTTTGCTTCCATTCTGAGCATTGAAAGGCCTTCAAGGATTATTCTACCAGTCCTCAATATTTTATTTTCCTTCTGTTGTGAACTTGTTATTAAACTTGAAGCAGATATAAATATCATTAACTTGCTACATATGTAGATATTTAGTGTTACATAGTCAGAAAGTTTGTGTACATCACACGTATCTACATAATTCCCCAGGTTCCAACTGTGTTCCTGATAAAAGAATGGTGGGAAATGGCATTATGGGGATATGTCTTACAGTACACAGTGTTTCCCCTGTTCCCTCTACCAGATCTGGATGTTCTTTCATCTTTCGGCTTCTAGAATTTCTACCTCTTTTTCTTAAGACAGGTGTAACTCATCCCCCTGCTCACACAAATATGCGTACACACACACACACACACACACACACGCACACACAATGTGCCGTAGGGAGTAGCGTGCACCATCCCATTCTCTGACTCCAGCTCTGATCCCACACACTGGAGGCAGTGTCTTGCACGAATTCATTTGTAAGTTCCTTTTTAAAACTCGAGTGGTCGGGAAATAGGACTGATATCCTCACCTAGTAGGCAAGCCCTCAAGGATAACTTCTATGGTTAATGCCAGGGTATCTTAATGTTTGAGTACCTGGGTTTCATGTCTTCCTGTACCACCTGTGTGACCCATGATTCCCACAGTTCTGTCTCCCGTTAGACTTTTTCTCTCAAACTCTGGACTCTTATAATATTCTGCTGATTTGGCATCTTCACTTGGAACTCTGATATCTTAAAACCAACATGTGTAAAAACTGAACTCTTGGTCCTCCTACCCCCCAAACTGGTTCTTTATGCAGCCTCCCCCATTCAGTTAGTGGAAACTTAATCCTTCCAGCTGCTTGGGTCAAAAAACTTGGAGTTATTCTGACTTTCACTGACATACCACATGAATTCTGTCAATAGATCTGGTTTAACACTGCCTTTAAAACATATCCAGAGCCCAGCCACTTCTCACCATGGCTCCTGCTTCCACTGCTGCTTCCATGCCCTGAGCCACTGTCCTCTCCTCCTGCATAGCCCTTCTCAGTAGCTTCCCACCTTTCATCTCTGACCCGTTTGCACTATTCTCACCCCGCAGTCAAGTGAGCCTTGAAAACCTAAGTTAGATTGTGTCGTCCTTCTGCAGTGCCTCCCCATTTCACTCCGGGTAAAAGCCACAGTCCTTACAATCTCCTCCAAGGCCATACAGGATCTGCACTGACCCTTCTCCGCAGCTCCATCCGTGCCCCCATTCTGGAACATGCGAGGTCACGCTGGCCTTGGTGATGGTTATTCCGTCCTCCTGGGACTTCTCACCTCCTAGTCTTAATTCTAACCTCAGTTCACAGTGTGCCCTGCTCTGGTATTTAATACAACATCACCCTCATCCTATACCCTCAACTCTCTTTACTTTGCCCTTTTTACTTTTTTCCATGGTTCCTCTTTCCTAGCATGCCACCTCCTCTGCTGCTCTGTTGTGTGTATTGTCATCTCCACCCCCCACCCCAGCTAGACTCCAACCAAGCTCCGTGAGGACTGGACTTTTGTTTTGTTATTGATCTATTCCAAGTGCCTAGAGTAGTCCTGGGTACATTGTAGGCCGTCAAAAATTATTTGCTGAATAAATTAAAAGGCTATTTTAAAAATGAATCATCCTTTCATTAACAGGTGAGGAAAGGAAGCTGCATGAAGGAAAATAGTGCAGTAAATAATGATATTTGCCTGTTGTACTATGTATGATATATATATATGTGTTTTAGTCTTAATTTGGTATCTCAGTTTCTTAATTTAATAGCTGTATTAAGGTGTAATTTACAGGCCATACAATTCACATATTATAATTGTACAATTCAGCCATTTTAACTATTTCTAGAGTTGTGCAACTGTGTCCTCATAAAGTCCCCTTGTGTCCATCCATATGCAGTTCGCCCTCCCCTCAGTGGCACCCTGATTTTATTTGTTTTTGTTTTTTTGGCAATCACATCTGAAAAGAATAATTTACACAGCAGTACTAATATAGCTTTGCACTTTTAGAAATGACACACTTAAATATGAAATCAGGAGTCATTGCTGAATGTAGGCAGCAGTATCAGACATCGGTGAGAAGAATGGACTTGAGTGTCAGACTGGCTGCGATATTACCCAGCTCCACCATTTACCAAGTTACCCAAATTATTTTCTGTCTCAAGCTCTATGTCTGTTATATGGGTGTAATAATAGCAGCTTACAGAGTTGTGAGGATTAAGCAAACAGGGAAACAAAATTTAGTATAGTGGCCAGCTTATGTTATTACCTAAGAAATAGCCTTGCAGGTAGAGAGCAAAATTCAAATCAGTTTCTAAAGTATGTGTAAAATATGATCCAGTTCCTGCCTGGTTTGTAAACACGTATGCCTACTGCAGAATGTAAAAGCAGGCTAATTTCCAACAGAAAAGATCATTTCTCAGCATTTCTTTCAAAGGTAGTTGCAAAATAATTTTTACTAAATTTTCTGTGCCCATCTCTGACAGAGCTTTGACACCAGGGAGGTAATTATCTACATTTTTGTTAAAATGATGCTGACCATCAGGAAGTGTTCCGAATTATATTTTAGCCTTTATGTTGGGAAATATTGTGAAACTTCTTCTAAATTAATGGAGGAGGGGCATTCATTGTAGCTCTTGTAGCCTGATAAGGCTTCTCTAAATTATCTTTTTTTAAATTTTAATTAAAGTAATTAATTAATTTTTTGCAGGGGGTGGTAATTAGGTTTTTATTTATTTTATTTTTATAAGAAGTTCTGGGGATTGAACCCAGGCCCTTGTGCATGCTAAGAATATGATCTTTCACTTGAGCTATACTCCCCTAAATTATCTTTAATAAGGTCTTTTTCTCTGTTTTGTTATTTTCTTTTATGTACAGATGCACAAAGCAGGGTCATCAGAAGCCTCTCAATTCCAAAGATGATTATAGTGAAAAACATTGCACAGTGACAGTGAATCCTTGGAATATGAAGAAAGATTGTAAAGTCCTGAATGAATTAAGAAGGAATTGTTACATTAACTTACATGTAACCATGGCTCTCTTACCTTTATTTTTCACTTTATAATGAAGATATTCCTCACCCGTCAAGGTTGCTTTGTTAGATATAGGGAATATCTAAAGCCTTTTCTGGAAGTTTTTTAAATAAATAAGAGCAGGTAATTTATCAGAAGTGTGAATGGTGTAATCTGCTCTGTCTAGTATGATAGCCACCAGCCACATGTGGCTATTGTGAATTGAGATGTTCTATAAGTGGAAAATACATAATAGATTTTCAAGACTTCGTACAACAATAATAATGTAAAATATTTATTAAAAGTTTTCAAAGTGTTAATCACACTTTTGAAATGATAGTATATTGGATATTTTGGGATAAATATAATTATTCCTGGAATTAAGTACACTTGTGCCTTTTTATTGTCTAAATGGGATTACTGGAAAATTGTGACTTGCACTATGATTCTATTGACAGTGCTGGCTTCTAACTTATTGCAAATAATATGAAAAAAACTTTGATTAAGTATTTTATAATTGAGTAGTTGATTTCCATCATATTATTTTCAGGTGTACAACACAGAGGCTCAACATCTTTATATATTATATTCCATTTAATGTCACCATAAAATAATGGCTATATTTCCCTGTGCTGTATGATACAGCCCTATAACCTATCCATTTTATACATAGTACTTTTTACCTCTCAATCCCTTACCCCCTTCCTGCCTCCCTCTCCTCCTTCTCCCCATTGGTAACCACCAGTCTGTTCTGTGTACCTGTGAGTCTATTTCTGTTTTATTATAGTAATTAATTTGTTTTATTTTTTAGATATACATATAAGTTAATAAATAGAATATTTGTTTTTCTTTCTCTGACATATTTCACTTAGCATAATACCCTGTAGGTCCATCCATGTTATTGCAAAAGACATTATTTAATTTTTTAATGGCTGAGCAGTATTCCATTGTGTGTGTGTGTGTTCATGTGTATATATGTGTGTGTATATGCGTGTATATATGTAAATATACATATATATATAATATACCACAACTTCTTTATCCAATCATCTGCCAGTGAACATTTGGGTTGTTTCAGTGTGTTGGCTATTGTAAATAGTGCTGCTGTGAACACTGGGGTGCATGTGTCTTTTTGAATTATATTTTTCTCCAGACATATACCCATGAATGGGATTGCTGGATCACACGGAAGTATATTTTCAGTTTTTTAAGGAAACTCTATACTGTCCTCCATGGTGGCTGCAACATTTACATTCCCACCAACCGAGTAGGAGGGTTCCTTTTTCTCTTAAAAGGTCAAAAATTCTCTACATTTATATACTTTCCTTACAGTTTAGGACACAATTTGGCAAAAGCCAGATAGAATTTAATAGGAGTAAATACAGTATTTTTTCAAATGTCCATGCATTATGGATAGATATGTTATTGATGAGTTGGTTCCCTATTTTTGTAGATGCAGAAGTTTTTATAGCTTCACAGACATTTCAGTCTTGCAGAAAGAAAAATGTCTTTGCATTTTGCTGAACTTGTCCGGGTGGCTTTATGGAATTTGGTCCAGGCCTGCAGAGGTGAATACACATCCAAACCTGAACCATTTGAATGTCTGCAAGATTTTAAGAGTCTAGAATGTCAGATCTGGACTATAACTCTGGTGAATGACATCAGTGAGTGGACTCAAGAAAACTCCATTTGAGTGCAAAGCCTTTCATAAGCCAAAAAAGGCTTTGAAATTGTGGCAAAGCCAGAGACTTTTGTGCACCACATATGGCCACAAACCCATGGGGACAACCACAGGCCTTCTGGAGTGCCAAGGGAATTCCATGTGAGGAGTCCAGCACTCAAAGGAATCCAACAAGTCCCTGCCAGCCAGAGCACCTTCATTGCTACTGTGGTATTTTGAGCAAATGTCTTTTCTTCAGGTTCAAATTGGTTTGTTGTTTTTTTTTTAATAAAAGAAAATCAAACAACTTCTTGTTCCCTTGGTGAAAGTAAAAGCCTAACATTTTCTGATTTCTTTTGACAGAGAAAACTTGAGCCTATGAATCTAAACTCATCTGTGATGGTCTGCAGCTGGGAGCAAGCAGATCAGTGTCAGTCCCTTTGCAGCCGTTGGCTGGGAGCCTGCATGTTCCCTGGACTGATATATGAAACATGTCACCCTAGCCGTGCCTTCGCTCTGGACTGGGAGGCGAGTCAGTCAGAATCTGCATTATGGAATGTATTTTTCAGATCCAAAGCTACGAGATCTTTTTTAATAGCCAGAGAATGTAGTCATAAATATATCTATTAATGTATTTATGCAAGAACAATTTTAAAGTTTTTTTATTATAAAAATTTCCCCCAAAATTGAAAATGAAAGAACATTGGAATTAAAATCCAATGGAATTAAAAACAGTGGAATTAAAAATCATCTGTACCTTAGTTATACATAAAGAATCTTAAAATCCTTCTAAACATTTTTTTGTTCAAATGTAGATATTTTTCCCTTCCAAAAATGAAAATTATTATTTCACATTTTTTTCTTTTTCCTTTTATTATATATTCCATATTAATAAATATAATTCTTTTAAATCCCTTTTAATGGCTGTTTAACATTATATTGAACAGATATGTAAATAGTCCTAGGTTTAAGAAATTTAAAAAATTGTCATTACAGTGCCCCTGCAAAGAATTTTTTCGTGTTTCTATTCTTAGTTACTAATTTGGACTAAAAGTTAACAAGTTTACTTTTCTTCATCTAAAACATTGGTTATTTTATGAATGAATTGTAAGGATTTTAAATAACTTTTCAGTAATTTCAACAAAGAAATTAACTTTAATGCAAAAATGTATGATGGTTTGCAAATCTATTTTCATTATATCTTCACTTTTACCAGTGTCATATCTGTGTGTGTTTGCACAAGTGCTTTAACTACCAGCAATGTAAGAAAAATCTGTGTACTAAAAATGTGAAAATAGTTTCCTGGTTTGTGTTTTCATTCTCCCAATATAGGTTTTGGATGACAAGCTTGTATTTGCAAATGTACACACCCTGTGGGAGGTGATCTGTACATACGCTGAGATACTGTACATAAAATTGCCTCTGAATCCCAATCATCTGAAAACCGTGTCCTCAGCCTTTGATACCTTCAGCTGTTTTATGAAAGTCCTCCAAGTGGATGAAAGTGTCAACAACCGGAACAAGAGTTTTTCATTGCCCTATTTGAGAAGAGCTGCGTGAACGACTTTTATATTCAGGATAGAGATACATTCATCAATCCAACCACCAGGAGCCGCACTGTAAGTCTAAACCGAGTTTAGCTGCTGTCTTGGGGGTGATTTAGAACCTGCTGTTGAATTATAAGTGATTTGGTTTTGTTGGTTTGGTTTGGTTTTTAAAAGCTGCCCATAAAAATGAAAAAAGAGAAAGAAAAGAAATATGCCTACAGATTCCTGTTAGGATAGTAAACAGTGGCTGGTTATTTACCCTGTATAAACCACACGCTTTCTTAGAATCTATTTAGGTTTACTTCATCCTTTCTCAGATCAAGTATCAAGTAAGGGACAGTTTTAAAAAAAAATTCAGGATTAACTGGATTGTGAGCTCCGGGATCTGCAAGGCAGCTTTCCCTTCCCATGGTGTAAGTCAAATGGCAGAAATGAAATAAAGCACTTCATGTATCCTCCGGTGTTAACAGGAAAAGGTGAGTCTTCTTGACCTTGTTACTTCCTGGGTAAAATGAAGATAATATGTCAGGAGTCGACAAGCCCATTTAGGGCAGGAACCATGTTGTCTTGTTCACTGCTGAATCCCAGGCACCAGGAAGGCTGAGTTTAACAAGTGGGTGAATGAATGAACTGTATTTCCCCCAGAGTTACCATGTGGGGCAGTGTGGATTAGCATCTAAGAACATAGACACGAGAGGTGAGGGTACAGCTCAAGTGATGGGGCGCATGCTTAGCACGCATAAAGTCCTGGGTTCAGCCCCCAACACCTCCTCTAAAATAGACAAATAACCCTAATTACCTCCCCACCCCCCCACCAGAATTACCTTATTATCTCCCTGCCACCAAAAAAAAAAAAAAAAAAAAGGTAGAAGTGGCCAAGAGCATAGACTCAGGCTGGAACACTTGTGCTGGTTTCTCGCTGTCTACCTTGTAAAAGTCATTTAGCCTCTGTGTTTATCAAGTTCCTCATCAATAAAATGGGGATAATAATAGTACCCACCTCGTAGAGATGCTATGGGGATTAATGAATCTGCTTGAATTTTAGAACAGCCCTGGCTAATATTAAGTACTATGCATTTGCCAGCTCTTTTCATAATTACTGACAGATGTTATTATCAACCAAAGAAGTATTAGTTCTTTGTAAGGGAAATGCATGTTAGACCATTTCATTTATCATTTTCTGTAATTCAGGCTTTTTCCCTCTGAAATACCATTTTCTGTCTGTGCACTAGTAAATCACAGGGCTTTCCAAATTTCATCTGTCTGAGTTCTTGTCATGATGACAATACTGCAGAGTTTTGACATTTTTTAGGGACTCCATCTGAGATGACAGCAACCCCTCAAATTCAGAAGCACTTCTCTAACTGACAACATCTCGCATGAAATGAAGTTTGTAAAATGTAAGAGCTTCAGACGCTAAATGATGCCATAAATGCAAAGATGTTATATCTAAGCTCTTTAAATAAATCCTGTCATTGAAATAAAGGAAATACTATATTATAGCGCTCTATGACTTTGTTACCTTGCTATCCGTTTATCTGACTCTCTAAGACAAAAGAAAGCAAAGACTGAGATTGATCATTACTACTGTGTGGTACACGTATTTGTGGATGAAGACCATACTGAAATACACTGTCTAAGATACTAAAATGGACACTAAACAGCTGCTTGATGCACATGCATGAACAGAACAGGGAGCTGGTTGCAGGGAGCAGACACTGAGCTTCCTGGATCAGAGACTCAGCATAGCAGTCCAGCCCAGCAGTCCACATGTTTTATATTTATATCCGAGCAAAATTAGCAGTGAGAGTCTGAAATGAACTTTGGGGACACTTGCAAACAGCTGTCATGATTACTAATGTGGGACACCAGGATTCTACAGTGTTTAGTTGGCATCTGCACACAACCATTTCTTTTCCACTAAAGCCTGTTGTAATTGCTGGTTCCACATCCAGGCTGAGGAATCATCTCATGTGTTGTTTGGGAGGGAGGTAAGTGGAGTCAGGACCCATGCTAAGGCTGGGTGGGTAATAATCTGGTTCTAGTACAGGAGAAAGGAAAGTAGGTCAGGTGGGAAGGAGAATGACTGGATTTAAATTTTGTTTCTTGAGTAAGCTAAATATATAACATCATGTCAAGTTTCTTTATTGTTTATATTCCATGTGCTGTCACCGAATAACTACTGAATTGTGGGGACAAAATAGCCTGGGTTTTAGAATTGACCCTGCCCCTAAACAGCCAGAGTCCAGGTTCCTCTGGGTGTCCAAGGAGGGGGCTGCTGCCTCCACTGAAGCAGTTTGGGCACTTGGGTGGCGTAGTTTTTTTTGCTGTGGAAGACTGGCCCGGTTGTAGGACATTAAGCATCTGCAAGGCCCTCACCAGGTACCCACGGTGGTCCCAGGAGTGTAACATCCAAGTGTTCCTTTCCAGCCACGTTTGCAAATGACCCTCAAGGGGTTAGTATTAATCCTCGGTGAGAATTATGAAAAATTATATGGTACCTCCATCCCTTCTGGCAAAGGAGGGCCCCTTATTTACAAATGACCACAAAGTGTTAGCACCACATTTTATTAGCAGAACATGTGAACACGTGGTGACAGTGACGCTCACCTGTTTGCTTCTGCTTCCCAGTGCAACTTCAGCCTCCATCAGAGGACCTCAGCTGCCCCAGCGAACAGGGCCTTCTGTACAGGGAATGTGCTCCTCCTCGAAGCATAGACAAGAAGCAGCCCTTAGATCTCATCAGGTGAGCTGTTGTGGAGGGCACTCCAGTGGGAAGGGCTCAGGGTTGCCCTCATGGCTTCTGAGTGTGACAGTCCTCCGAGAGTGTTACCAACCAGGAAGCTCACAGGAGCTCTGAGCTTTGTTGCCCCAAGTTTTTACTGGAGACTTTATTACAAAGACATGGTTTATTGGGTCACTACTGACATGGCTACCCCACACAATAACTGTAAGTCAAAGCCCTAACATTTGAGCCCCTACCTCTCCTGATGGTCAGTCACTTGTCACAAAGCTCAAAGCCCCACTCCTCTAATCACATGGTTGGTGTCTCTGGCTGGCCAGTCCCCATCCTGAGTTATCTCATGAACACAAGCCATCCAAGGGTCCACCATGAATAGTAAAGACACTCCTATCTTGGGAAATTTCAAGGCTTTAGGGGTTGCCGTCCAGGAACTGGGAACAAAGACCTACCAAATTCTTCATTAAACAGGAGTAAATGTTAGGTTTCACTTAAATTATAAAATAAGAGAAGTATTCTCACTGCTTAGCTCTATCTGCTGTTCGACACCATTTCACTACACCACGTGACTGTAATGTCGCGCTCAGCATGTGTATTCTCAGAGCATCAGCGCCGGCTGCTCCCCGGGAGCTTATGCTGTTTGTGCAAGGCTTCTGGGAGGAGGGAGGCCAAGGACAACTGAGCAAACAAAAATAATCGGGCTAATAAGGAAACAATTTCAGATTGAAATGAAGGAAATAATACAGTGTTGAGATGGGAGACTTGGGGGAAATGGAGTCAAGAAAGCTATCTTTGAGAAGGTTACATGTGAGCTGAGATGGTGATAAGGAGGCTGGTCTTTGAGGATCTGGGATAAGTCACCCCAGGAATAGAGGCAGCTTGTCCATTGCCCCGAGGCACAAATGTGCTCAGCAGGTTTGAGGAGATACTGGAGCCAACGCTGGTGAGAGTGATGAGACGCGAGGTTTAGAAGGGCATCAGGAGCACGGAAAGTAGTGTAGACTCTAAGTGCAGTGAGAAGCAGTCATGATAGTTTAAGCACTAAGGTAATTTTCTCTCACAATTTGCAAAGATAATGTGGAGAATGAATTGCAGGGACCCAGGAAGCAGGGAGGCCTGGTCGGAGGCTCTTGGAGTGGGCCAGATGAGAGATGGTGGGAGCCAGGGAGAATGCGTTTGGGGAGTGGAGCTGACAGGATGCAGTTATGGGCTGGCTGTGGATGGTGAGGAGAAGAGAAGGGTCAAGGTAGCCCCAGGTCGGCCTGGAGCCAGGTGCCTGATCTTCCTAATCTCAGTGCCCCATTCAGATGCCCACCTACTTGGGCAAACCTCTTAACCTTCCAAGTGAGGGTTTTAAATCACTGAAGTCTTTTTGTTTGTTTCACATTTTATGGAAAGATACAAACACGTACAGAAGTAGAGAGAACAGCACAGCCAGCCTGTCTGTATCAGTCACCCATCTCCAGAATTATCAACTCAGAGTCACTGTTGTTGCAACTTTCATCTCCACCTCTTCCCCTCCCCCACTTCGGGATCATTTTGAAGGCAATCCTACGTAGCTTAACCTTTCATTAGTGAAATGACAAGGTCTCTTTCAAATACAATTGGAATATTCATTTTTTTTAGGGTTACAAAATAATTCCCTGATTGTCACAAAAATACACTTTTAAGCAGTTTTGGGGTTGAAATCAGGATCCAGACTAAGTTCACACATTGCAGCTAGCATATCTCTCAAGTGGGTTCTAATCTATAATTTTCCTGTTTCTCATTTTCCTTGAAATTGCTGAGGGATTTCTCTATTTCCTGTTTGGTTGATTTCATTCTCCCCTGTGGTTAGACTTATTTCTCCATCCTATGTATTGGCTTTAGCTAAGTGATTTTATCCTCCCCTAAAAGCTTGATCTGAACGAGGTTCAAATTTGTGCAAGAATATTTGTTATATGAAGTTTTGTACTCCTGTCATAAGGTACATAATGTCCAGTTGACTCTCTTTTTTGTGATGACAGCAGCCAATAATGATTGTCACCCGGGATCATTATTACATAAGGGATTTTATTTCATGTGGTCATACTCTAATTTCCTCCCACAATTATCAGCAGGATCACAGTCATGAAGAGGCACTTTCTCATTAACCCGGATTATCCTGTAGAACAGTTTTAAAACAGGAAGTTTTTATATTTGTAAATATTTAAAGTTGATACATTTTTCTATTGTTTCTAATGTTTTTTTCTAATAGAGGTACTGAAGATTGAATCTAGGACCTTATGCTTGCTGAGCACACACTCTGCCACTGAGTGTACCCCATCCCCCTTGAGATTCATATTTATATGATATATTCCTTCTGTTATTTTTGTTTTATGTTATACAAAATTTGATGGCAGGGCAATGGGTTTGATGGCTATTTAATCATTCTTTATGGGATTTTGGGGTTGGTGTGTGTGTTTGTGTTTGTAAAGAAAACAATTTTCCCACTATTTTAAGTATGTTTTGTGAAGGAAATTATGTTGATCTGTTCCCTTCTCCTGGTCCATGTATTCCCTTGTTGCTTCCCACTAGTGGCCCCTTGAGCTCTGTGACAAGACTAGCATGTCTTTAATCCAGGTTGAAGGAGATCTGAAGAGATTTATTCAAGGAGATGAAATTTGTAGACAGTGAATTGGAAAGTATTGAGAAAGTTATTCATTAGGAGAAGGTATGGGGTTGAATTGTTAAGCGCAGAAAAATCTAAGCTATGAACCACCAAGACAATTATTAACTCCAGGAAAAACAAAGTAGGGAATAAAAAAGTAAGCCTAGCAGACAACTTGCTACAGCTGTGAACAGTCTGTAGAGAGTCCTAATAATGTAAAGCAGGGATACTGAGCTGATCAAAATTATAATGTATTTGTATCAAAAGGTTGGAAGAATGAAGGTTTGGGTGTGTAGAGGAGATGTGGTTTGAAAGAGAGCTTAATATTCATTTTCCAAAATAGAAAGTTAAATAGGTGATACATAAAGCTGAAAAAGTCAGTAGGCTGTGTTACAAGGATATTAGTCAGAAATAGGGAGCTTTTATTCCAAGAGTCAGCAGTAGGAGCTGAACATTGTTGCTTCTGACCAGGAAATGGGGTGGTTGTTGGGAACTGCTCCTTTTTACAATCGGTGTTCGAGAACTGTTTGACTCTTTAATGAATGTATGGTATAAGTTTGATAAAAAGAAATCAAAGCTGAATTTTGAAAAATTGATGTTAAGAATTGGGGTGTTTTTGACAGAGAGAGATAACAATCAGACAAAACTACATTTGAAGGGATCCTCATTATTTCTAGCCTTTCAGCAAGGACTAGGGGGCAGACATCTGTTTAAGGTTCAAAAATTCTTTCTGACATTCTTGCCGACATGTAACCTTTGGAAGTAATGAACTCTCCGTCATTGTAAATATGCAGGCAGAGGCTGCCTGACCAGCTCTCTAACTGTAGCAGGGTGTGTTTACCATTGGCCAGTTGGAGCAAGCAACTTCTAACATTCTTTCAGTTTTGAATGTGGCATTTTCAGGATGGATAGTTGATAAGAATGTATTACAAAAAGCTTAACAAGAAAGAGTCCAAGATATCTCAAACCCATTGCCAGGGTTTTCTCTGCCAGACACCATCCTGAGCCTGCCATCTGTGAGCCAGGCCACAAAGACCAGTCACATGAGAATGAACACACTTTGTCCCTCCTATCTGATTTGGCATCGGGCTCAGCCATTTTCCCCATGGAATGGTCCACGCCCAGGTCTCTGACGATGGAGCTGGTCTCACAGCAGCCCTGTGAGCGCTGGTCCAGCCCTAGGGGTTCCTGCGTGAAGTTTCTCAGGACTCCAGGCTGTTCTCAGAGCTGAGTCCCCCCTAGACTAGGCCCTCGGAGCTCATCTCAGCTCCAGACTGAGCCGGAAGCTTCCGAGAGAACTCAGAGCTGAGGAAAGTCACAGGTTTTACCCAGCACTGCCGCGTCAGCAGTGCTCCAGCTGAGGGAAGTATCAGCAGCAGCAAACACACCTGAGCCGCCGCCTCATTGTTCCGCCTCATCCCTAAGCCCTCTGTGTCTGCCTGTCTGTGTCTGTCTCCCTTTCAGGACCAGCCTGGCACCGCTTCGTGCCCTGACTCCTTTCTTCTAATCTTGCCTCCCTGGCCTGTTCCGTCTACTCCAGATTAACTGAGTAACATTGAAGGGTTTTTGAAACCTAGGAACAGCCGACGTGCTAGATAAAAAGAATACAGGGCAGTTCCTTACTCAGCCACATCCCTCCTGCCCTCTCCCATTCCTACATGAGTTTTATAAATATTTTGTCAGAGAGACATTGCACTCCCAGTTGTTATCATTATCAGCCATTTCCTTATTATCTGTGGTTTACGATGCATTTGCTCCTGGGAAGTTCCCGAGATAAGGCAGACTCAGATGACTGAGCCAGTAGTTGAAGTCCACTTGTGTCAAGCCTGTTAAGAATGATCTTTGGTGGGATTTGTTGAATGTGCCAGACTGTCCAGTGAGTGGTGATGATCCCCTGCATCTGCTCCGGAGTCGGCCTCGTCCCCTCCTTTGCTCTGTTCTCATTTATCTCTCTTCAGCAGGTGAACCAGTGATCTGTATTTCTATGATACGTAAAATACTTCTTATTTCACGGTAGAATTTGGGGGCTGCTGTGAAAGCGCATATGTTTTAAGTGTGAATTGAGTCAGAGGTTTAAACTTAAAGCCCCCTTGATTTAGAATCAGAAATTAGTATGATGGAAGGAGGGTATAACTCAGTGGTAGAGTGAATGCCTTGCATGCATGAGGTACTGGGTTCAATCCCCAATGCCTCCATTTAAAAAACAAATAAATAAACCTATTTATGCCCCACCAAAAAACAAAGAAAAAAGAAATTAACATGAGGATGAAGCTACAGAGTGAATATGTGTGTCTTCTGAAACTACCTTCTGTCTTTCTACAGGAAATTCTACGGAGAGAAGGTCGGAATCTACTTTGCTTGGGCTGGGCTATTACATTCAGATGCTCCTTCTGGCAGCAGTCGTGGGGGTGACTTGCTTTCTGTATGTATATTTTAATCAAAATAACTGTACTTAGAGGTAACTTCTCTTTATTCCTTGTTACCGTGCTTACTTAACTTAGAATGACATTCTCCAGGAGCATCCACGTTGCTGCAAATGGCCCTATATTGTCAGTTTTTATAGCCGAGTGGTTTTCCATTGTATAAATATACCACTTCTTTAGCCAGTCATCCGTTGATGGACATTTAGGCTATCTCCATGTCTTGGCTATTGTAAATAGTGCTGCTATGTATATTGGGGTTGCAGCTGTCATCCTGAAGTAGGGTTCCTTCAGGATATATGCACAGGAGTGGGATTCCTGTGTAATATGGCAATTCTATTCCTAGTCTTTTGAGGAAACTCAATACTGTTTCCACAGTGGCTGCACCAAACTGCATTCCCACCAGAAGTGTCGGAGGTTTCCCTTTGTCCACAGCCTCTCTAGCATATGTCATTTGTGGATTTTTGAATGATGGCCATTCTGACTGGTTTGAGGTGATACCTCATTGTACTTTTGATTTGCATTTCTCTGATAATTAGTGATATTGAGCATTTTTTCATGTGCCCATTGATCATTTGTATATCTTCCTTGGAGAATTGCTTGTTTTGGTCTTCTGCCTATGTTTGGATTGGGTTATTTGGTTGTTTCTTAGTAAGTCATATGAGCTGCTTATATATTCTGGAGATCAAGCCTTTGTTAGTTTCATTTGCAAAAATGTTCTCCCATTCTGTAAGTTGTATTTTGTTTTACTTAAGGTGTCCTTTGCTGTGCAGAAGCTTGTAAGTTTCATTAGGTCCCATTTGTTTATTCTTGCTTTTATTTCTATTGCTTGGGTAGACTGCCCTAGGGGAAGATTTCTGAGATGTATGTCAGATATTTTGCCTGTATTTTCTCCTAGGAGGTTTATTGTATCTTGTCTTATGTTTATCTTGCTGAAGAGACTATCTTTATTCCATTGTATATTCTTGCCTCCTTTGTTGAATATTAGTTGACCAAAAGTATTTGGGCTCATTTCTGGGCTCTCTATTCTGTTCCATTTGGCTGTATGTCTGTTTTTGTACTAATACCATGCTGTCTTGACGACTGTAAGTCTATAGTATTGTCTCTAGTCTGTGAGAGTTACTCTTCCAGCCTCTTTCTTTTTTTCTTCAGTAATGCCCTGGAAATTCTATGTCTTTGATGGTTCCATATAAATTTTATTGTGATTTGTTCTAGTTCTATGGAATATGTCCAGGTTAATTTGGTAGGGATTGCATTAAATCTGTAGATTGCCTTGGGCAGTGTGACCATTTTAACAATATTGCTTCTTGCAATCAAAGAGCATGGGATACCTTTCCATTTTTTAAAGTCTTCTTTAATTTCCTTCACCAATGCTTTATAGTTTTCTGTGTATAATTCTGTCACGTCTGTGGTTAGATTTATTCCTAGATATTTTATTACTTTGGGTGCTATTTTAAAGGGGATTGTTTCTTTACTTTCTTTTTCTGTTGATTCATCATTTGTGTAAAGAAATGCAACTGATTTTTGAACATTAATCTTGTAACCTGCTACTTTGCTATATTCTTCGATCAGCTCTGGTAGTTTTTGTGTGGACCTTTTAGGGTTTTCTATATATATTGTCATGTCATCTGCATATAGTGACACTTTTACCTCTTCTTTTCCAATTTAGACCCCTTTTACTTCTGTTACTTGCCTGATTGCTGTGGCCAGGACTTCCAAGTCTATGTTGAATAGGAGTGGTGATAGTGGGCATCTTTGACTTGTCCCAGATTTTAGTGGGAATCTTTTGAGGTTTTCACCGTTGAGTGCTATGCTGGCTGTAGGTTTGTCATATATAGCTTTTATGATGTTGAGATATGTTCCCTCAATACCCACTTTGGTGAGAATTTTTATCATAAATGGGTGTTGAATTTTATCAAAAGTTTTCTGCATCTATTGAGATGATCATGTGGTTTTTGTCCTTTCTCTTGTTGATGTGAAGTATTACATTGATTGATTTTCATATGTTGAACCACCCTTGTGTCCCTGAGATGAACCCCACTTGAGCATGATGTATTATTTTTTTATGTGCTGTTGGATTTTATTTACTAGTATTTTGGTAAGGATTTTTTCATCTGTGTTCATCAGTGATATTGGTCTGTAATTCTCTTTTTTGGTGGTGTCTTTGCCTGGTTTTGGTATCAGGGTAATGGTGGCTTCATAGAATGAGTTTGGGAATATTCCTTCTTTTCAATCTTCTGGAAGAGTTTGAGAAGGACTGGTATGAGTTCTTCTTTGTATGTGTGGTAGAACTCCCTGGTGAAGCTGTCCAGTCCTGGACTTTTATTTGTAGGGAAGTTTTTTATTGTTAATTCAATTTCATTCCTAGTGATCCATTTGTTCAAGTGGATAGTTTCTTCTTGATTCAGTCTTAGTGGACTGTATGTTTCCAGAAACTTGTCCATCTCCTCTAGGTTATCCACTTTTCCATGTAGTTTTTCATGATATTCTCATATGATATTCTGTATTTCTATGTTATTTGTTGTAATTTCTCCATTTTCCTTTCTTATTTTGCAAATTTGTGCTCTCTCTTTCTTCTTCTTTGTGAGTTTGGCCAGAGGTTTGTCGATTTTATTTACTCTTTCAAAAAACTAGCTTTTGGTTTGATTGATTATTTTCTCTATTTTTTTAATCTTTATTTTATTTATTTCCTCCATGATCTTTATTATTTCCTTCCTTCTGCTGACTTTTGTGTGTTTTTGCTCTTCTGTTTCTAGTTCTTTCAGCTGGTGGGTTAGATTGTTTATTTGGTATTGTTCTTCTTTTTTGAGGAAGGCCTGCATTACCCTAAACTTTCCTCTTAGTACTGCTTTTGCTGTGTACCGTGTTTTGTGTGGTTGTGTTTTCATTTTCATTTGTCTCAAGGTATTCTTTAATTTCAACTTTGATTACATCATCGACCCATTTGTTTTCTAATAGCATGTTGTTTAATCTCAATGCTTTCCTTTCTTTCTCCTTTGTTTCTCTGAAGTTGATTTCTGGTTTCAATGGCATTGTGGTCAGTAAAGATGCTTGAGATAATTTCTATCTTCTTAAAATTGTTGAGGCTTCTTTTGTGACTAAGTACATGATCAATCCTAGAAAGTGTTCCACACACATTTGAAAAGAATATGTATTCTATTATGGAGGATTGTAATGCTCTGAAAATATCCACTAAATCCAATTATTCTCTTGTATCATTTAATTTCTCTGTTGCCTTATTTATTTTCTGTCTGGAAGATCTGTCTAGTGATGTTAATGTGGTGTTAAAATTTCTGACAATGATTGTATTCCCATCAATTTCCCCCTTTATCTCTGTTAGTAGTTGTTTAATGTACTTAGGTGCTCATGTTGGGTGCATATATATTAATGATTGTAATATCTTCATCTTGTATTGATCCTTTAATCATTATAAAATGTCTTTATTTATCTTTCTTTATGGGCCTTGTTTTAAAGTCTATTTTGTCTGAAATCAATACTGCTACACCTGCTTTTATGGCATTTCCATTTGCATGGAATATCCTTTTCCGTCCATTCACTCTCAATCTATATGTGTCCTTCTCCCTAAAGTGTGTCTCTTGTATGCAGTGTATTGAAGGTTCTTGCTTTATTATCCAGTCTGCTACTATGTCTTTTGACTGGAGCATTTAGACCATTAACATTTACAGTAATTAATGATAGATGAGAGTTTATTGCTATTTTCAACTTATTTTTGCAGTTGATTTGGTATTTCTTCTTGGTTCCTTTCTTCTTCCTTTTGTGGTATGGTAATTTTCCTTTGTATTGTATTTAGTTTTTGTGACTCACTTGTAAGTTTTTGGCTTGTGATTACACTTTTTTGTAAGTCTGTTAACCAATTACTGTAACTGTGTGTACTAAACAGATATTAATGTAATCTCAAACCCATCCTACTGAGAACAAGATTTAAAAAAAAAAAAAAGAAGAAAGGAAAAATACTCTCACAGTCATGAATTCTCATTTCTGTAGCATCCTGCTTCTTTTCTATTTAGAGTAGACCTTTCAATATTTCTTTTAGCATGGGTTTAGTGTTGCTAAATTCTTTTAGTATTTGCTTCTCTGTGAAATTCTTTATCTCTCCTTCTATTCTAAAGGATAGCCTTGCTGGAGCAAGTATCCTAGGCTGCATCTTTTTTTTTCATTCAGGACTTTGAATATATCTTGCCACTCCCTTCTGGCCTGTAGTGTTTCTGTAGAGAAATCAGCTGAGAGCCTTCTCTTGTAACTCACTCTTTGTTTTTCTCTTGCTGCCTTTAGGAACATTTCTTTATCCTTCAGTCTGGCCATCTTGATTTATGATATATCTTGGCGTGTTTCTCTTTGGGCTCTTCCTGTTTGGGACCCTCTGATCCTCCTGTGCTTGGGTGTCTGATTCCTTCTTTAAGTTTGGGAAGTTTTCAGTCATGATTTCTTTAATTACCTTTTCCATCCCCTTTGTTCTTTCTTCCCCTTCTGGTACCCCTATTATGCATAGATTGGCATGCTTTATATTATCCCATAGGTTCCTTATATTGTTTTCATTGTTTTATATTTGTTTTTCTCTCAGCTGTTCTGATTGGGTGCTTTCTGTTGTCCTGTCTTCTAGGTCACTTATTCGTTCTGCTGCATTATCTAGCCTGCTTTGTACAGCCTTTAGGTCAGATCTCATTTCAGCCAATGAATTTACCAATTCTACTTGGCTCTTCTTTATAGCTTCTATTTTGTTTTTGATATATTTTATGTCTCTAAAGACTATCTCTTTTAGTTCCTTCAGTAATTTGATCACTTCTTTTTTGAAATCTTGATCTAGTAGGCCATCAATGTCTATTTTATTGATCGTTCTTTGAGGGGATTTCTCTTGCTATTTTAATTGGCAGGACTTCCTCTGCTTCCTCATTCTGCTCATATCTCTCTGGCCCTGTGGCTTTTGGAGTATCAGTTATCTATTGTGGTCCTTAAAGGAGTTTATTTATTTATCTATCTAAAGCCTATGTGGGAATAAAACTTAAAAGAGAGAGAGAGAGAATTTTAAAAGAATGGAGGAAAAGAAGGTTTGAAAAGAGTGTATAATCAATAATAGAAGAGCAAGTTGAAGCAGAATAGCAATCGAGTTGAGATATCTTTTAAGAATCTTAATAAAAAGAAGAGAAAATTCAAAATACAATATTTGAAAACTGTGACTAATAAATAACAGATCAAAACCAAGAGAATATAAATGAAATGAGAATTGTAAACATATAGGACTGTTTAAAAATAAAGATTAAAAATGTAATAGGAATAAAACAGATATAAAAAGATTTTAAAAACAAAGATGTGTTCTCCTAGAGACTGTGTGCTCTTAATGGTTTTATTGAGAGGCCTTTGTGTCTTCGCCCTGTTTCACAAACTCACCTTGCTCTGTTTGCCCCCTTGTCTGTGCTGCTCACAGTGTCTTTCGGCAAGAAGATTGCACCCCTCCAACACTGGGTCAGGTGATCCTTTCCTTTGTGGTGGGTGGGTGGGTCACTCCCCCTCCAGATGCTGCAGTCAGTGCTGGGCCAGTTGCTCCATATGTGGGCTCAGCTTCAAAAGTAACAGCTTTATGGAGATATAATTCACATACAATAAAATGCAGCCTTTGAAATTGTGCATTAGGATTTTAAGTACATTTCAGTGTTTTGTAGCCATCACTCCCAAAAAGAACCAGTACCCTTTAGTAAGTCACTCCCTAAACTTCCTTTCCCTTAGACCCCAGCAGCCACCACTCTACTTTCTGTCTCTACGGATTTGCCTGTTCTGGGCATTTCATATAAGTAGAACCATACAGTATGCTGCCTATTTTGATTGTCGTCTTTCATTTAGTGTGACGTTGTCAAGGCTCATCCATGGTGTAGCATATATCAGTACCCAAAGTCCTTTTTGTGTTCAAATAATATGCCATTGTTATAAATACACCACTTTGCTTATCCATCTATCAGTTGATGATGAATAATTCTGCTGTAAATGCTCATGGACAAGTTTTTGTGTGAACACATATTTTCAGTTCTTCTCAGGATATATCAAAAAATGGAATTGCTGGGATGTATTCTACTTTTAACATTTTGAGGAATTGCTAAAGTAGTTTTTAAAGTGACTGCACCATTTTATATTTCCAGTAGTAATGTATGAGGAGTCCAGTTTCTCCAAATCCTCATCAACACTTTTTATTACCGAGTTTATAGATACATATTTATATATCATATATCATATATATTTGTCATCCTATTTGGTATGAAGTGGCATGTCATTGTGCTTTTGATTTCTGTTTCCCTAATGCCTACTGATGTTGAACATCTTTTTATGTGCTTATTTCCCATTCGTATGTCTTCTTTGGAGAAACATCTATTCAAATTCTTTGCCCATTTTAATTGTATTTGTCTTTGTATTTTCATGTTTTAAGTCTCCTTTGTCTATTCTGGATAAAAAGTCCCTTATCAGGGAAAATATTGGAAATATTTTCACCCATTCTGTGGATTGTCCTCTTACTTTGTTGATGAAGTCCTTTGAAGCACAGAAGTGTTTAATTTTACTGAAGTCCAGTTCACTTGATATATTTTCTTTTGTTGTTTGTGCTTTTGCTGTCATATCTTAGAAGTATTTGTACTTCAAAATCCTGAAGATTTTCTCATTGTTCATTTTCTAAAAGTTTTATAATTTCAGGTCTGTGATTTATTTTGAGTTAATTTTCATAAATGGTGTTAAGGTAAAAGTTCAGTTTTCTTTCTTTCCAGGTGTATGTTCAGGTGTCCCAGCATCATTTTTGTAAAAATTACTTTTTTCCCGTTGGATTGTCATGGAACCTTTACGAAAAATTAACTGGCTACATGTAAGAGTTTGTTTATGGACTCTCAGTTCTTTTCTCTCAATCTATTTGTGTGTCCCTTATGCAAGTACCACACTGTATGGATTACCATTTTGTTACTGAGTTTTGAATTTGGAAACTTCAAAACTTTGTTCTTTTTCAAGATTGTTTTGACTATTCTGGGTATCTTGCATTTCCATAGTTTTAGGAACAGTTTGCTCATTTCTCCCAAAAAGCCAGATTTGCATTGAATCTATAGGTCATTTTGAGGACAAATGCCATCCTAACAATGATAAGGCTTCTGATCCATGAACACAGAAGAGCTTTCCATTTATTTTAGGTCATTTTTAACTTCTATCAGTAGTATTTTAGTTTTCAATATACAAGTTTCAGACATTTTCCTCAGTATTCCACAAATTTTTCTTAATATTCCTAAGTATTTTATTCTTTTTGATGCTATTGTAAATGAAAATGTTTCCTACATTTTATTTTTAGATTATTCACTGCTGTTGTATAGAAATATAATTACTTTTTTATATATCGATTTGTGTCTTACAATTTTGGTCAAACTATGTTGTTAATTCTAATAGTTTTTTTTTTCTCTCTCTCTCTCTCTTTTTTCTTTGTGGATTCCTTGTGATTTCAATGTATAATATCATGTCATCTGGAATTGAAATAGTTTTATTTCTTTCTTTCTAATCTAGAGGCTTTATTTTCTTTGTCTGTTTGCTTTGACTAGAACCTCTAGTACAATGTTGATTTTGGGAGGAAATAATTCAGTCTTTCACCATTATGTATGATCTTTGCTCCAGGTTTTTCATAGATGTTCTCTGTCAAGTTGAGGAAGTTCCCTTCTATTCCTAGTTTTTATCTATTATTCTATTAATATGGCATATTACATGAATTGACTTTTGTATGTTGAAATGCCTTTGCATACCTGGATACATCCCACTGAATTGTGGTCTATTTTATATGTTACTGGATTGGATTTGCTTTTATTCTGTTGAGGACTTTTGCATTTATATCCATAAGAGATAGTCTTTAGTTTTCTTGTGATGCCTTTGTCTGGTTTTGGTATCAGTGTGATACTCGTGTCATTGAATGAATTGGGAAGTGTGCCCACCTCTTTATTTTTAGACGAGTTTGTGAAGCATTTTTTTGTTTGTTTGTTTTTTGTTTTTGTTTTTTCTTTAAGTAGTTGATGGAATTCACCAGCAAAGCCATACTGGCCTAGCATTTCCTTGTGGGAATGTTTTGGATTACTGTTTCAGTCACTACTTATTGTAGGATTATTTGAGTTTTCTATCTCTCCTTGAATTAGATTTAGTCACATATCCTTCTAGAAATTTATCCATTTCATCTAGATTATCTCATTTATTGGCTATACAAGTATTCATGGTATTCCCTTATATTCCTTGTTATTTTTGTTAGGGCAGTAGTGACATCCTTCCTTTCATTTCTCATCTTAGTAATTTGAACCTTCTCTCTTTTTTTCTTCAGTATTAGCTAAAAATTTGTCAATTTTCTTGATCTTTTCAAAGAACCAACTTTTCTTTTTGTTGATTATTCTCTGTTATTCATCTATTCTCTATTCCATTTATTTCTGCCTTTACTATTTTGATTAGAATATTTAATTCATTTACATTAATGTAATTTCTTATCAGGTTGAAGTTACATCTGCTATCTGCTTTCTATATGACTTTTTATTTCCCCAATGCTCTATTACTACACTTTTTTGTACGAAGTAGGCATTTTCAAGTGTGCCATTTTAATTTGTTGTTTATTTTATCTTTTTCTTCTCCTCCTCCTCCTCCTCTTCCTCCTCCTCCTTCTCCTCCATTGCCCTGGAGATTATTATTAACATATTGTTTTAAAGCAATCTTATTCACATGAATGCCAACTTAATTTCAATAGTACACAAAAACTTTGCTTTGATAACAATCTTTTCCCTCCCCCTCCTCATGCTGTCACTGTCATACAAGTTACACCTTTATGCATTTATAAGTGCATCTACACTGTTTCATAAGTATTGTTTTATGTAGTTGTCTTTTACATCAAATAGAAGAAAACACGTACATGTAATACTGTATTTATACTGTTTTATTTTCTTACTCATGTAGTAGTGCTCTTTATTTTTCAAGTGAGTGTCTTTTCATTTACACCTGCTGGACTATCCTTAGTATTTCTTGTAGGGCAGGCCTGCTAGCAATTGATCCTTTCAGATTTTGTAGGAGTGTGTTAATTTCTTCTTTTTTTTTTTTTTTGAAGAATCATTTTGTTGGCTATAAAATACTTGGTGACAGTATTTTCCTTTTATCACTTTGACGATACCATCCCACTGCCTTCTGGTCTCCATGGTTTTTGATGAGAAATCAACTGTCTTACTGAGGAGCCTTTGAATATGTTGAGCCTCTTTTCTCTTTCTGCTGTCAAGATTCTTTGTTCTTCTCTTTTGACACACTTAGTCTGATGTGCCTATTTTCGATGTCTCTACGTTCATACCACGTGGAGTTTGTTGAGCTGCTGGGATGTACAAATTAATGTTTTCATCAAATTTGGGAAGTTTTCAGCCATTATTTCTTTATATATTTTTTCTACCCCTTCTTTTCTCTCCTTCCTTCTGGCGCTCATATTATATGTGTATTGGTATTGTTGATGGTGTCCAACCTATCTCTGACACAGTGTTTATTTTTTTTCATTCCTTTTTCTTTCTGTTCCACAGACTGGATAATCTCAGTAGTTTTAAATTAACTGACTTTTTCTTCAACAAGTTCATATCTACAGAGAAATCTCTTATTGAATTTTTCATTTTAGTCATTATATTTGTATCTCTAGAATGTCCAGTTGGTTTTTAATGTAAATTTTATCTATTGATATTCTCTGTACAATGAGATGTTCACATACTTAAATTCTTTAGGCATGGTTTCGGTTAGCTCTTTAATCATATGTGTAATTCCTTATTTATGTCTTTGTCTAGTAAGTCCAGTGTCTGGGTTTCCTCAGGGAGTTTCTATTGACTACTTTCTCCCCTGTGTTATGGCCAAACTTTTCTGTTTCTTTGTACATCTTGTAATTTTCTGTTGAAAATTGGACATTTAAAATATTACAATATGGCAGATCTGAAAGCCAGATTTTCCTCATCTCCAGGGTTTATCGTTGCTTCCATTGTCATTGCTGCTGCAGCTATTTATGTAGTTACTTTCCTGAACAAATTCTGTAAAGTCTGTATTCTTTATCATGCATGGCCATGAGATCTGTATGTGTGCAGAAAGCCTAGTTGTCATCACTGTAATAATGATTGGACAGTGAATTCTTTCAATGCCTGGAGCCAATCGTTTGAGCTGTTGCCAGGTGGCTGTGTGCCTGCGTGCTGAGGGAAGCCCTCAGCACCGGCAGGCAGTCTGCAGCTATTCTGTAGACTTTAGTTCTTGCTTATGCAGAACCTCAAGTTCAGCCAGAGTTGAAGGCTTAAGATTTTCTCAGATCTTTCCTTGCCATATGCCACACATGTGTACGGACTTCTACAATTCTCAGAATTTTTTGGAGCTATTTAACCCTACCTCCAACCCCAGAAAGTCTCAATACTCAATTTTGCCTTCTAAGTTTCCTAGTCAGCATCTAATTAGCCTGTACTGGTACCACTGCCTCATGCAGTTGTAAAGTTACTCACTGCTGATTGTTTTCCACAAACACTCTGGGGACAGGCTGTTTGCACAGCATGAGTTTGAGATAGGTGAATTAGTGACAGCTCTCTGGGGGCGGATTTTTTGGGTAACTTCAAATCACTTCTGCCTCTTCCTTGATTGTGAGACTGTTGCTTTCAAAGGCCACCATTTAGGTGAGGATACGGGGATGGGGGTAGTTCAAGTTACGATATGACAAACCTGACTATCTTTATGGAGATTTAGCTGTTATTTTTTCTCAAATAAACATTCCCCTTATTGCTGGAAGCCTTGGTTAAATTTCCAGAGTTCTGCAGAGGTTAATTTTAACAAATTTTGCCATTGTCATTGCTTAACAGAGGAGTAAGTTTTCCAAGATTTTTACTCAGATATTGTAGAAGTGTATCCCATTTGCATTTGTTTTTAACTGAGTTACTTGCAAGAGTAACTAATTCTACAGCTACAGCCCCATTCACATAAGAGTCCATCTGCATGGCTTCTCCTACAGGGAGAAGTGTGCAACCTGTTGTCCGTTTGTTGTTTTACTTATTAAAGTGTAGGGGTTTTTAAGAATATGCTCATGAATAGCCCTTTGTCATTTTTACACGTTACAAATCTTCCACTAGTCTGTGGCTATTTTTTTCCCTTTCTTTTAGTTGCTTTAATGAAGTTCTCAGTTTTAAGGATTTTCAGTATAGCAATATGTGGATGCTGATTACAC
Organism: Camelus dromedarius; assembly: GCF_036321535.1. Lineage (NCBI taxonomy): Eukaryota > Metazoa > Chordata > Mammalia > Artiodactyla > Camelidae > Camelus > Camelus dromedarius. Next base: position 1,128,185 of record NW_026989830.1, read on the forward strand.
GGGTGAGGCATTTAACTACTGTCTAAACCTCAGTCTTTGCTCTGATTCACTGTCTAGAACATCTGAACATATCTACTGAACCCCATATACCAATGGACACTGACAGTCCTAATTAAAAAAATGCTTTTTAAGTAAAGCAAAAAATATTATCTTCGACACTGGAAAAGACAAATTTCAAATTTACTAGCTGATCTTGTTTTCTGTGATCATTAGCTACATCATGATTATAGAGCCGAGAGGCATATTGAGCTACTGATTATATTTCATCGGATTTTAGAATGTAGAACACATTTCAGGCCCACTTATAGCACCATATGTGTATCTTTAAGGATATGTACATATGATGATGTCTTTATTATAAGTACCTTATTTTATTTTAAGTACCAACTCTGTGAACCTCATTAAGGAAAACTTGGAACTGCGGGACTGAAATTTTTCACACCACCACCATCCCGTAGCATCTCTTTTGCACTTAGATGTTGTGTGGCAGAGTATTTTTCTGCTCCCTAGGAATGATCAATGTTGAAGGGGGAAAAAAATCCCTCCTCTAATAAATAAAGTCCAAATCACATATTTATCTGAACAATGGCCACCATTTTAGTCCACACCAATCCATCTACTCATACTGACTCAGAGTCCTTAACACAGACAATCCACAACTGTAGTCAGGGTCCTCAGCCCACGTTGTATCCCCTCCTCATTCTTTGTTGATTCTGACCTACTTTTGTCCAACACGTCCTGCCAGCCTCTTCGCTACCTTACTGCAGTTTTTAATTTTTACCTTTGAGTCCCAGGCTGTGCCTAGTGATTTCCAGAGAAACGCCAGACACCTGGCTCATCAGGAGGGGTGGGGAGGATTTCAGGAAGCTATTACCAAAACTCACTTGCAGATCAGTAAGTGGCTGTTGTGAGCATTCCTTCTAGATCTCTGCCAGGCCCGCTGCATCCACCCCAGCAAAATAACGTAGCTCCTCCACCCACCTTTGCCTCCATTCATCTGGTTTTCTGCTTTAAGTGACACTCAGAAGCTGCTGATGGGCATTATATATATATATATTTTTTTTTATTTGAAGTATAGTCAGTTACAATGTGTCAATTTCTGATGTACAGCACAATGTTCCAGTCATTCATATACACATATATATGTATGAATTCCTTTCCATATTATTTTTCATTAAAAGTTATTACAAGATATTAAATATAGTTCCCTGTGCTATACAGAAGAAATTTAGTTTTTTTAGCTATTTTTATATATAGTTGTTAATATTTGTAAATCTCAATCTCTGATGGGCATTTTTAAAGCCACATCTGGAACCCTTGCTGCAGAAGAGTCTGAGAAATATATTTTCAACCTCATAGCATTTTGGTTAGGAAGTTGGAATAAAGGCTGAGCTGGCTCACCTAACTTGTCTGCCTTTGTGAGTAAAGAGGTCTGGAGATTCAAGGCCCAATGAAATGTCCCAGCCCTTCAGTAGCAAACTCTTAAAGCAACCAAAATGCTCCCATCTGCCAGAGCATGACTTGTCCTTAGATACTGCTGGCCATAACCACCAACGCTGTCTAATGCATCGTCTTCATCTGGTGCACACTTTCTTTAGATGTCTAATATCCTGATTAAGAGGACAAGCTGGTTTGGATTCCCAAGGTCACAGGCAGCCTTCTGCCTGACTTTGATGTATATATGTTCATTGAAGAGTCCTCTCTCAGATCAGCTAGAGCTGCCTGGTGTGTGGCTTGCCAGAGAATGTGGGTATATTGCTCCCCACCAGAGTCCTACCAGTTGTTTTATTGCAGGAAGAGAGAGAGCAAAAGAGACAGAACAGAAAGTTCTTGTCCAGCCTCAAGCACAGTCACCCCTGCCCAGGGCCCTTGCTCTGGGACACGAAGAAGTACAGGTCAGCATCGACGTGGCCCTGGTGTACTCCAAAACATGGTGTGGTTTTACTGGGCTATCTGTGTCTTTCATGGACCCTGCAAAATTCTCCCCATTTGTGAAATGGGGAACCAAGGAACTCCCACCCATGCCTGTAGCTCCCAGGGTTTGCACCCTTATGGGTTTTGAGGATTTGCTGGCAATTCATTCTTTTACACCAGGTCATTTCTCAGTTACACGGCAGTCCTGTGACTTCCTCATCAGAACTACTCCTTAAGTACGGGATTCAGTGAAAGATGCCATTCAAGTTCAGGGAGGAGGAGGAAGACAACACAGATCAGAATTTCTGTTTTGCTTTTTTTGTTCTTGTTGTTTTCATAAGCCGTCTCCAGTTGTCGAATAGACCCTGAGCAAATGAATGACAGTTACACTCCCATTTGAAGGATGAGGAAAATGACACTCAGGGAGAGGAGGCAAATATCCTGAGGTTCCAAAGACAAAAAGGGATGAGCACAGAATAAGATCCCTGCAAATTTCTTGGCTGTCATCAGCCTTTAGGTCAATGACAGAGTGCCGTGTGTAGTAGTAAAGTTGTAGCGTGCATTTAGAAGGGTGCAGATATTCTTGTTTTAGTTGATACAATCACACTGTTTTGTCTGGGACTCTGAAAAAGAGAAATGGGTTAGAAAACGTTGGTTTCTCATCCTTGGTCCTTCCTCACCCTCACCCGTCTCATGAGATCAGTACTCATTCATTTCATCCCTGCCCACCTGTAGGTGATAAAGCATAGCATGATTTTCATGTCCTGCTTCACTGATTCTTGTGAAATTAGGTGTTTGAAGATAGGAAGTCATGAAAGGAAGCTGCTTTTTTTAAATAAAGTGCAGTAATTTTCTTAGCAGTGTAGGAAATTGAGGATTTTCTTCATTGAAAATCAATAGAGATTTCAAGAATATCTGTATTTCTGATGTGTAGATTAAAATGACAAAATCTAGAGGGATTATAGAAACACAAGGATGATACAAAAAGTATCTTTAAAGAGCTTTCCTAAGACTGGGCTTGTAAAGAGACTGTTAGTTGACAGAGACCCTCTTCTCACCCATAGTCCCTCTCCTTAGGTTGTAAAGGGCCAGCGTTTCCCCTGTGTGCAGTCCTGGTGCTTCAAGTGAGTTGTGGGGTAGGGCGGTGCACATGGTGCTGCCTTCAGTTTGTCCACCCTAAGTAACCTCTAACAGTCAAGGGGCGAGTGTGTTGTAACGGCATGAACCATGCGCCATGCTCTCCGGGGTGTGTGCCCATCTCAGCTCATCCCAGCTCAGGTGATGGCAGAGCAGAGAGTGGTGGCAAGAGGTCAGCCATGAGTAGCAGGGAGCACCTGTAGTCAGCTGGGACCCAAGAGGCTAGGAGTTCCAGGTGGAAATCCCAGGACTTCCCACAGCTCATTCATTCAGCTAATACTTCTCCAGCACCTGTGATGTGCTGGTGCTTCCTTTGTGAACAGAACCAAATCCTTGTCCTCCTGAAGTTGATGTTCTAGTGGAAATAAGAAATGATACACACAGGAGCAGATCCTGGTCAGGACACATGAGTGCTGTCTATTTTGGAGTGCACAAGGTGAGATCCTTTGGGAAGGAATGTATGATACAGGAAAATGTGGGGGAGAGGATGGCCATATCCCAGGTCGTATTTGGGTCCCTGGGATGCACCTCACCAAGTGTGGGTCCTTGGTTTGCCCAGCAACAAATTCGAGAGCCACAGTTCAGTAAAAGTAGATTTATTCAGAGAGATATATACACCATAGACAGAGTGGGCTGTTTCAGAAGGCAACAGAAAGGCCATGAGGCATGGGGGTTGGGTGCTCCAGTTTAAAGTAAAAGTAGATACACACTCCACAGACAGTGTGTGGGCTGTCTATCTCAGCAGAGAGAGCAACCACGAGCTGTGGGATAGTTAGATTTTATGCACTCAGTATCTTCATATGCTAATAAGTGGGAGGAATATTCCAACTGCTTTGGGAAAGGTGTTGGGATTCCCAGAAATTGGGCCACCACTCACCCTTTGACATTTTATGGTCAGCCTTGAACCTGTCCTGGGACCTGTGGGAGTGCCATTTAACATCCTGCTGTATTTCGGTGAGTGTGTATTGAAGCTCAAGATCTACTGGGAGTTGACTTTTCCACCATCTTGGTGCTAAAGGCTGTGCCATTCCTTTATTGGATTTGCCCGGCCCCTTCCTTTCTCATGAGGGAGCTCTGGACTGATTGCACAATTGCAGAGCAGGGGACACAGTGGAAAGAACTTCATAAGTGGAAGGTGGAAGGCAGTGTTTTCAGTAGAATTCTCAAGTCAATTACAAAGTAACGGTCTTCTTTTTGCTGGGGGTACATGGTGTCACATGAGGGAACTGTGAGCCTTGGATACTGTAGTGAGTGGGTGGCTCACTGTGTATACTGTGTTGCTTCTTAGGTGGCCCAAGGACAGTTGGCTTATAGGTGACCCATTCCCTCAAGCAGGGGTCTCTTTGGGGATTTTCTGCATGTGAGGGTAACATGGGTCACTTGGGGGGCAGGACCAGCCAGTCACAGCTTGGTCCACAGTCACCTAGTGCCCTCAAGGCTTTCACCCCATGGATGCGTCACCTCCCCCTGGATGGGGACAAGGGCACAAGTGGTGGGGCAGCTTCTCAGTGGTGGAGGCATTGCTCTCCAGACCCAACACTCAACAGCGTGGACCCCTGGTGTTGGCCACAGTCTTGGCTAGATGAGGCTGTTCGGTAGCTGAGCTCATGAGACATGGGTGCCATGCTTCCATTCTCACCAAGAGCTCTAGTTTCGAAGGTTCTCGTCAGACAGCCACAAATACTCCATAGCCCATAAACAAAGAACAGTCTCCTTCAATCGGGGAAGGGCACACAGAAGGAGAACGGATGATCCCGAGAGCAGGAGAGGACAAATCCGTCCTGCCATCAGGGATCTGACAGACGAGCCAGCTCAGTTCCTCTTACTAGTTGTTTACTTGGAGGATCTGGGGTATTTGGGTGACCTGCAAGTGTCAGGAAATAGTACACGAGGGCTTTGTAGATTTTCTGGTCCGGTGTTTACTCACCCTATTGTAGCTGTCGTGTAAGGAAACAAAACTTGTTGGACAACAGGCCATGGCCTCTGCTCCCTGGTGGAGCCAGGAGATTACAATATTAAGTACGACTGCGGGGGCATCATTTCTATGTTGAGAGGCCAGATGGCCTTACATAACTCTCATGCTGGATGTCTAAGTTGCAGAGGGAAACTGGATTCCATCCAGCTCTCCAGCCAAGGAGGATACCAGAAGTGGCCTCCGCCACCAACTGTGAGCTCTTTGCCTCCACTGACAGCAGCATCTATAGCAAAAAGCTGGGCTGCCACCTGCGTTTCCGTGTAAACATCCGAGTACCCACAGCAATGGCCTCGTGAGGGTTGGTGTGCCCAAGGAAGCGGTGTGTGAGATGGAGGGAGCAGTGCCGGGGTCAGACACCGGGCGGGCAGGCAGGCAGTGACGACATCTGTGCAGCGCAGGGCCCATGGAACTGAGCCAAAGGGAGGCGGGTTTTGGAGCAGGGAGCCTGGGCAGTGCCGTGTTATTCGTAAGAAGATCCTGGGCTCTGGATCCACGAAGTCATTGGCTTGATTCCAGACACTAACCTTCATCTTGGGCAAATGTTTGAAGCTTTCTGTGACTCTGTTTCTTGGTGTCCCAAATGGGGACAATAGTAGCAATTACCTCTGAGAGTCAGGAGTGCCTTTATAGTTGTCATTTCATTACGCTCACAGCAGCCCACGAGCACGGTTCTAGGTCCCCCAGTTTACACGTGGCAGACCGGTAACCTTTTAATCAGTAATCACGCAGCTAAGAATGGTCAGAACGAGCATTTGAATTTGATCCCTTTGTCCAGATTATTTCTATTCTCACCCAGTATTACTGGAAAAGTAGTAAACTCAGAAGAAACACTGCTGGGAAGTGGGTGCTTGAAACATGTTTGTCATTGGGGAGTGTTGAGTTCACGTTCCTCACAGCCCATCCGAGGCTCCCTGCATCTCCGGCTGCCCTTGCTGGGGTCTGCAGGGCTCTGGGAAGCTTCTCCTTGATCTCTACCCCAAGGCTCTCTGCTCTCTACAGGTTGATTCTCAACCCTGACTGCTCAGTAGAGCTAATGTCTAAAAACAAAAAAATGGTGGGGAGGGTATGGCTCAGTGGCTGAGCACTTGCTTAGCATGCAAGAGGTCCTGGGTTCAATTCCAAGTACCTCCATTAAAATAAATAAATCTAACTACCCCCCCAACAAAGGAAAGTATTTAAAAAACAATAAACAGTACAAAGGCCCCACACCAGGCTGGGGCGCACTATGTTTTAAAGTCTCCCAGATGCTTCCCATGTGCAGGACGGTGAGAGCTACCCCTCTACATCTCTTCTCGTGAGCTTGTCCACTCACAACCATTAGCCTCTTGAAGCAGGAAAACTACTTGGCTCAGCCTAGAACTTTCTCCCGATTTCTAGACTTTTATTTGCCTATTGGACATCTCTCCTGGAGCCCACAGGCACCCAGCCAGAACTGAATCAGTTGTCTCCTCTCACGACTTGCTCCTCTTCCTGCCCTTCTTGTTTTAGGAAATGGCACTATAATTTAGGACACTGCCAAAGCCAGAAAGCTGGCCGGCATCTTTGACCTCTTCCTGCCCTTCCATCACATCTGTGGCCAATCCGTCCACCTGCTGAAATGTTTTCTTCTCTCTCCTCCTAGCGGGGCCTCAGCAGGCCTTCACATGAACCTGCCAATAGGTCTCCCTGCCTCTATCTTTTTTCTTTCTAGATCACTTTGCATGTCTCCTTTACCTTGGAGGCACACAGAGTCCTGTGTGATGTGCACCTGTGATCTCTCCACCTGGTTGCCTCACCTGCCTCCCACACCCTGTTCTCACTTCTAGACTATTTGCAGTTCCTGGAAGTGACCTGGCTCTCTTTGGCCTCCCTCCTTTGCATGTGCAGCTCCCCAGGGAGAAATGGCCTTAACATTATAACTTCACCTGATCACTTCTAGGGCATCTCAGAACTCACCACAGTGGTTCCCTCCTCTGGGAGAGCGTTGGCTACAGTTCCGGCTCTCTGCCCCGAGCACCCACTGCTGACTGTTATCCAAGCCGTCTTAACACGCCTCCTCAGCCATCATTTCATGATGAGTCCTGTGCACCTAGGAGCTCCCGGAAGCAGGGACTGTGTCTTTTTTCTCTTTATTCTCAGAGCATGGTAGAGACTCAGGTATAATGGTGGAGGGAACAGTGGTTATTCTGGAATTTCTCTAGAGTTAGGGCCTAGGGGTAACAGTCTGGTTGGAAGAAGGGCTTAGGGGATTTACCCTGAAGCCACATTTTTCAATAAACATTTCATGTTGTTTTTGTCTACTATTTGAAGTTACGAGTCTTAAAACAGATTGACGATTTCTAAAAATTACTTTACCGAAGATTGAGGAAAATGGCAGTTTTCCATATTTAAGAATATTATTTTAATTTTGTGTGACTGGGGTGGTGGAAAATAGAAATGCAAGGGTTACTAAAGCATTGTTATCCCCTTCCCCACCCTCAGGTCCTTTGGACAGAAGAGACAGGGATGTGAGGAGAAGGCTTGGAGGGTGGACCGTGCACTGCTTTTAAATTGTGACAGTTAATTTTACTTTTTTTTAATTTTCTTTTTTAATGGAGGTACTGGGGTTGAACCCAGGACCTTGTACATGCTTAGCACGTGCTCTACCACTGAGCTATACCCATCCCCCTGATATTTGTGTTTTTAGTGGGCATAATATGCTGGTAGCAGGTACTTTAGCATCAGACACAGTCACCTGCGTCAGACCATCACGTTAATAACTTTTTCTTGAGCTAGAGAGCTAGTCTGTTTCCAAAAGTTCAATAAATAATCTACATTTTCTTTTTTCTAAAAAAAAGGCATTAACTCATGTTTCTCTTTAGTATCGCCTATAAATAAATGTGATTTTATTAACCGTTTACCAAAGTGTTAACGGTAATAAATATTAAGTGCTGGTTTCTGAAGCATCAGTCATCACTGAAGATCCACATTCTGCTGTTCTCTCTCTCTGTTAGTCACCTTACTTCTGGAGTTCTGGAAGCGGCGCCAGGCAGAACTTGAGTAAAAATGGGACACGTTTGAACAGGAAGAACAAGTCCAGCCAGAATAGGAGGCGCGGTGTCCCCACGTGGAGACAGATGAGATTACCCAGGAAAAGCGGGCGCTGTTTAGATGCACTTTAGTCTGTTTACTTTTGGGCTTGTCAGCCTTGGCTGCATGTTGGAATCACCAGGGTACCTTAAAAAATGTTGGTGCCTGGATTCCATCACTGCTAACTCGGATGGTACTTAGTGGCCTTTGGTGCATTCTGGCATAGGGAAGTTTTTAAATCTCCTCTGGTTATTCTAATGTGCAGCCAAGTTGAAGGAGCACTGACTGGAATGGTGTACACAGAAGAGAAGTGTGGTCCTTCATTCATAGTAACAGTAAAATGGGGGAAAAGAAAAAGTCTTGTATAAGTGTATAAGAAAAGAGGCATTGACTTTTATCCTTTCATAACACCAATAAATAAATGCAAAATATAAATTAGCTGCTATGACATAGATGTAGGAGGAAAGACACATTGGTTTTTATAGTTGACTCCCATTTTTTCACATGTGCCTTCATTATTGCCGCCTCCTTTTCATCGTAGACTAGGTGCCCCTTTGTCTTTAACTAAGTCCCGGTCACTGCTCCCACTTCCATTTGGGATGTGCACAAAGCAGCATGACTCTCATCCTAAAGTCAGAGAAAGGTTAGGAGAAGCAGGGAAACATTTGTTGAGATGCCATCAGTGTTTGAGCAGTGTTTGAGCTAGGCATTTTATATAATTGGAAATGTAAATTTATTGCTGCCACTCCTGCTGCAAAATTAAAAAAATAAAACTATATATCTTTGTATCAACGTTCCAGAGCTATGAAAAGATGATTTTTTGAGTCATCTGTATTATTGCTTCTTTCCATCAGCTGAGATAATTTAGAGCTGATGGTACTTGCAGTCAGCAGCAGCAGGACAGTATGTTGTGAACATGAATAACACTTGGAAAGAAAATGCTTTTACTAGGAGCATCTGAAAATGTCTCCAACTATAGATTTAATAAATTGAATCACAGATCTACAGAATGTTGGCACTGAAAAGTTCTGGAGGGAGCAGGTAAAACTCCTCTTTTTATAAATGGAAAAAAATGAGGTTCAGCTACCAATAGAAAGTGACATTTGTCTTTTACAATGTAATAAGCTTCTAATAATCCCCATTATGAATATTTCCCATTGTTTACAACTGAAGATGGGGGTCAAAGCATATGTTGGTAAAAGACTGTACATTCAGAGTTGAAAGCTGAAACTTAGACAAAATTAGATGTACATAATGCTTTTGAGTCCTGAAAAACAAAAACGTATCATATTGGCAGCATACAAAACATACTGAAGAAAAGTTTTTTGGTCATTTAAACTGCCAATTTTAAATTTAAAATTGCCAGCTAATAAGTTTAAATTTTCATTAGAACATGCTTGTTGAAAAATTGAAGATGAAAACTCATTTCACTTTATCGTACTTCCTTTTTTAAAAAATTGCCTAATATTTTTTTGTTTAGTTTTTTAATTGAAGCATTTTACTTTACTTGCGAAAGTATGCTCCATTGTTTAGAGAGGCCAGCGTTGTGGTAGTGAGAGCTTGGGAATGAAGTTGCCTAAATTCATATTTGAACACAGCAGCTTGCTTCCTGAGTGATCTTGGACAACTTAACTTCTCTGTGCCATAGTTTCCTATAAAATAAAAATAAGAGGGTTGCTTCTTCATGACTGTGGCAATGACGGGTCGAAGTAATGTACAGAATCTACTTGGAAGACTTCCTGGCACAGAGGAAGGGTCATGTACTTAGGGACAGCTATTATTATACTATATCTGTTTTTATAATCCAGGTAAACCTTGATTCTTACTGATTTCATCTCTTAAAAATATTCGAAATATAAACTCTAAAATGTAAACACTAAAACTTCATAGTTGTAGCTAATTAACACATAAAGCTCAACCAAGAAACACACAGTGGAGACCAGTTAGCTGCCGATACCTCTGATACATTCTGTCCTGCACAGACTCTATGCTGTCACTACCGTCACTTCTGAAATCTAAGGCAAGCTCAGGCCTCGTCAGGTACCCAGACCCCCAAGCTCAGACCATGGCAGGGAAATAGTTTACTGTTCACATATGCATTTTCAAAAAATAGTATTAAAATGAACACTGTACGTATTTTGTTGTTTGTTTGACATCGTTAACGGAAAAGAAAAGAACAAAAAAAAGGAAAAAACCCATGCAATTACAAATAATGAGGCTATGTCTGAAAATTATTTTTTTTAAATTATGTTTAGGATTTATTGACCAATTAGGAGAAAAGTCATTTCATTGGTGTAATCCCTTGATTGACTTAACTTGTTTTTTTAATTAGGAAGAAGAGAGTTTTCCATTTACCACCTGGGGAAAGTTTATACATATAACCCTTTGTGCAAGTGCTCTTTTTCTGGGTAAGAACCTGCCACAGACTTTTTAAAATCTAATGTGAAATCCTGAGAAAACTGAAAATCAAGCTGGGAACTATGAAGTCTCATAGAGAAAACTTTTTCCAGAGAACATCTGAGCCAATGCAGGGCGCCACTCTGGAGGTTCCACAGTCTCTTCTGCTCACAGTGCTTCCCCCTATTCTTTTCACCTCATTTGTTCAAATCAGATCAGTGGTTTAGGATTCTCCAGGGTCTGATTAAGAGACCAGATGGAGGCATTAAGATTTCTAAAATTTCCCAAGAGTAACAACCAAGGTAAAATGTCTAAGAATAACCTAAGAAAAGGATAGTAGGAACTATCAAAAAATAAAAGTAAAAACTACTGAAAGATATAAAAGATGCTTTAATCACATGATTCTAGATTAAAAGATCATATCTCCAAAATATCAGAAGTTATAAAATTGATTTGGGGTTTATTGTGAATAAAATCATATTAGTAATATAATAATTAATAAGATAATGAGACTTTTAGTAGTTCAAGAATAGCCAGATTAGAAAATAGGACAGGAAGTCCAGATATGGGCTCTGATATCAATAATAATTTAATATAAGAGATGGAAGGCATTACAAATCAGGGAGATAAATAAAGGTTATTCAGTGAATGGAACACTCGTTAGCTACTTGGGGGGAAAAGAAAAGATTGAAATCATACAGTGAACCATATATTGTGATAAATTCCAGAAACATTTAAAAAGTAACACAATTAGAAAAAAACTAGAAATAAATATGGATGTTTACACAAACTCTAGATGAACAGTAAGTTTCTGAGGAAAGTATACAAAGATTTCCATGCATCAGAAGCATCCTAATTTTAAACAAAACACCAGAGGATGTTATTTGTTTACAAATCCAACAAGGGGCTAATTCCTTCAATACATAGAGAGTTCAGATCACTTCAAAGGTAACATCAAAAAATCTCAGGAGCATAGAAGGCAGAGAAAAGGAACACACATTCACAAAGAAAAATAGATGTCACACTCCAATGGTAATTCACTCAGTGCACATCAAAATGAAGTAGTTTTCCACCTCTCAAGTGACACAGCTCTGTTTATGAGGATGAAATGCCAGTGATCACCAATCCCATGCCTAGGTTACTGGATATTTTTTGTGAAGTATGGTTGATTTACAATGCTGTGTTAATTTCTGGTGTACTCCTCAAGCTTTCTTAGAAAGCAGTCTGGCAGTTGATATCAAGAGTCAAAAATATTCCTATGTTTTAATCAACTAATTCAGCTTTGAAAAACTTTTAATCAGGAAGTATTTCAAAATGGCAGGGAAAAGTCAGTACGGATGCAAGTCACAGACATATTTTTATATGTATATATATATATATAAAATCTCAGCCAAAATATTCTTCCAAACGTTCACAAAGTAGAATAGTTTGCAGCCATGAAAAAGTGTGTCCATGAAAATATTTTATGACATGTCAAAGTGTTACACTTACGATAGGCTTGAGAATAAAATTAATATATAAAATGATTTGTAATATACAAACAATGTACCCTTCTGAAGGAATTATGTCTATAGGTAGAAGCATTTTCCTTATTTTATTTTTTATTCATTTTCAGAGTTGGAGTCCTTTCATTGTAGGTGACAAAATCAATTTCCAATGTGTTTAAACAACACCCAAAAAATGGGGATGCATGGGATTTATTGGTTCCTGTAAATGAAAACCTCAGATCTGAGGTCTGGCTTCAGTCAAGGAGAGATACTGTAGCCCAGATGATGTCAAGGGCTGGTCTTCTCCTGTCTTCATTCTGTGTCCAATTATGTCTCAGCATGCTGCTTCTAGGCACTCAGCATCCCAGATCATCCATCCAAACCAAGAGAGGTCTCTTTGGCAGCTTCCTCTCTTGATAGAGGAAGCTTATCATTCACATGGGCACAAGCACGTATCTCCTCACATAATAGTGGCTCTTACTGGGTTATTTGCCAATTCTCCAATCATGTGTGAGGCCAATACAATGAGGGGTATTATTTGTCTTAAACCAACTGAGATCTACCTCTGGTGCTTCAGAAAGAGTTGGTTAATCGAGCTTAAATCACAGGACTAAAAACAAAAGGGAGGTTATTTATCCTAAAGCAAATTCTGGGCCCTCTTCTAAGACTGGGGACAGATCCAGGACAACAGTTCTGTCCAGTACTGAGTACTTTCAAATTATCTTTAATGAGCAAATGTTAAAATTATGATCAGAAATGATGATAAATAAGAAGAAACTTGAGGAAGGAGAATGGAAAGCTTTCCTGTTTCGTAAGAAATATTGAACCCATTAAGTGCTTGGAAGAAAAATGGAAATGTGTCAAGTTTGTAAAAGTTCTGAAATGAATTACAATTGATTTCACAGACCATGTAGTAGACAGTGCTCTACAGTTAGTGTGTCTTTGGGCTCTTTGAGTATTTCAGTTCTTTCACTTAATAGTTGCTTCATTTGGGGCAAATTGCATCATCTCCATGTGGCCCTATTTCCTCATCTGTAAAAGAGATATAATATTACCTTCCCAACAGGGTGATTGTGAGGATTTAGAAAAATAGATGTGTGCTGAAGCAATAGTAAGCATTTAAAGAATCTTAACTATTAAGATTACTTAATATATAATTAAAAAATTATTATGCAGACTTTTTAAAAATGCATAGTATTTAAATAGCCTATATGTGCTGTACAAGAGAGGAAGGCTTAATATACCTTGTATAATACATTTTTCACAGCCTTAACTAATTTTCACATTTAATCACACACACACCAAAAAGTTATTCCTTTCACAATCATGAAGACTTACTGTGAAGAAAAGGATGATGAAAGAGAGTAGAGGAGAAAATAAAATGCTTTCTCTACAAAGTGATGGCTTAAAAACTAAGAAAAACACCTTTTTAAGACTTTGGTCACCATATTCATAGCTAACACTTAGGTATAGTTTTTCACATGCCTGTGGTTAATGTTCTAATTGTTTTCACAATTAATAAATCATTGACTCATCACAATAGTCCTATAAATTGCTATTATTATCCCCCCATTATATGGGTGAGGAGATTGAAGCCCCTAGAAGTTAAGAAATTTGCACAAGGCCCCACAGCTAGCATCGGAGCTGGGATCCAGATGCAGGAGTGTGGCTCCAGGAGGGGCTTGTAAACACTCCATCTGCTCTCCCCTGCAGGTGCAAGCCAGCCTCCCGCTGTTACTGTAAATAACATGATGTGGTTCACCTAGTCTTGAAATTCACATTCTTTGTAGCTTTCTCTCTGGGGCAGCCATCAGGAGCAGCCAGGGACCCTGAGTACATGCTTCTGGACTATGACCAAGAAGGTAGATGGAAGGAAAACAGTTTAAAAATGGTACCTTTAATGTGCATTCTTCAGTGGGCAGAAAAATACCTGCCTAGTGAGGAACTGAAGCCTTACCAGCCACGTGCAAATTATGATTCAGACACTCCCGTTGCCCTTGAGTCCACACAGTCAGAACTACAATGGATCAGGGACATGAATCTTGTGCAAATGCAGGGAGTAGGAGTACCTGTCATTTTAAGATCTCAAGGAGTATGAAAAGCATGTGAAGCTTTCATCAGCAGAGACCTGCAGTCACTTCCACTATTTCCCTCAGGGCATGTCCACAGCTTCACTGGTCCTATTCAGAATGAAGATGACAGCTAGCACCTGCTGACCCCTGAATCAGTGATAGGTTCTCCCTTGAAAGAAAGCATATCCCCTTCATGGGTTACAACTAGTTCATAACCTAAATAATTCTATAGATGTAGAAGGGATACTTTCATTGGTTCTGCTATCACAGACTTGTCTCCAAAAGAACATGCCACCAGTTACTCCATTTTCAGCCATTTAAAGATATACTTAACAGGCTTCCTTCTTTAGTGCAGTTTTAGGTTTACAGAAAAATTCACAGAAAGTGGAGTTCCCATATATTCCTTATGCCCTGCACACAGCTGCTCCTGCTGTCAGCATGTTACATTAGTGGATGCACTCATTCTTTTTGACATCCTTCATTCCTCCTCCCCTAAAATTTAACATGCCGGATATTCACGTCTCTTGTGGCATTTACATGAGATTTACATCACTTCTCAGGTTTATGTGAGGTTTACAGCACGTGCATGTTGTCTGTTTAAGCGTAGATTGGGGGCAAGTTTTCTGTGTAAAAATATGATCATTAGTGAGCCTTATGCTGCTGGGCTTTTGGGTTGTCAGGTCCTGTTGACCATTGCTTCAGTTATTGGGATCATTGTCTACGGACTTTCAGTGTTCATTGTATTTTCAGCAGAACTTCCCAAGAACCTGAATGGAAGAGACCCAATCCAGAAGTACCTGACTGTGCAGGTGGGCCACGCCCATCACTGCTTCCCTCATCAGTTTTAACATCATCGTGACCCTGAACGCCATATATGAGAAAGTGGCAATCAAGATGACTGAGTCTGTTAAGCTCCTTCTGCAGCTGAGGTCATTTCTACACCAGTTTTAGAACCAGGTCAAAACAGAGACTTTATCTTTTAGGCACTTCAATTCCAGTACATTACAGTCTTTAGAAAACTTCAAGTGTAAACGTATTTTCTCTAGCCTATATGAGAAGTGAATTAGCTGCAGCTATGCATTAGTAAAAGGGACAAAGATAGCTTTAGAATGTCCAAGCTCTGTGTAAATATGTCAGTGCTTAATAATAATTTCAATTACATTAGATCATGTACCCTATTGTTGAAAGTAAATAGTCTCTCTATTGCAAATAAGTGGAAGAGGGTCGTGGTTCCAGTGGCAGATTTGCTTGTGCGTTACGGAGAGGACAAGTAATCACACTGTTATGTGTCCTCCCCCCATGCTGTTCCTGTTAGTGTAGCTCCATTCTCATCAGCTGTGGCTTCTATAACAAATGTTTCTTCTCTCTGGCTTGTATCCCAGCCAGCGGCTTAGCGGCCCTAGTTAACTGCTTCCCACACACTGCATGTGGCTGGGTCGTTCTCCCAGTTGTCTGCTCAGTGGTCATCTTCTGAAAACACTAAGACCAATTCAAATTTTGAACTAGGAGGATGTTTTATGTTCCCCAAATGCTTCTAGCAAGTTGCCCCGTGTTTTGTTTGTTTTCTTCAATAGTCCTACCTTCCTGCCGTTCAGGGAGACAAGAGAATTTCACTTAGCAGGATGTTTAGAAGTAGCTTTCTTTCAACTTACACCTGACAGAGGACAGTTCTTGCCCATTGGATACTGTTGTGCTTATAAATTTTAAGGAACGGGTGACTTTGTTTTTTTTTTGCCTTGTGTGATATTGCATTCATAGTGGGAGAAACTCTTACAACAGTGTGTACAGTTGGAATTAACATAGTAGCTATTTTAAGGAATTCAAAACAGCTTATATGAAAAAAGTGTGAATTGTGTATATATATATATATATATACATATTTAGCTTGTTAACTCATGTGTCCGTGGCTTTGATTATGATCTCAAAGCTGTTCACAGTTTTACAGACTTAACTTTTCTTTATTCTAGCTGCAGAGATCCCAAGGACCAGACTGACTGTGGGAACAACCTAGCCATGAAGGTGTTCTTCTTCCAGTTTGTCAAATACTACTCCTCGTGTTTCTACATCACATTCTTTAATGGCAGATTTGTGACTTATCCTGGAGATCTGGTGTATTGGCTGTGAAAATACAGAAATGAAGACGTGTGAATACAGCTTTGTGTTCTGACAGTCTAACCTGTTTCATGTTTTCTCTTAGTTGCCCAATGAAGAGTGTCTTTACTCTCTGTTCCTTAGATTTTTTTAGGCATAAAATAATGACTTTATTTCATGTTACAGCTATCTAAAATTTAAATGAGATTTTCTTTCTAATATTCCAGTGTGACCCAGGTGGCTGTCTCCTTGAACTGATGATGCAGCTGACAATAATCATGGGAGGACAGTCCATCTGGAATAACATACAAGAGGTGTTACTTCCGTGAGTACTAAGTCATGTGATCTTGGGGTGAGAACGGCCCACCCATCCAAGTAATTTTCCTGCATGCCCATCTCTAAAACAGGGGAGACTCTCTGCTTATTAAAGCTCTCCAGATAAGATGATCCAGCCAACAGTGTAAACATACCTCCTGTTTAATAATTATGTTTAAATTCCTTCCTTTTTATGTTTAAATTAAATCCTCAAGTGCTATAGTTTCTGCTTATTAGCCCATCACTGGGGACTGACTGATCAGAGCCCGTTGAGAGATGGCCCTTTTTGGGGCCATGAACTAAGTTTTCCCACAACTTCCCGCAACTTTCTCCTCCTTTTATACATGCATTTAAAAATCCATAACAGGAATTTGTTGAGTGCCTAGTATGTGTTAGTCACTGTATTAAATGTTGTACATATATGTGTGTGTGTGTGTACAATTTAATCACCCAAACAATCCTTATTCTTATCTTCCTTTTCAAATGAAGATCCTGTGGCTTAAAGAGGGTAAATGATTTGCCCAAGTTCTCATTGCCAATAAGAGACCACTGTGGGACTCAGATGTAAGACCCTATCTCATGGGATTCATGTTCTTCTAAGAACAGAGACTCTCTTGGTGTCCTAAGGCACAGGGCTACATAATGTTTTAAGAGACACTTGTCTAAAATAATAACTACAGAGGTTTTGACTTACTGTTCTCTTCCTAAAAATGAGAAAAGCAGATGTTAGCAAAGGTCACACTGTCCTTTGGACTTTCACATAAGCCCTATCCCATATCAAAGTGGACAGTCCAGTGTTATCTGCAATTTCTGAACATTTCAAGGAGCTTAGTGTATTCACTTTCTGTTGTAACAAGTATCCCCAAATGACATGGTAGTAGGAAGAAAAAAGAAATAGTCTCCACTAAACAACACAAATTTAACCTTGTAGGGTTCTTGAACGCAGGAGCCTGCTGAAGTCAAAATATTGGCACGGCTGTTTCTGAAGGCCTCAGGGGAAACTGTATGTTTGACTTTTCTGGCTTCCAGAGGCCACCTACGTCTCTTGGCCTGTGACCTCTTTTCCTTCTTTCAAGGTCAGCATGGTTGTGTGCCTCTGACTCTGATCCTGTGGTCAAATCTCCTCTCCTCTCTCCCCTCTTCTGTCTCCCTCTTCCTCATTTAACTACCCTGGTGATTAAAATGGGCCCACCTCTATAATCCAGCTCATCTCTCTTAGAGTAGGCTGGTTAGCAACGTTAACCACAACTGCAAACATAGGCCCCCTTTGCCAGGGAAAATTACCTCTTCCTATGTTCTGGGGATAAGGACATAGACATATTGGGGGGGGACATTTTTCTGCCCACCACACTAAGCTTTTTAAGATAATTTCTGGCTTTGAGTTTCTGTCCTCATGAAACTGTTGATCTCTCTTCTGTCTTGCCTTCCACAAAAGCATTCTGCTCCTGGCCAACCGAACTGCATTGCTCACCCCTCTCTGTGGTGTCCCCCAAAACCAATTACACAAGCAGATCTTACTGTTGTTTGGAGCATGGAGGAGAAACTCAAACAACTTGAATTTTGAAATAAAATCCTCCATCATTTTACAATCTTCCATGTCACTATAGAAAAATTATTTTTTAACTTCATTTTTTAATTTTTAAACTATTTTAAACTTTGTAACTTTTTTTAAACTTTACTTTTTTTCTTATCATCCTTCATTGTAAGCTCCAGAAACCTGCTATTCTGCCCACCGCATCCAAGTTCCCTTTCACTGTTTCTCCTCCCTTCCCTAACTTTCCTTCACTCTCCCTTATTACCAATTTTCTGTCCATTCTCTTTATAGGGCAGTTAAATTATTTTTTCTTTCCTTCTTTCTGTTTTTGCAGAGTGAACACATTTGTGTGTCAGTGTGTCCTTCCACATTTCTTCACAAGGTTTTCATCTTTCAGCTTCAGGATGGATTACTGTGGTCTGTCTCCAAACAAAGGCATTTCCCTTGTCCCCCAGCTCACCATGCCCCTCAAAAAAAAGATTCTGATCTTTGCTGTGAAATGAATCTTTTTTTTCCCTACTGTGCAGTAGACAACTCTTACCCTGAGCTCACAGTCAGATTTCTCCAGAGGAGTAAAAGTAGCTCATGTGCAAATAATACTACTTTTCTCTGTGAAAAGAAATAGATCAGATAGAGGAAATATTTAACTCAGATTACTCAAAAGCATTTCCTGAAGGAAATAGGTTAATTATTTAACACTAAATTTTGTTGAATCTGGTTATCAGTGAGCTATTTTTACCAATCAAGAAGGATATATTTCCTAAATTGGTACTGAGCAATTCATGTGAAATGAAACTTGCTCACATTAACTAGTTTAAAGTAAAGGATGCATTATAGTATCTGTGGTCTGTTTATACCTTCGCTTAAGTAAGCACATTGTTGTAGGTTCCAGTGAGCTGAACTTTGCCTACATGTATTTCTACTCTGGGCTAAAATATTTAGGGAAAATATTTTGAATTATGTTTCCCTTTTTTGAATACCAGAAATTCTGAATGGTAGCCAAGTTCGAGGGTGGCTTGTGTTTTCCTCACTGCCTCTTCCCTTTGTATAAGGTGCCAGTTTCCTTCTTAATTTTTCATATAAAATCCTAACATACTAAAGATCTATCAATTACTCTTGCTGCCCCAAAACTATACCCATCCTCAAAAATACATCGGAAGGGAAAAGAAAACTTATCAAAGTTAGTGACTATTTTCATGCTATTTAAATATGTCTAAAGGAACATAATGAAATGAATTTTACCATATCTCACCTGCCTCCACCCCCCAATCCCATGTGGGTTTGTTGAGTAGGATTCTGGGAGCAAATGAAGAAGGACAGTGATGCCGTGATCCAGGCTCTCTCTGGGGTCTCCCCAGCACTTGGATCGGCACTTGGTATAAAGTAGGTCTCAGTCCGAGCCAGCTGAGTGAGTGAGTGACTCACAGGCATCGAATGAGTAACATCAGTGAATTAACAGCATTCTTTGTAGGACTCAGAGAATAAGCTGAGTGCCCTATGGCCTTCCCAGCCTCCCGTACTATTTTGATGTTGGGGTCATTTCTGGGAATGTTATTCTGTACTTGACAAAAGTCTAGTACAATTCCAGGGTTAAGTAACTTGCCCTAGGGAAATTTTATGATAAAATATTAAGAAAAATGGTTAAATGCCCAACATGACATAGCACTGTCCTTTGGTGTTTAGATAATGTATGGCTGTAATTTTCTTACTTTATATGCTTTCTACATTTTCCACCGTGTGTACGCACTACTATATAGTAAGAAAATGCAAATATTTAAAAGAGAAAATCTCTCTTCTCCAGATATGATTTGGTTAGAGGATGAGTCAGATAGATATATTAAGAGAATCTTAAATACATGTGTCCATAATTCACTCTTTAAATCCAGGAACAGGAAACTCAGGAATGAAATAGATTAAGAGAATCAAAGATACTTGTATTCAAGATTAGCAAGTAGGAGTGTCCTCAAAAGAAAAGGTGATTATCTATAATTCAGGGATTAAATGTGATAATGAACGTACTAAGACAACATGAAGTAGAAAATGCCACGTGGGAAGCACTGAGTAAAGGGCAATTTACCATGATTATGCCAATATGTGTGGTCAATTCCCAAGCAAATTATTGTGTAACCCCTGCTAGAGGGAGAAAGCTTCCAGCCTTGGCTGAAGAGTGGGGAGGATCCAGTGTCTGTATTTTTTAAAATGTCTACAGGTGTTTCTCATGTGCAAATTGGTATCCCTGCATGAGAACCATAAACCAACAGAAAACCCAAAAGACCGAGGACAATGATGGGTTGCCGACAGCCCAAGCTTTTCTGCCACAGAAGAGTGGTTCCAGTCAGGAAGACTGAGCAAGAGGCTCAGAGTCTTAGCTAAGGACAAGCAAGTCGGGACTTCTAATACGACCTAATGTCATCGACGGGGGAGGGCAGTTCAGCACAAGAAGGGAGCACCAGGTGAGTTAACATGGAAGTTACATCCTGGATCCAAACAGTGATGGATTTGGGTCCCGGAGGGTTAAAGCCCTGCTTCCGTTGGGCATGGACCGCATTCCACAAGAGGCTGAGACAGGAATTATGAGGCAGAGAAAAATTCCCCCAGGGGACTCCCGAGTCTGGGTGCCTGGAAGGGTGATGGACGAGCACGGTCCCAGCTCCACCCGCACCGCAGGGCTCCGAGTGGCTGTGGAGCTGTGCGCTCCCGGCCGGACCTCAGACCTGACTGCAGTGCTCCGGGCTGCGGCCTGGGGAGCGGCATCAGGAGCAGGCTGTCCCCGTCATTCTCGTAGGTGCTGCAGTGACCCCCACCCCGGTGGCCACGGCGTTCCCAAGCCAAGGGTCTAAGTGACTTCAACCTTATTTACAGGTGACCACAGCTGGTTAGCCTGTGCTGCTCAAAAAGAAGATCCCATATGGGGTTTTGATGTGTTAGGGGGTTTGCTAATACCTGGCCTGCTTTGAATCGTTTCATCTTGACAGCAGCCTGGGCAGTCGAAGTTTCACTTCCCAATTTTATTTCAACATTTTTTGTTGAAAGTATAGTTGGTGTACAATATTGTGTTAATTCTTGGTATACAGCATAGTGATTCACATATACATACATATATATATATATATATTCCTTGTCATATACTTTTCCACTATAGGCTATTAAAAGTTTTTGAATGTCGTTCCCTGTGCTATGCAGTAGGATCTTGTTGTTTGAAACAAAAATTACTAAACAAAGTAACAAAGGAAGCAGACTAAACCTAGCCATGTATACGGCACAGATGAGTTTATCTCAGGATTTAAATGTGGTTTTGAACTCCAGGATCTCTTTATCAACTTATCTTATGTAAAGTGCCTGTGGAACACTTCTCAGAAAAATGTTTAAAAATCATAAGATTTAGAGAATAAAGAAGGAAGATAATTATACTTAAAAGCAGGTATCAAAATATAGAAATGGGCATTTTGTGATACAGTAATATCTGAATTATTGGAAGGACGTGTTGAATAAGAGGATCCAGTGATGGGTCTACTGACCGCAACATTCTGCCACAGCAGTGAGTGTAAATCAACTTCTGAGATCTGCAACAATTGCATTTTGAATGTAAATAAAGTTAAATAACAAATAAGCCATGAAGTGTGGATTCAGATTCAGGGGTATCACGAGTCCATATCCCCACCCCTTCACAGAGCTCCCTGCTCTTCCCCTAATATCATTGAAAGAATTGGGGAAAGTTTGTGAAGCGAAGGGCATGTTCCATTGCAAAGAAATCTCGTAGCAACCCTGGGAGCATGGCCAGGGAAAGTTTAACGCTGAGATCAGAGGCAGTGGGAAACCTAGCAGGGGAAGCTCTTTGCAAGTCACATCATATACTCTGTGTGTGTCCACGTGTGTGTGCATACAGACGTGTGGGCATGTATGATGTATACACCTGCCTTTCGTGTGAAGACGCCTCACTGTCCAAATTTGAAATCCATCCAAACGTGCAGTGCAGTCAGCCGAAGCTCCGCCAGACGCTAAGTTGTCTGTTGTTGCTCTGTCTCTTCTGCTGAACTCCACGAGTAAACCAAGCGCCAGCTGTTGCTTTCAGGAACAACAGCTCTGTAGTCTACAGGTCCATGCCTTGTTTCACTGCCAACTCCGAATTCCTTTCAGGACAAATTGCCATTTGAAAAAGGGGGAAGCATTCAGTTGTCCCACAAGCCTCTGAGTGAGGAAAAAATTTAACCTTAGAGACAGCTCTGTGGGACAACATCCAGAAGGGTGCAGAGCACTGGGCTGCGAGTCGAGGCTGTTTCTTTCAAGCTCTGCACTGAATTTGAGGTGGCATGTCTCTTCTTTGGCCCTTGATTTGTTCAGCTGAAGTTAGGGTCTTGGACCTGTTCGATCCAACGGTAGAGTATCACTTTTCTGATCAGTGATCCTCCATGGTTCCACAATTCCTTCAGAGGGAAAAATGAACATCCTCACGGCAGCCTCTAAGGCTCCACCCCCCAAAACCACCACTTATTTCCTATTCATTCTGGCCCACACCAGCCTCCATGCTGTCTGTCCAGCGTGAGGGACCTCAAGGCCTGTGATCACTCTTCCCTCTGCCCACACCTTTGCCTCCGTCTTTGCCTTATTCAAAGGTCACTTGCCCCATCCACACTCCTCCCTACCACACATTCCTCGCCCTCCTTTATTTTCCTCTGCAGCACTTATCACCAGCTCACCGACCCTGTATTTCTTTCTTTTACTTATTTTCTCTGACAATTTACAAACTGGAAATGCCATGGTGGATAATAGCAGAGAAATAGGGGGAAAAAACTAATGAGGGTAGGTATCTTCTAAAAGCTAAAGTGCCCACCTGAAAAGGAGGTAGGAGATAAAGTAGTAGTAGTCGTTACAATTTTGGTAAACACAAGGTACGTAGTCAGGACTAGTTTTCACAATACTTGAGTGTAGGTAGGCAGCAATAAAAAGAAATTTATCCTGAAAACAAGAAATTAAATTCTTGGGAAGATGATGTGTTCAGCTTGAAATGTCAGTAATACTTTTATGACCTTGGTCTGATAATATCTTGCTTTATAATTTGATCTGTTTGACAGCTGGGTCATGAATCTAATGATGCCACAGTTACGGAAGCAGAACAGACCACCCCACGATGGGAATGGGACAACCATCTGTATCCAACGGGCAAACTGGGGTTATTTTATGAATACCCTGAAATGAGTAAGTCATCAGTGGGGATTTCTGTGCTGTCGGTTATACTAGAATATGCTTTGGGTCTCAGAAGCATCGGTTACCGAGCCAAACAAAGACCTAGCATACCGAAACGGATCCCGCTTTTCTCAATTAGATGCAATTATGCAGTCAGGCTTTCAAATAGGTTGCCTGTGTATATCTTTGTCAATATTTATGTTGTACAATGCTGAAGGTTTACTGCCAAGGAATGAAATGGAATACTCATTCAGGTAATTCTCCATCATTGATTCTCAGATCCTTCTGGTCATGTCGTCTAAGGATGAACTCAGAACCGTTACTAGATGTGACTCAGCACGGGCTGCAGCCCGTGTGGCACAGCTGTTGGCTGATATCCTTCTAAACAGAGTCATGTGAGCCCGCCAGCCTGTGCAGAAAGCCCGCAAGAGCATCCTGCCTCATGGCAGCAAGGGTCACAGGGTCACCCCTTCCACACCTCACACCTGCCTTTGACATTTTTCCTATTTCTTCTGGCCGATGGTTTCAGCCTGGTTCCTTGAGTCACCTCATGGCACATCACTGGCTTGAATTCAGGATGAATTTGCTGATCTGGAGTATTGGTAGAACACAGATCCCCTCCTTCTCCAATGTCTTTGTCCATTTCTGTAAATTTGCTTGGCCTTTGTTTCTCTTTGTTTGAACTTGGTTTTGAGCTCTCGGTTGCCTTTAAATTGTTGCATCTCAAAATAGATTTCCCTAGGAAACTTCAACTTTTCTATTATGCATGGCGCACTTTTATCTACTAGAAGGCTGATGATGTGCACGTTTTGTATCTGAGACCTTTGAGCTCACCACTGCCTTGAATTACTTTTTTTTTTTTAAGCTTAGGAGACAGGAAAGTATTTTTGTCAATAGGCTTTGCATTTATGCATGCCGGTTCATGTCTGCAAGACACCCCATTGGGCTTCCTGTTTATAAGTCTACAGAAAGAGGGAGTTTTCTTTTTCCTAAATTACATGCTATATATATAATAATTGCTTTTAAAATATATAATATACATAGAAAAGCATCTGATTCCCTCGGTGAATGAAAGGTCATTTTGTGTCATCTTCAGTCAGCTATGCTTTGTGGCCTGGTGTCTGATTTGAGTTTCATCTTTGCTTTTGTTGTGCTTAGTGACCAGGTTCGATTAAGGGTGCAGCTCCTGTCCCTGGTGTAGAAATTATGTTCGTTTTTTCTGCTTATTTTCAAAAGGACTTTAATCCAATGACCTGTTATTCCAAAATGAGTCATAATTGTAAATATTTCTTATTGGGGCTATTATCAGCATTAATAATAACAACAACATTCTGAGGGCAGCATATCATTTGGTATTTTAACACACACGAAAAAAGCCTTGGAAAATAGTTATTGTTCTAGTTAAGTCAAATAAAGGTCATTGAAAGGAAAAGTTGCACGCTTTTGGGAGAAATGGATAGGACTTTTAGAACTTTATAGTCTCATTAAAATACTAATTAAATAATTCAGCCTAACTCTACCCTACATAACAGGATGGAGTAACAGCTATTCTAGAGAGATTGTTCAGATTTATTCGTTTTCCTATTCTCTAAATAATCCCTAACGAATTAGAAATTTCAATCCATTTTTGAGAGTAGGCAGTCAGTTATTCTGTATTCAACGCTGGAGTGAAACTTATTTTGTGTTCTTTTCGTTCATGGGAGATAGGATTTCCAAGTGCTTTTTGAATTATTTTTGTTCCTCTCAAATAAAGTGCCTTTGGTGGTGATCTCCTGACCTCAGTTTCCTCCTCCCAGTTTTCCCCATGATCATTAATGACACCCCACCTGCCTTTTTAGTTAGGCCTCTTAGCTGCTGAAGGGGAACAGCTTCTGACAGATGACCCTGGAGCCCTCCACCCTTGCTTCTTTAGGCCTCGCACCCTGCCACCATCCCTAGTCTCCTTCGCCAGAAGTATCTTTCTCTGCTTTTCTGCCTGGAAGGGCTCTTGCCAAGCCTTGGCAGCAAACCCTCAACTTTTTAGAGATTTTCTGCTCTCCTTTCTAAGCATGAATTGCAGTTGATTCTTGTCTTGATGGTGCGTGATCATGTCTGTGTCCATTGCGCTCCCCGGCTGGACTGATCCTGTCGGAGGCAATAGTCAGGCTTTTCATCTTCCCGTGCATGTCTGAAGCACCACAGCCTGGACCCTGGTTCTCATACGTGTTTAAGTGACTTGAGCTTGGAGTTTCAATGCACTCACATACAACTGTTAGATGAGTTGGCGGTAACATTGCCCCCAAGGCCCCCACAAGTTTCTATAGGGCATATGTTTTTTTCTGAGTGAAATTTCTCTTTTATTTGTTCTAGTGATTTCCCCACTGTCCTTTGAGATTATTGGAGTAACCCTGAGTTATTAACCACAGTAGCTCACCCCCAGAAGCAAAAGATCCTGCTGTTTGAGAACTCAGACACGGGACATAAGAGAAATAATCTATCAGTCTTAAAATCTGGAAGCCATAAGATACCGTTTTGTACTTAGAGCACCCACAGCACAAACACCAGTCTCTCAAGAACTTGGCGCTGCCTTCCCAGAGGGCGGGTGCCGTAAGTGAAATGCAGTAAGTGATGAAGTGAGAGCTCTTCGTCTCTGGTACTGCCTTTTCCATCCTTGCTGTGTTAACTTGATCTTCCCTTCATTTATTATGTTCTCTATTTAATTTACTGCATTTAATATCAGTTGTTCTTCAACATCTCCTTGCACCCGCCCCCTCCATTCCCTCTCTCTCCAGTGCTCTCCCACCCACGCCTCTCCTGCGCTCTCCAGGACCGCCTTTCTCCCCCACGCCCTTACCTCTGTTCTGTCTGCTCACCACCTGCATTGACATTTCCTTAACTCCGCAGAATGAACTTTCCAAAATGGCAGCTGAGTTACTGGGGGGGATTGTAGACCTCTCATCTCTTTACTGATTCATTCGTTTATCTATCCAACAAACACTGAGCACCTGCTATGCCAAACACTGTATCAACTGCTGGGGAGACCAAGACAGGTAAGACATGGTGTCTGCACTCTGCAGGGCAGGCGAGACTTGGCGAGTAGTTGATGGATTGCTAAGCAGGTGAACACACATTGGACTTCATAGAGCTGGAAATATTTGAACTGAATTTTGAAAGGTGAAAGGAAGTTAGCTCTCTAATGTGTGGTAGAGGGAGTGGACACTTCATGCAGAGAGGTAGAGACATATAAGAGTACACGGCATGAAGCGGCTTGGCCAGACTGAAGAACAACAAGTAGGGTTAGAACAAAGTATCCACAGGTGGGAATATCAGGTGCACAAGGCCTCTGTCATGATGGGTCTTGTGTGCTTAGACTTGAATGTATCCTTAAAAAAACAGCGCTATATTGGAATATATGTAAGCAAGAGAATTGCATAATGATTATGTTAAAGAAGATCTGGTTATACTGGCAGCAGAATGGAAAATAATATTTTTGGGAGGAGGCCCATATTTTGGTGGGAAAGGATATTTCGGGGGCCACTCCAGGTAATCCAGACAAGTGGCACATGCCTGCAGAGAGGCCCTGGGCAGAGGGATAGAGACGTGGGCGGCAGAAGTGGTGACTGCTGCAGAGGGGACTGCAGGGCCGCGGCGGCGGGCCACAGAGCTGCTGAGGTGACTTTCCAGTGACCCATCTGGAGAGCGGATCTGCAGGGGGAGTGTAAGGGGAGGAGATGGTTTCCAGGAGATTGTTCTGTGTGTGGCATTTTGATTGCAAAGTGTCTATGGGACATCTGAGGAGTGATGCCCGTTGTTAAGCTGGATTCAACAGTCAGGAGCTCAGAGGAGCTGCGGGTGAGGCCGTGGGGGCGATTCATTCCTGCCAAGTGAAGGATTGAGGACGAGGCCCTGGGGAAAAGGGCCATGTACATGGCACATGGGAGAAGAGAAATCCAGCAAGAGAAAGAATAATATCAGAGCAGTTGGGAGAAACTAGTTGAGGCAACACAGAGAAGGCTGTAACTTGGCTTCAGAGGGATTTGAACACTGACTAAAAGGAGCATAGTGAGAAAGGGTGTGTGTGTGGGGCAAAAAAGCAAGAGCTAAAACCCAGCTTTAATTGCCAAGACTGGGGAAAAGGCAGAGGAGGACTATACTTAGGTAGACTTTAAAAAACAGATCTGTGTGTATCTGTGTGTGTGCATATGTGCACACACAATTTTCTGTCTGGGCTTTTTAAATTTATTTAAGTAAAACAAAAATTAAGGGGGGAAAATATTCCACTGAGAGGAAAATATTTGTCCACGGCAAAAGCTAACTGGTAATCAAATAAATAGGAGCTGGAAGTGCCGACTAGTTTGAAACACGCAGCCACCGGCAATGCAACTCCTGTCTCAGTGCTGCGATGAGGGCCGTGGGGGATGCAGGGCTCTGAGCCCTGGAGAAGTCTTCAGCGCAGGTACTTCTCCAAGAAACTGGACTTTAAAGGGAAGAAGAAAGTGTAGAAAGTATCAGAGAGCAACACAGGACCGTGAGAGAGGGTTGGGCGAGGGTTAGTTTTGTTTTACAGTGGGCGTTTCTGGCCTTGCTGAGTTGCTGGGCCTTTGCTCTTTTTGGTCTTTGCTCCAAAAGCTTTTTAGAAAGTTCTTCTCGCTTGAAAATCTGAACAGATTAAATCATGTTGGGTTATTTCTGGTGTTTTATTTTTTAATTAAAAAATTATCTGGAATTTATTTTAATGTCATAAATGAGGACACTGTACCAGGTCTTCCAATGATTTAGCTAATTACTGCAGTACTTGAATCCACTGATTTGAAGTGTCAGTTTTATAATATTACTAAAATCTCACAAATATCCACGTCTATTCTTGAAATGTAATCTATTTCATTCATACTCTCAGTGCACTATTTCTATAATGTTTCCATGAACATAGATTAATACCTCCTAGAGTTGGTCCTGTTTTATCCTTTTCCAGAATGTCTCTAATACTACAAATTCAAACATCCCTCCTCATTATTTTATTTGTATATATGGGTATATTTCTGGAATACATTTAGGATCACCTTTCAGATTTTTTTCTTAAATCCATTTGGGAATATTAACTAAATTTGCATTCAGATACTAAATTTATTTTGGAGAAAAAATGTTCTATGTCCCCCAAATTTGAGTCTGCCCACTGAAGAGGGTGGTGCATTCTACTGTTCATTCAATCATCTTTTTTTTTTCTTTTTTTAAATCATTTATCAGAATCTTCTTAATATTTTTCATTAATTTATTTCTGAATAGTCTGTGCCTGCTTTGTCATTATAAAATGATATCTTTTCTGGGTTTTGATCTGGGTTGATTGCTAATAAACTCATAATTTCTGGCTTCTCTTGAATAAGAAGGAGATCTGACACTGTGAGGCCCTATTTCCAATATGGTGATGGTGAGCATTGCGTTTCCTTAGGATGTCCACTTGCCAATTTGCCAGTGGCTGCACCCACTCCAAGCATTTCTGCTACTTACCTGCCCCCGTAGGCAGATGAGCTCATGTAGGGTTAGGTGGGTTATGGACACAGATACTGACATCAATGCTGCCACGCTGCTGACCCTGTGGCGTCACTAACTCTGGTTCTTGCTCTCTGACCTCCCTGAATATGACAGCTCCTTTTGGGCTGTGGACCTACTGCATCTTTCCAGCACTGTCGGCTTTTCTGCAACACACGCCTGCCTCTCAGGTCAGAAGCAAATGTCAGCTCCTCCTACCCATCCACCCCATTCACGGTCTTGCCGTTCCTGGCCAGAGTGGTCCCTACCCCTTGACTGAGCAGTAACACTAAAGGGACTATAAATTTGCCTCTCATCCACTGTCTTAGTTACATACCTGTGCTAGTTTACTTTAAAGGTCTGCCAGTTAGGAGGGGAGGGTCTAAAAGTCTTTTAGATCTCTGACCTTATCATTTCTAACCACTCCCCCACCCTATGGAACAGCTTACCACAGATCTCTGCTGCCCCATCTGTAGCATTGCCCTGTAAATTACACACAGAGAGAAAAGAACTTCTAAGCCACCACCATAACTTTGACTTCCTGTGACCACACAGACCATAGAAATATCAAGATAAAAATTCCTGAAGAAGAATATTTTGCTTAGGAAGACACTTTAATTGCATACCTTTCTGTGACTTGTAATAACTTCATAGACCCTCTGAATGTGCTGCACTCACTTTCCCAGACTCAAGGGAGCTTGCTCACTTGCCTATATTCAGTGTATTTCCTCCAACATTCTCTATGCATAGCTTTCCCAAAGGTACATTTCTTATTTCTATTTAAATTGTTAGATACATCCACAATATTCTTTTTTTAATCCTCAAATACAAATCATCTTCCAAGATTGTATTATTTCAACACTGAGAGTGAATAATATGCTTCAAGATTCCCAAGTTTATTATGAGCAAATAATTATGGTTGGTTGAAGATTTTTAAGTATGTTATTCCTACTAAGGGTATATATGTGAAAGAAACAGGTTGTAATGAGTCTTCTTCCCAGAGATTTTATATTTGCCTTTTGTTTGGATTCTTTCACTGTTGAACATTATTATTACCATGAACTTCTTTTCTCTTTGGGATTTAGTTCACCATTTTCCCCTCTCTCTTTACAGGAGTAAAAGAATTTATGTTGTCCTTCCATCCATCCACCACTTCATGTTTTGTGTCCATTCCTTCAACAGGTATTCAGTTTGGGTTCACCACAGTATATGTGGCCTCTTTCCAGTGGCCCCTCTGTTGGCTCTGGAGAACAATATATTGGAAATCAGAGTGGGTACGTGGAACCTTGACTACCCAGTATAGATGCATTGTGCCAGAAAGCCCAGAACATCGCAGCATGGCAGCCCACCATGCAAGGAACTGCAATTCTGGCTTTGGTGGACCAATGTGAATAAAAAGGCTTCATTGGGTGAAGACTTAGAAAAGTCCAAAAATGCATTGGTGTTGTTTCCTAAGGAATCTAGTGTTGGGTACTGTTTAATATGAGAGGGAGATGCTAACACTATCATCGTTATAAACAACATAGTTGTTGTAACTGTAATTGTTATTATTTTTAATATATTTTCTTTATAATTATTATTTGTGACTTACAAGACCCTTACAGAGGCAGTTGTTAAGGAGCGTGGCCGTTATACTGTTGCTGAAGTGTTAATTCAGTAGAAGCATGGTAATAGCATTAATAAGTACTCACTCTTTTGATCCTCACATTGACTATAAAGGTCACCCAGCAGTGCTTGTATAATGGAGATAGAAATCTATCCGTTTAAGTGTTTGTAGAACTTAAAATAAGAGCAGACATTCCACCGCATTTGACCATATATTCCAGACTATCAGTTTAAAATAGGAACTACCTGATGAGGCCATAGAAACACTTTGTGCATCCCCAATCATTCACTACCTTCCTGGTCCCCTGGGGCAGCGGTTCTTCCAGAAGGTGGCCCCATCTCTCCTCCCCACCCCACTCTTGGCCTTTGATAACAACTGTTGGTCATTAGCTAAGCATCCTCATGTCCTGCATGTGTCTGAGCTGTGAGGGAACAGAACTCAGCTGTTTACAAACTGTATTGACTATGACCAGTATGAACAGCCTCTCTCCTTCCCTGCCCACAACCCAACAGTGCAACACGGGGCTCACAATCACAGCGATTCCCATGCCAGCCCATCAGGGAACCTTCTTCCCTAGAAATATTCTTACAACCAGAGATGTTTCCTCCCTTACTTCACTGCCAGTTTCACTCCCAGGTTACAGTCCCCATCAAAAGGCTATCCCAGTTTGAATTTCTTAATCAAGTCGCATTGACCCTGAGTACCTGGCTTTTTCCTATGAGCACTCATAGAAATAGAACAGGGCCAGGCAGTGGCTGTGGGCCAGGTTCCTGGGTGAGGGGACTTGCTGGGAGCTTCAGGTTCTGTAGCCTGGCCCGAGCTTAGCTCCCAACACGGCGTCTTCCCATCTGCATTATTTCGGGCCAGGCTTCAACAGTTCAGAGTTTCATTTTATCATCTGCAAAAAGAATAATCCCCTGCTGCAGATTTTAAGACTGTTATGTACCACAAAGTGTGCTTAGGGAATTCAGTGAGTCAATGCATGGAAGTCACACAACCTGGTCCTCAGGGAATGTTAGTTATCTTCATTATGCACCATCGATAAAATTGGCTCACAGACTTGGCCAGGTATCAAAGCTACAGGCACAAGAATTTGACAGTGTGTTACTGTCTGGATCATAGTCACAATTTTACACAGTAAAACAAGCTACCTGGGACCACCAGCTGTCAGCCCACCTGACTCCCCACCCCAGGATCCCTCAATTTATCTGATTTGCTTGCTACCCCTACTTTTTGGAGAAAGTTGGCAAATCACACACAGTCAATGACTGCTAGGTTATTTCCATTCCCATTCACTCAAATTGCCCAATTTTTAGTATCCACTGTGCTGCAAAACATAGACTAATGTTCAGAAATATGACAGCAAGGCCTTTCCCGTTCCACAGTCAGAGAACTAAGAATCTGTCATGTTTAATATGCCATGTGACACTAAGCAAAGCAGGAAAACAGGCTTCTGTGCTTTAAGAAAGTTTTTAACAATGACGTTTGAAACTAAAAGTGTTTTTGTTTGGCCTTCAGCTAACCAGAAAATTCAATTGACTCCTATTACCCATTACTCAGGTGTCCTGGTTTGATTGTATTAGGCACTTTTTCCTCATCTCCCCAGCATGGCTTTGCTCCATCAGCACAGATGGAGTGTCTCCAAGGTTGCTCCGTGTGCATAGGCGTGTGTATGCACACATGTGCACCCGCTGATTGGTGCCACTGTTTCATATCCAGGAGTTGTTCTGTCTTATAACTCAAGCACTGCTTTATTATATCCTAGAAAACTGCTTTTAGATCATTGATTGAACTATAGACCATCCTTTTGCCCACATTAGAAAGTGACATCTTCCACGACACAGGTCCTGTGTGCTTGTATTTATGTATAAGTAAGAATTAAATATGTATGTCATCCCCTCACATATTTAATTTGTGCCTTCCCAATTGAATGTGCACAGTAAAGGCTAACTTCCCATAACAGGAGAACTTTTAGGAAGTAAGAAGAAGGAATTAGCCACCATGGAGAAGACAGGATATCAAGCAGGAGTTTGGTATAAAGTCATTTATTCTAAAGCTGCTCTGGCTCAATAAATAAGTGGAATTGACATTGTTGTATCATGGCAGAGCATCTGCTATTGAAGACTGATTTTAATTTACTTTGATATAAGTGGAAAATTGTGTCAGAACAGCATGGGAAATGAAGAACACTGCATCTATCTGTACTCCTGAAGTGTGTTTCAGAGCTGCTCAATTTTGAGGAAAATTATCTTGTCTGGAGACAATAGAATTATTTTCATTGTTGGAATTTTTGTAGCTCCCAGAAGCACATCTGCAGGTGATTCAGTAAAAGTCTAGAGTTGACTTAAATAGCAGTAAATTTTAGCCTATTGAAATCAGGAGATGTGAAATATTTTTGCCTACCACCACCACCGCCACCACCACCACCAGGCAAGCACTTGTACACCCAGAGAGATTTCACATCAGAGGGAATGACAAAGCTGGTTCTGTTACTGAGGCCAAACTTGTTCTGCTCACTGCACAACAGTGATAAATAAATAAATCAGGAGACAAGGTTTTGGGGCAAGGAATAGTAACTTTATTCAGAAAGCTGGCAGACCAAGAAGATGGGGGACTAATGTCCTGGAGAATCATCTTTCCCAAGTCAGAATTAAGGCTCCTTTTGAACTAAAAAGGGGAGGGGGTGTGGTTGGTTGTGCAAACTTCTTGCTGCCGGGATTCTTTGTTCTTGCAGCCATCCATGTGGCTCAGGCTATTGTGTCCTTGTAAGCCTCCAACAAAACAAAGGTTATTCTCTATTTTGCAACTTGCCATCTCTGCATAAGTGCAGAAGTGCTAACATCCTTAAAGGTCAGAGCCCCGAGAATAGGCTTTCCTGTAGGTTTTAGGCTAAAGGCAACGTTGTTTTACAAAAGGTGCAAAGCCAGCAAGATTAAGCCTGGAAAACAGGGCACAGTGCTTCAAACTGAAGGAACAGATCCAATATGGCGTCAGATTTGTTCTCAATTACAGTTTTAGTTAGGGGAAATTTTGCAGCAGAAAATCCCCTCAGTTGTTTTTCTTGCTTTGCCTGAGATCTTGTTTGCTGGCTTGTGGTCTCATGGTGTCAAAACCGTATGTTCAGATGAATACTATTAAAATCATATGGTGCACAAAACATACCTATTCTACTTCAAAAAAATGAGTGAAACATTTAGCTTTGTTTATTCCCATAGAATTTGGATTGAATCTATTCTCGACTTTCTTCTTCTTCAAACCAGTTTTTTACTGGAGGATTTAAAGCCCAAATTAAAGAATTTTGGAGAAGACTCATGTAATTTATAAGACGTTTACATCCGAATTTAAGACTGACTCATATTTGTACTTTTAATCAAGGAACACAATAAACTTTGTTAGTCAATCATTTATGACGTTTTAAACTTTGTCCATGTAATCTTTTGGAAGTTGAGAGGCTTAGACAATTGATATAACAAAACAGGTATCATTGCTTAACTGTGTGAATGAAAGAATCCCAGTATAGTTTCCTGAAAGTATATTTTATTAAAAATAATAATGAATTCTTGCTCTCTAATAAAGCAACAGACAGAAGCACATATAGAGTGTTTAAAATAAATAATACTGCGGGAAAAATTATCTAAGCAACTCAAGATAGTATAGAGAAAAAAGGATGAACTTGAAGGAAAATACATATTGTGCAATTAATATCTTATTTTTAAGAAGCAAATGATAAAAAAACCAATTTTTAAATGATTTATCGAAAAAGGATTTATATAAAGCCAACTTATTTTCATAAGTATTACATAAAACAGGGCTATCTAAATCTATATTATTAAAGAATAAAATATATGAAATATATCTCCAAGGTTAATTGATTTTCATAATATTATAATTTTTGAAAATATAACTTACATATACATATTCAAGAAGCTCTTCAGATAAACACAGTAACCTAGTATACAGTTATACCTATTCCACATAAAAAATGAAAAGGCAAGGATAATGCCCTTGCTTACGAACTGCCACTGGACTTCTGGATATTCCTTTAGGTTAAAGACCAAAAGCAAAGTAACTAATCTACTTTGAAGCGGTCGCTCAAGATTTTAAGATATTCACTATCTATATCCAGTTACAGGAAAGACTTAAGTTTTCTGAAGTTTAAAAAAAAGAAATCAACTGCTGAAAACGAAATTCTGTAATGTCTCATGGCCATAACTATAAAGGCTCTAAATTAATGCTCCCTTAACTGTTTTTTTACAAGCACAGGTCATGATCATCACTTTCAAATTCCATTTATGCTAGATGAACGAACGTCTCCCAACATGCTCAATTCTGAGAGTTAAGTGTGTGTGAAACCCGTCAGTCACCTACCTTATTGAGAAAACACAGTTTCATTTAAGTGGGAAACAACACTACATACATACATATGGGGAGGAACAAGTTCCAACTGGGAATTAAAGTGAAAACTGCAGGAACTTAAAATCGGCAGAGGAAACATCCTGAGAATCCAGAGTAAGTGTTTTAACTGCAAACCATTTCCCTTAAGCTAGATGAACGAATGTCTTTCCACATGATCAATTCTGAGATATAAGTGTGAGTGAAAAAGTCAATCACGTAGATTGTTGGGAACACAGCTTCTTTTCAGTGGGAAACTACACTACATACATATATATGGGGAGGTTCTAGCTCCAAATCTGTTTTACAGTAAAAACTGCATGAACTTTCAACAGGCACTAGGAAACATACTGAAACCAGAGTAAGTGATTCTACTGAAACTCACTACATTTGAGCTAGATGAACGAATATCTCTCCACATGCTATGGTCTGAGATATAAGTGTGAGTGAAAGAAGACATTCACTTAGCTCGTTAGGAAAACAATTTTTTTTTCAGTTGGATTCTACACTACATAAATATATATTTATTGTTACTTCCTCGAACTCGGGTTTACAGTGAAAACTGCATGAATTAAAACCTGGCATTTCGAAACAGAATGAGAAACCAGAGTAAGTGATCCTACAGCATCCAATTCCGTTTGTGCTACATGAAAGAACATCTCTCCAAATGCTCAGTTCTCAGGTATACGTGTGTGTGTGGCCGTCAATCATCTAGCTTGTAGGGAACATAAAGTTTCTCTAATTTGGAAGCAACACGACATACATATATATGGGTAGGTACAAGCTCCAACTCGGTTTTACACTGAAAATTGCATGAACTTCAAAACGGTACTAGGAAAAATACTAAGAAACCAGAGTAAGTGTTTTTACAGCAACCCATTTCCTTTGTGCTAGATGAACGAACGTCTCGCCACATGATCAGTTCTCAGAGATAAATGTGTGTGAAAAACGACATTCACATAGTTGGATGGAAAAAAAGTTATTTTCAGTTGGAAATAACAGAAAATATATATATGTGGGGAGGTACAAGCTCCAACAGGTTTTTAAGGTGAAAACTGAATTAATTCCAAACCAGCACTAGGAAACATACTGAGAAACCACAGTAAGTGTTTCTACGGCAACTCCTTCCGTTTCTGCTAAATTATAGAACGTCTCTCCACAGGCTCAGTTCCGAAAGATAAATTTGTGTGAAAGCCTAACTTCACCTAGACTATAGGGAACATACAGCTCTTTTTATGTTGGAAATTACACTCCATACATATATATGGGGAGTTTCTAGCTCCAACACGGTATTACAGTGAAAAATTTAAAGTTCAAACCTGAAATAGGAAAAAGACTGACTAACCAGAGTAAGTGTCTCACCTTCAAGCCGTTCCCTCTGTGCTAGATGAACGAACGTCTTTAAACAAGCTCAGTTCTGAGAGATAAGTGTGTGTGAAAGCCGAACTTCACATAGATTGTTGGGAACACAAAGTTTCCTTTCACTTAGAAGCAAAACAGCATGGATATATATAGGGAGGTACTAGCTCCAAATAGGTTTTACAGTGAAAAATACAGGAATATCAAATCGGCACTAGGAAAGAGACAGAAAAAACAGAGTAATTGTTTCACCTGCAACCCGTTCCCATTGTGCTAGATGAAAGAAAGTCTCTCAACATACTCAGTTCTGAGAGATAATTGTGTGGGGAAGCCGACTATCACCTAGCTTGTTGAGAACACAAAGTTTCTTTTTAGTTGGAAACTACAATGCATAAATATATACTGGGAGGTACAAGCTTCAACTCGGTTTTTCATTGAAAACTGCAGGAATTTCTTACCAGCACTAGGAAACAGACGGAGAAAAGAGAGTAATTGTTTATCTTTCAAACAGTTCCCTTTCTACTACATGAGCGAACGTCTCTCCACATGCTCAGTTCTGAGAGATAAGTGTGTGTGAAAGCCGTCCTTCAACTATCTTGTTGGGAACATAAAGTTTATTTCAGGAAGAAACAACATAATATACATATATGTGTTGTGGTATTAGCTCCAACACGGGTTTACAGTGAAAATTGCAGGAACATCAAACCGGCAGTAGGAAACAGACTGAGAAACCAGTATAAGAGTTTCCCCTGCAACCCGTTCCTTTTGTGCTGGATGAACGAACGTCTCTCCACATGCTCAGTTCTGAGAGTTAATTGTGTGTGAAAGCCGTACTTCACCTAGCTTGTTGGGAACATAAAGTTTCTTTTCACTTAGAAATTACACTATATACATATATCTGGGGGGTTACTATCTCCCGCTTGGTTTTACAGTGAAATCGGCAGGAATTTGAAACAGGAACTAGGAAGCAGAGTGAGAAAAAAGAGTAAGTGTTTCTCCTGAAAACTTAACTTTTGTGCTAGATGAACAAACGTCTCTCAACATGCTCAGATCTGAGATATATGTGTGTGTGAAAGCCGTCCTTCACCTAGCGTGCTGGGTACACAAAGTTTCTTTTAATTTGGAAACTGCAATATATACATATATATGGGGAGGTACAAGCGCCAATACGGTTTTTCAGTGAAAACAGCAGGGACTTCAAACAGAACCTAGGAAACAGACTGAGAAATCAGAGAAAAATATTTTCCCTGCAACCCGTTCCCTTTCGAATAGGTGAACGAACGACTCTCAACATGCTGAATACTGAGGGATTCTTTTGTGTGGAAACCGTCCTTCAACAAGCTTGTTTGGAACACAAGATTCTTTTCAGTTGGAAACTACACTACATACATATATATGGGGAGTCACTAGCTCCAACTCGTCTTTACAGTGAAAACGGCAGGAATATGAAACCGGTACTAGGAAAAAGCATGAGAAACCAGAGTAAGTGTTCTCCTGCAAACCGTTCCTTTTGTGCTAAATAAACGAACGTCTCTCCACACGCTCACTTCTGAGAGTTAAGTGTGTGTGAAAGCCGTCCTTCACCTAGCTTGTTGGGAACACAAAGTTTCTTTTAATTTGGTATATACACTTCATACATATATATGGCTAGGTACTAAATCCAACTCAGTTTTACAGTGAAAAGGGCAGGAATTTAAAACCGGCACTAGGAAACAGAATGAGAAACCAGACTATGTGTTTCTCCTGCAAACTGTTCCCTTCGTGCTAGATGAACGAACGTCTCTCCACATGGTCTTTTCGGAGAGAGAAGTGCGTGTGAAAGCAGCCCTTCACATATCTTGTTGGCAACACAAATTTTCTTTTCATTTGGAAACTACAATACTTACACATATATGGGGAGGTACAAGTTCCAGCTCGGTTTTACACTGAAAACTGTAGGAACTTCAAACCGACAGAAAGAAAAACACTTTGAAAGCAAAATGTTTCTCCTTTATCACGTTCCCTTCGTGCTAGAGGAACGAATATCTCTCAAAATGCCCAGTCTGAGAAATATGTATGTGTGAAATGCGTACTTTACCTTAATTGTTGGGGAGACAAAGATTCTTTACAGTTAGAAATTTTACTACATACATATATATTTGGGGAGGTTCTAGGTCCAACTCTGTTTTCAGTGAAAATTGCAGGAACTTGAAACGGGAACTGGGAAACTGACTGAAAATCCAGTGTAACTGTTTCTACTATTACACTTTCCGTTAGAGCTTGATGAATGAAATTCCTCCACTTGCTCAGTTCTGAGAGCTACGTGTGTGGGAAAGCCACCTTTCACCTAGCTGTTTGGGAACACAAGGTTTATTTTTAGTTCAAATTACACTGCATAAATGTATAAAGGGAGGTACAAACTCCCACTCATTTTTTCATTGAAAACTGCAGGAATTTCTAACCGGAACTAGGAAACAGACTGAGAAAACAAAGTAAATGTTTCTCCTACAACCAGTTCCCTTTGGACTACATGAAGGAACGTCTCTCCACATGCTCAGTTGAGAAAAAATTTTTTGTGAAAGACGTCCTTCAACTAGCTTGCTGGGAACATAAAATTTTTTATCAGTTAGAAAGAACACTATATGGATATATATATTGAGGTACTAGCTCCAATAAAGTTTTACAATGAAAACTGCTGGAACATCAAACGGGCACTAGGAAACAAACTGAGAAAGCAGAAAAAAGTTTCCACTGCAAACCGTTTCCTTTGTGCTAGATGAACGAACGTCTGTCAACATGCTGTGTTCTGAGAGATGTTTCTTAGAAAGCCGTCTTTCATATATCTTGTTGAGAACACAAATTTTTTTCAGATGAAAAAACATTATCTACATATATATGGAGAGGTAGAAGTTCCAACACGTTTTAAGTTTGAAAACTTCATAAACTTCACACAGGCACAAGGAAAAAGACTAAGAAACAAGAGAAAGTATTTTCCCTGCAACCCGTTCCCTTTGTGCTGGATGAACGAAAGTCTATCCACATGCTCAGTTCTGAGAGATAATTTTTTGTGGAAGCCGCCTTCACCAAGCTTGTTGGGAACGCAAAGATTCATTTCCTTTGGAAACTACACTACATACATGTATATGTAGATGTACTTGTTCCAAGTATTCATTACTGTGACAACTGCAGGAGCTTCAAATCGGCACTAGCAAACAGACTGAGAAAACAGAGTAAGTGTTTCTCCTGCAACCCGTTCTCTTTGTGCAAGTTGAACGAACTTCTCTCCACTTACTCAGTTCTGAGGGCTATCTGTGTGTGAATCCGTCCTTCAGCAAACTTTTTGTGAAAGCAAAGTTTGTTTTCATTTGGAAACTACACTTCATACATATAT
The DNA here is from genome assembly GCF_036321535.1 of Camelus dromedarius. Taxonomy (NCBI): domain Eukaryota; kingdom Metazoa; phylum Chordata; class Mammalia; order Artiodactyla; family Camelidae; genus Camelus; species Camelus dromedarius. Next base: position 1,167,571 of record NW_026989830.1, read on the forward strand.
ATGGGGTGGTACTAGCTCCAACTCTGTTATAGAGGGAAAACTGCATGAACTTTAAACAAGCCCTAGGAAACAGGGTGATAGAACAGAGTAAATGTTTCCCCTGAAAACCGTTCCCTTTTTGCTAGATGAACGAACGTCTATCCACATGCTCATTTCGGAGTATTAAGTGTGTGTGAATGCCGTCCTGCAGCTAGCTTGATGGGAACACAAAGTTTCTTTTCAGTTGGAATCTACACTACAAACATATATATGAGGAGGTACTAGCTCCAACTCGATTTTACAGTGAAAACTGCAGGCACTTCAAACAGACACAAGGAAACAGACTGAGAAATCACAGTAATTGTTTCCCAGCAACCCGTTCCCTTTGTTCTAGATGAACGAAAGTAGATCCACATGCTCATTTCTGAGAGGTAATTGTGTGTGGAATCAGTCCTTCAACAAACTTTCGGGAACACAAATTTCTTTCCCTTTGGAAACTACCAAACATAAATATATACAGGGAGGCACAAGTTCCAACGCAGTTTGACAGGGAAAAGGGCAGGATATTGAAACCTGCACTAGGAAACAGACTGAGAAACGACAGTAATTGTTTATCCTGCAAAAACTTCCCCTTGTGCTAGATGAACGAATGTCTCTCCACATGCTCTGTTATGAGAGAATAGTGTGTGTGAAAGCCGTCCTTCAGATTGCATGTTGGGAACGCAAATATCTTTTCAGTTGGAATCTACTCTTCATACATATATATTGGTGGGTTCAAGCTCCAACTCGGTTTTACAGGGAAAACTGCAGCCATTTCAATCAGGCACTAGGAAACACTATGAGAAAACAGAGTAAGTGATTTCCCTGCAACCCGTTCCCTTTGTGCTAAATGAACGAACGTCTCTCCACGTGCTTTTTTCGGAGAGATAAGTATGTGTAAAAACCTTACTTCACCTAGCTTGTTAGGAACATAAAGTTTCTTTACATTTGTATACTGCACTTCTTACATATATTTCGGGAGATAATAGCTCCATTACGGTTTTAAAGTGAAAACTGCAGGAACTTCTAACCGGCACTAGGGAACAGACTGAGAACCGAGATTAAGTGTTTTCCCTGCGGCCATTCCATTTGTGCTAGTTGAACGACCGTCTCTCCACAAGCTCAGTTCTGAGAGATAATTGTGTGTGAAAACCGAACTTCACAAGGTTTGTTGGGACCACAAATAATCTGTTCAGTTTGAAACTACAGTACGTACGTATATATAGGGAGGTACTATCTTCAACTCGGTTTTAGATTGAAAACTGCAGGCACTTCAAGCAGACACAAGGAAACAGAGTGCGAAAACTGAGTAAGTGATTTTCTTGTAAACGTTCCCTGTGTGCTAAATGAACGAACGTCTCTCCACATGCTCAGATCTGAGAGATAAGTGTGTGTGAAAGCCGTTCTTCACCTAGCTTGTCGGTAACACAAAGGTTCTTTTCAGTTGGAAACTACACTACATACCTCTATAAGGGTATTTAATAGCTCATACTCAGATTTACAGTGAAATCTGCAGGAACTTCAATCCGGCACTAGGAACAGTCTGAGAAACCAGAGTAGGTGTTTCTCCTGCAATTCGTCCCCTTTTTTCTAGATGAAAAACTTCTCTCCACATGCTCACTTCTCAGATAATGGTGTATGAAAGCAGTCCTTCCCCTAGCTTGTTGGAAACACAAAGATTGTTTTCAGTTGCAAACTATACTCGATACATATATATGGGGAGGTACTAGCCCGAACTAGATTTTACATTGAAAACCGCATGAACTTCAAACAGGCACTAGGAGACAGACTGAGAAACCAGAATATTTCTTTTACTAGAAACCACTCCCTTTAATCTAAATGAACGAACGTCTGTCTATATGTTTAATCCTGAGTGTTAAGTGTGTGGGAATTCTTCTATCTTCTATCTTGTTTGGAACACATTTTCTTTTCAGTGGGTAACTACACTGCATACATATATATGTGGAATTACTAGCTCCAACTCGACTTTACAGAGTAAACTTCATGAATTTCTAAAGGGCACTAGGCAAAGATTCTGAGAAACCAGTGAAATTTTTTCTACCCCAATCAGTTCCATTTTTGCTAGATGAAACATCATCTCACCACATGCTCTATTCTGAGAGATAAATGATTTTGCAAGCCATCCTAAACCTTACTTGTTTGAAACACATTTTGTTTTCAGTGGGTAACTACACTACATGAATACATGTGTGGAGGTATAGCTCCAACTCCGTTTTACAGTGAAAACTGCATTAATTTCCAAGCGGCACTAGGAAACATAATGTGAGTCCAGGGTAAGTGTTTCTATTTCAACCCTTTACCTTTGTGTAGATGAACGAATGTCTCTCCACTTGCTCAATTCTGAAAGTTAAGTGTGTTGGAAACCTTCAATCACCTAGCTTGTTGGGATCACACAGTTTCGTTAGAGCCGGGAAATTCACTGCTTACATATATAATGGGAAGTACTATCTCCAATTCGGTGTTACAGTGAAAACTTCATGAACTTCAATCTGGCAAGAGGAAAACATACTGAAAACCCAGTAGAAGTCTTTCTAGTAGAAACCATTCCATTTAAGCTAGATGAACGAACTTCTCTCCACATGCTCATTTATGAGATTTAATTGTGAAGCCATCAATCTCCTTGCTTGTTGGGAACACACAGTTTCTTTTATGTGGGGACTACACTTCTTATATATGTATATGGATGTACTAGCTCAAACTCGGTTTTATCGTGAAAACATCATGAACATCAAACCGGCAGTAGAAAACATACTGAGAAACCCGAGTACGTGTTTCTACAAACCCATTCCCTTTATGCTAGATTATCGAACGTCTATTCACATTTTCAATTCTGACTTTTAAATGAGTATGAAAGCCGTCAATCACGTAGCTTGTTGGGAACACACAGTTTCTTTTGTGTGGAAAATTAAGCTAAATAAATATATTTTGGGAGGTACAAGCTCCAACTCGGTTTTTCAGTGAGAACTGCATGAATCTCCAACCGGCACTAGGAAAACATACTGAGAAACCAGAGCAAGTGTTTCGACTGCAACCCATTATTTCATGCTAGATGAATGAACGTCTCTCCACTTGCACAATTCTGAGAGTTAAGTTGTGTGAAAGTCTTCAATCAGCTAGCTTGTTGGGAACACAGTTTCTTATGAGTGGGTAAATTCACTACATTTGTGTAAATGTGAAGGTACTAGTTCCAACTGGGATTTACAATGAAAACTGTATGAAATTCAAACCAGCACTAGGAAGCTTACTGAGAATCCAGTGTAGGTGTTTCTACTGCAAACCATTCCCTTTATTATACACAAATGAATGTCTCTCCACATTCTCAATATTCAGAACTGAATGAGTGTTGAAGCCATCCTTCAACTACCTTGTTGGAAACCCGGAGTTTCAGTCCAATGGAAACTACCCTTCTTTCATATATATGAGGACTTTCTAGCACGGACTCGGTTTTACACTGCAAACCGCTTTTATTTGAAACCGGCTTTGAGAAACATGCTGACAACTCAGAAAATGTGTTTCTGTATATCACTTAACCTTCAATGCTGGATGAAAAAACGCCTCTCCACAGGCTTACTTCTGACATCTGAATTTGTTTTGGAGACGTCCTACACCTATCTTTTTGGAAAACCAGATTTTCTGGTATAGGGGAACTACGCAACTTACATATCTAAGGGGAGGCACTTGCTCCAACGTGGTTTTCCACACTAAATCGCTTTTACATTGAAAACGGTGTTAGGAAACATGCTGAAATTTTAGAGAATGTGTGTCTATAATACCTCTGCATTTTATGCTGCATGAAGGAACTCCTCTTAACATGCTCAATTTTCATAACTTTATGAGTGTGGAAACCGTATTTCACCCAGCTTGTTGGAAACCCAGAGTTCCAGTCCAAGGTAAACTACGCTCCTTCCATATATATCGGGACGTACTAGTACGAACTCGATTTTACAGTGCAAACCGCCTTTACTTGAAACCGGCTATGAGAAACATGCATAGAAATCAGAGTATTTCTTTCTGTATGTCCCTTAACCTTCAATGCTGGATGAAGGAACGCCACTCCACAAGCTCACTTCGGATATCTGAATGTGTCTTGGAGCCATTCTTCAACTAACTTGTTGGAAACGCAGAGTTTGTGGTATAGAGGAATTAAGCTGCTTACATATCTAAGGGGAGGCACTTGCTCCAACTTGGTTTTCTACAGCAAACCGGTTTTACATTGAAAACGGAGGTAGGAAACCTGCTGAGATAACAGTGTGTGTGAAGAATACCTCTGCATTTTATGCTGCATGAAAGAACGTCTCTCCACATGCTCAAATTTCAGAGCTGTATGAGTATGGAAGCCGTACTTCACCTAGCTTGTTGGAAACCCAGAGTTTCAGTCCAAGGTAAACTACGCTGCTTTAATATATATGGGGACGTACTGGCACCAACAAGGTTTTTCACAGTAAACCACTTTTATTTCAAACCGACTTTGAGGAACATGCTGAGAAATCAGAGTAATTATTTCTGTCACATAACCTTCCATGCTGGATGAAAGAAAGCCTCCCCACAAGCTCACTTCTGACATCTGAGTTTGTGTTGGAGCCGTCCTTCAGCTAACTTGTTGGAAACCCAGGGTTTCTGGTATAGGGGAACTACGCTACTTACATATCTAAGGGGAGGCACTCGCTCCTAAGTGGTTTTCCACAGCAAACTGGATTTACATTGAAAAAGGCGTTAGGAAACATGTTTAGAAATCAGAGAATTTGTGTCTCGAATACCTCTGCCTTTTATGCTGCATGAAGGAACGCGTCTCAACATAATCAATTATCAGATCTGTATGAGTGTGAAAGCCGTTCTTCACCTAGCTTTTTGGAAACTCAGTGTTTCAGTCCAAGGTAAACTACGCTGCTTTCCAATATATGGGGATGTACTAGCACGAACTCGATTTTTTTCACTGCAAACCGCTTTTACTTGAAAACGGCTTTGAGAAACATGCTGAGAAATCAGAGTACTTGTTTCTGTATGTAACTTAACCTTCAAGGCTTGATGAAAGAAGCCTCTCCACAAGCTCACTTTTGACATCTGAATTTCTAGTGGAGCAGTCCTTCACCTAACTTGTTGGAACCCCTGAGTTTCTTGTATAGAGGAACTATGCTACTTACATATGTAAGGGGGGGCTCTCGCTCCAACTTCGTTTTCCAGATCAAACCACTTTTACATTGAAACCGGCGTAAAAACACGGTCAGAAATCAGAGAATGTGTGTCTAGAAGTCCCTCTGCCTTTTATGCTGAAGGAACGCCTCTCCACATGCTCAATTTTCAGGAATGTAGGAGTGTGGAACCCGCATTTCACCTAGCTTGTTGGAAACCCAGATTTTCAGTCCAAGGTAAACTTCGCTGCTTTCATATATATGGGGATGTACTAGCACGAACTCAGTTTTTCACTGCAAACTGCTTTTACTTGAAACCGGGTTTAAGAAACATACTGAGAAATCAGAGAACGTGTTTGTACATCTCACTCTGCCTTTTATGTTTACTGTGAAATGATGGTTTCAAAAAAATTACTTTGCTTTGGTAAACTGTTTTGAATCGTGTTCCTCTGCTTTGATATGTAAATTGGGTAGTTCCCGTATTCCAGAAACTCTGGTTTTCCAACATGTTAGGAGAAGGACGTCTCCAACACAAATTCAAATGTCAGAAGTGATCTTGTGGAGAGGCGTTCTTTCATCCAGCATTGAAGGATAAGTGACATACAGAAATACTTATTCTGAATTCTCAACATGTTTCCTAATGCCAGTTTCTAAGGAAGAGTGGTTTGCTGTGGAAAACCGCTTTGGAGCGAGAGCCTCTGCTTAGATATGTAAGCAGCGTAGTTCCCCTAGACCAGAAACCCTTGTTCTCGAAGAAGTAATGTGAAGAATGGCCTCAACTCACATTTAGATGTCAGAAGTGAGCATGTTGGGAGGCTTTCCTTCTTCCACCATTGAAGGTTAAGTGACATACTGAAACACTCACTCTGATTTCTTAGCATGTTTCTGAAATCCGTTTCAAGTAAAAACGTTTTGCAGTGGAAATGCGAGTTGGTGCTAGGACGTCCCCAAATATAAGAAAGCAGCGTAGTTCCCCTAGTCCTGAAACTATGGTTCCCAAAAAGTTAGGTGAAAGACGGCTTCCGTACATATACAGATTTGAAAATAGAGCATGTGGAGTGGCGTTCTTTCACCCATCATAAAAGGCAGAGTGACATGTAGAAACACATTCTCTGATTTCTCAGCGTGTTTACTAACGCTGGTTTCAAAGTAAAAGTGGTTTGCTTAGGAAAACCGCGTTGGAGCGAGTGCCTCCGGTTAGATATGTAAGTAGCGTAGTACCCCTAGACCAGAAACTCTGGGTGTCCAACAAGTTAGGTGAAGGACAGCTCCAACACACATTCAAATGTCAGAAGTTATCATGTGGAGAGGCGTTCTTTCATCCAGCATTGAAGGTTAAGTGACATACTGAAACACTTACACTGATTTCTCAGTATGCTTTTCAGAGCCGGTTGCAAGTAAACGCGGTTTGCAGTGTAAAACCTTTTTGGTACTAGTGCATCCCAATAGATATGTATGTAGCGTAGTTTCCCTATCCCAAAAACTGTGGGTTCCCAATTAGCTAGTTGAAGGATGGCTTCCAAACTCATACATATCTAAAAATTGAGCATGTGGTGTGGAGTTCTTTCATACAGCATAAAAGATGGAGTGACATATAGAAACACTAACTCTGATTTCTCAGCATGATTCTGAAAGCCGGTTTCAAGTGAAAGCTCTTTGGAATGGAAAAGCCTCCTGGAGATTGTGCCTCCCCTTATATATGAAAGTACCGTAATTCCCCGAGGCCAGAAACTCTGGGTTCTCAAAAACCTTGGTGAAGGTTGGCTTCTACTCACATATGTTTCCAAAATGGAACAAGTGTAGAAGCATTCCTTTATCTTACCTAAACAGCAAGGCTTCATCTCAAGCACTTACCATGATTTCTCTGCATGTTTACTTGAGTAGATTTAAAGCTAAAAGCATTTTTCGCTCAGAAACCTAGTTAGAGCTTATTCCTGCTGTTATATATATCAGTCGGGCAGTGCCCCAACACCACAGTTCTGTGCTTCCAGCAGTGTTGGTGAAGGATGGCTTCCACACACTTTCGGTTTTCTCTCCTCCTCACTCTTCTGCTTAGACATCAATGCAGGTTGTGTATTGTGGAAGCCAAGGATTTATTTTTCATTTAGGATCATCCTCGGAGAAAACTGAGACCTGCTTCTGCTTCTTTTCCCTGCTAGATTTCCCCTTGGTGCATTTCAAATCCTCAACAGTGAGTTCCTTTAACCAAGTAATTATTTCAAAAAAATGAGCAGGTTTCCATAGGGCCATTACTTCTTTTATATTCTTGCTTTTTAATACCTCCCTTCCATCTCTTTATCTCCAGTTGTCTTATTTCTATGTCCTTTGGTTTGGGCTGATGGCTAATCAGCATTAGTGTAGAAATTGTTGCTTGATATTACTGATCTATATTCTTTCCATGGATATTTGATTTATCATTGGATTTTAGGGAAGATAGTTTCTTTAAAAAAATTCTGGTAAGTAACTTGTGGGGGATACTGATTCTCTTGGCCTAGAATTATAATGCTTAATTTCTGAATAAGTGATACTTTCATAGAGCTCAAAATTCCAAAGGTTTGAGTGTCACCACTGTCCCGAAGCCTTTTATACTTTTCTTTGGGGGCACTCAGAACTGAGTGTGTGTGTGTGTGTGTGTGAGTGTGGCCTTCTGAACTTAGTTTAGCCTGAAATGAGCAAAGACAAGTACCACCCATTTAACACAGATGACTTTCACAAGTTGATACCTTTTAAAAATATATGAACTGTAATGTTGTAGAATTTTACAAGAGGCAGTGACTTTCAGGGCTGTCAGCAATGGAGGCAGAACAGTTGGAGGGACAGCAGGTGCTCGTGCTCAGTGACTGAAGTCACACAACATCCACGGCCACCTCTGGTTAATCTTATAGAGTTGTTGCTGTCTGCAGGCATTCAGGGCTGTGCCCCCCTCCCCACCAAACATATATATTAGGAAAAGTGTTGAGACTCAGTATAAGAAACAATAAAGAATTAGTAAGGGGAATTGAGTTTATTGTTTTTAAAAAGAAAAATTAGCATCCAGGTAGTTTAATTTCAGCTCCTAATAGACTGATGTGTTGACATTCACAAGGATGCATAAACACCTGCAAGATCTTGGGTCAGCACCGGAGACTCTGAAGCAGCAATCACCACACACAAAGTTCACTGCTGCCCTTGACAGCCTTATAGAATTACTTGATTAAGAAAAGGCCATAGATGTTAAATATCATCATTTTGAGAAACCAGTTCTTTTGAAATCTTATATACAAATGTAACTGAATTGGATAAAGAAATGCTAAATGTGTAATAAAGTATCCAAAGAGGTAATGATTACTGAAAACACCACAAATTGAAGAGGACCACAGCATAATGTGCATATATATTTTAAAGATCTGGAAGAATCAGCTGAGCAGTATATTCAAGACATCTATAGATGATGTCAAAAGGGGGTGTCTTTGGAAAGCTTTTTGTGAATGTTAGAGTGAAGTCAGGGTCAGGTACACAAATTAGGTTTAAAAGCAAAAGGTGAAACAGATTTCTTTTCAAAAATCTATTGTGTCTGTTTAGAAATCATCAAATCCATGGGTCAAGGTAAGAAAAGAAAAAAAAAAAACTAGTGACCACGTGACTGTTTCAGGAGCTGTTAATAAAATGACAGTTGACAATTGTGTAAATTAGATATGTTCTTGGTGCCCAACTGACCCAAATATTTTTAGTCCATGTGCCAAAAATATATCAAGGAATAAATAGTGATCTATGTTTTGTCAGATCTTTTATCCCCCCTTCAATCCTGCATTGTGATTGGGAAACTAAGAACTTCTACTGCAGGGAGGGGGATTTTCAGAAATGGAATGTCCCCCAACTGAGAAAATAAAGAAAATGTAGCCGTACACTGTAGAGACACAGGGAGATCTGTTGAGCCAGATGACACTTGCTTTACTGTCAACTAGTAGGAGGTGCAGGTTTTGATGAATTGGGTACCATGTTGCTGCCTTTCTCAAGGTATTGCCCAAGGCTCTTGAGAAGCGATGAATTGGGGCCAAGGAATTAGCCTCCGATTGCCCTTTGCCATAGATGTTGTCTGTATTCTCCAATTTTAAGCTTTAGCTTAGACAAGTTGTAGCATCTTGCCAAGTGAGCTACAGACAGGAAGTGAGTCTTGAAGCATACGGCTCTTTCTTCCTCACTTCAGCAGAGAACCACTGCATTGGAGCATCCTGAGATGTCATCGATGGTCATTTTTCATGTTAGGAATCAGTAAGGATGCTATGTCCACATGGATGAGGAGGGTAAGATTTCAGTCTCTAAAGTGGTAATGATGGGTTGACCTTTTCACTTAAAGAGTCTCACATCAACAAATGCGTGTCTGTTCTGGACCAAGAAGAAGCAAGTGTTTGAAAAAGAATAGCTTGAAAGGTCAGTGGGACATGTCAGGCATCTTCTTCATGTCTTCAAGTTCGGGTATCAAAAATGCTTTTCCTATCCTGAGTGATACTGACAATTTGCCGTGTTCTGTGCCTCATGAATACCAAAGGCTTTCCTAAATAATATATCTAGAAATGGTAACATTCTTGATATGTGTTAAACCGGGGGAGATGAAGTAATTAAAATTAGTTCCAAATACTGATTTTTTTAAGGACATCAATTTTATAGAAACTTTTGAAGAATTAAAGTGACAGAAAATTTCAAAGCACTTTTCCTTCTGGTAAGAAAGGGTTCTGTATTCCTTTACTGATGAATGTAACATAGAATCAGTACTAATATTTTTTGTATTGTACTTAGTGTTTACAAAGTGATTCACAGATATTCTCCTATTTCATCTGTGCAATGACCTCTGGAAGGTAAGATTTCCTAGTTATGCTTTTTAATGTCTATTTTTAGCTCTGTCTAAAAGCAGATTGATTGAGCTCCATTTGCTCAGTTTAGAAGGCTGGACTGATTAATTGTGTCAGAACATTCCAGGAGGCAGAGGAAAGGAAGATACATGGGTTCTACATGATGGAAACTGCTCCTGAAATGATTTGACCAGCAGCCTTATCCATTTTTCCCAAGGCTGGAAACAGAACACAACCCAAGACATGGAAAACAGGGAGCCCATGTGACCACAGCCTTGGCATGTATAGTCACGGCTGTACTCCTGTGCCTTAGAGAGGAGGATGATTTGGTCTCTGTTCTACAAACTCTGTTTTGCTTCATCTCCACAGTGTCTTGTTTTATTGGCATATGCTGAAACTTGATTTACATTTCATAGCATTAAAACAAAAATCAAGAACTCTTTATCATTTATTAACTATTTGGTAAATAGTTTTTGGTGAATATTGAACTTTATTATTAGGTCTTACCATGGCAATGTACAACACCTAGTTCCCCAGATAACAGCAGTGGCTTAAACATGCTAAAATTGTATTTCCCTCTTACATAAAGAAGTCAAGCAATCGGTAGCCCAGGGCTGGTTTGCATGATGGCCACTGGGTCAGAGAACAAGATGCCTGTTATCTTCAGCCCATCAACATGATGGCCCAAATTGGCTGCCTGAGGGTCAACCATCAGGTCCACATTCCAGGAGCAGAAAGGAGGGAAGAAATGTGCTTCAGTTCCCTTTTGGGATGGTTCTGTAAAGTCCCTTGTAGCTTTCCTGCTTTTATTTTGCTTTAGACAGAGGGCTGAGAGACAGCTTTCTATGAGGTAAGCTCAATTCAGGACCAGCCATCTCCCTGGAGGGGAGGGGAGGGAGTGGGCGGGAAGGAACCGATCATCCTGCACATGGTGTAAGACACCACGATGAGCCGCCGGGGGCATCTGCAGTCCGTCCATTGCTTCGGGCTGCACTGATCGTTTGGTAACGGTTGAGATTTTCCCGTAGAAGTGCGTGTATGCTGGACCAATTTCTCGGTTCATTTAAACAAGTGGCGACCAGAGCACGTTGGAAAACACATTTGTTCTCACCTTCTAGCCAGTGACCCTCCCGCCAGGTTTCTGTCCTGCTGTTCATTTCCACGTTATTTCCCAAGACTTCCAGAGGAAATGTAAGCAGCCTGATGCTCAAATGCTTTTCTGTGTGATTCCCCCCTTGTTCTTTGCAGGAACAATAAATTGCCTAGAGAAGAGTGGACGAAATTCCAACCCTCCATTTCTCTAAAGCTCTGAGATTTGGTGTTAGGAAATAGAAGAAAATTCCAGAAACACCCTTAAGAAACATTATTCTTTCAAATGTGATTTGGAACAGCAAAGGACTATATATTTTATAGAACAATTTTTAAGACAACTGAATTGGCAGTAAGTTCACATAATGAAACTTCCAACAATTCTTTATATTTCTCCTGGAAATTCCTTGGTTCTTGGTGTAAATTATTAGTAATTAATATCAGCTTTCTATTCTTTCTCTTCCTGTAGTTGTAGAGTTCACATGAAAATAGCACCTTGTGTCACTGAGAAAGCCTCCTGGTCAGCCTTCTTGTTAAACAGCAAGTGTGCTTTTCGGTGGCAGGTGTGCTAAATAGTAGTTTTCAGGCCCTTGAGGGATGCCCATCACACCAGCACTGCGGGAGCCTATTTCTCACCCACGACCATGTGAGACCCTCCTTCCTTCCGCTGCCTTGCCCAGGCCCCAGCATTCTGGTTCTTTCTCATGACCCATTTTCATAAAGTTCAGCCCTGCACCAGCCGATCAAGTCTTGGTTTCTCAAAGACCAGGATCTTAGTTCTAGGCTTTCTGTTAAAGGACAGTGTATAAAATCAGGAAACTTTATATGTCTTTTGAGGCCTCAGGATCTCTGCAATTAAAACAAGAACTTGAGTTACAATACTATTCTTTTCCACTTCTGAATTTCTAAAACTCCACACAATAGCTTTTTTATTAAGTAGCTAAAAATTTCTCCAGAATTTATTATTCTAAAATTCACAAATATCTGTTAATTTATATTTAAAGATGCTATATTTAAGAAATGGAATAATTATTTACTTTTAAAAAATAATTTAAGTCAAGAAATATTTGATACTGAATGTTTACTATGAGTTTAAGTATGTAAGCTTAATTTTTGTGGTACTGTCAATAAGGCACACAACGTGAGAGTTCTGGGTTAAGTTTTATCTGCGGCAAAATGAGGACCAGAACCCAGGTGACAGCATCTCAGAGAGCTCGGAGGAACTGCTCTGACGATGAGGTGGAGCTCAGCATTATATGAGATTTCATTGTATGCGGACGTGCAGTCAAGTATACGTTAAGTCCGAGGCTGCTGCTAGTCGAGGAACAGGTGTCTCTGTTAATGATTTTAGTGCTTTTCTAGATAGGAGGAGATGCAAGAATTTGGGCTCATAAAATTTCCTGAAAATGTCTAAATATCTGAAAGATTTTCTGCCCATTTTCCCAGAGCACAGAGCGCCCCATTCCTGATCTCCACACAGGACTACTTTCAGAGGGTGTTGAAGGTCAGCAGCTGCAGTGGCTCATGACTTAATCAAATCAGAGGCAGATGACACGTGCCAATATTTAGTTGACAATATGTATATATTGTAGGAAAAAAATTACTTTTCAACCCTACCCCTGTTTTACTTTTAGTTAGACATCACCTGATAACTGTTAGATGACTTAAGTCAGACGAGGGGTTGAAGGAGTCGTCTCTTGAGCCAGCCAGTGCTCTATGTCAACCTCCTTGATCACATTCAATTTTCTTTCCCTTCAAACAGCATGCATCTGATTTTATGAAGTTTGGAGCCTGTCCTGAGCACATGGGGTCTGGAAGTGGCCCTGTTCCTGTGGTCTTTGTTTATTCTGTGAATTATGGTGTGAATCTTTATGTGCCCAAGCTTCATCATAATTTCAAACTTAAAGGATTTAAATATGGGAGATGGATGCCAAGTTCTGGGAATAGATTTTCAGGATAACAGCCAGGATTGGTAAAAAGTAGGGAGAATGGATACAGCCTTTAAAAAGAAATGTTATTTTACAATTTCTGGCAGATAAATTAAAGTGCTTGTTGGGATTCTGTCAGGAATGTTTAATTGGGAGACCTATCTCCCATTTTCATGAAATAAAATAATTTTATTATTTGTTTAGTGCCTACTGCTTAACAAATAAGTATCCCCTATGCATATAGTTTTATCGTTTAATCTCTACAAAGATTTCCTGGAGAACACACGTGTCACAGGTGATTGAACCAAGATCATCCAGGGTATGTGGCTGGAAGGCAGATGGGTTGGAGGGCTTACCCTCCTTCAGGCAGAGACAGAGACACCAAGGTTTATTGACAAGCTTGTTGTTGAAGTTGTTTATTTAATACTTTGCTTCCTTGATGAAGTGGATCTCTTGAAATTGTTTATGTCTGGACTATCTTCCCCTCTCTCCTCGGCCTCAGGACTTCTCCTCATAAGTAGTATGAATTCAGCCTGAACTGATTCAGGAAAATCAGAAAATAAAAAATTAGCCCACACAAATGTCTGATAAGTCTTTGTATTTCAGTACTTCCTAAAACTCTTAGAAACACAAGGAAGGTGTGTTACCTCGGGGACTGAGTGCATTTGAAGTGTGAGAAATGTAAGTGTGATCTGGTAAAGGCACAGGCTCTATAGACAGTGATCCCTGTTTGGATCCTGGCTCCCCTAAGTACTGGAAACATGACCACCCATAGCCTCAGTATCTTCATGTGTTAAGTGGGCTGATGGAGCTCACCTCCAAGTGGCCAGGTCAAAATGAGATGGTACGAGTGACTCTCAGGCAGAATGCTTGTCAAAATGCTAGTTGCTCTTGCTGCTTTATAATGTCTCCTTAGGTAATTCCGTTGTCCATTGGCTTGCGAATACCTCCTCATTTGATTTAAAAAAAATAGCATGCCCTAAAAATTTTAAAAATAAGGAATGAAGATTTACTGATTAATGCTGGTTGTATTTTTATAGGTCATTTATTAAAAAAAATGTAGGAGTTCTCTAAAGAGAATTTATTCTGTGTGCCTAGAATAAGATTCAGTTAAAAATGATTTTCCTTTAAATGCTTTTCAGAAATTTTCTGTGATATTTTTCTTGAATAGTAGTTGAAGATTTCTGAGGAGGTTTTACATTTAGAAAAGTTTATTCTTGTAATAATTGACACGTTAAATAAATGATTCAAACCCTGGACAGCATAAAGCCCTGGCTTTTTTTTTTTTTAATATATATAATTTTGGTGGTTAGTGCTATGACATATTATTATTTATTAACGGTTTTGATTTTGCTTCTGGGTTGTCCTAGGTTTCGGCGCATGTGCCTTGGAAGGTTTCTCGGGCAAAGATGCTTATTTAAGAAGGTTGTCATTGTAAATGCTCTCAAGAGGATTAAACAAATTCCACAGCAAATAAATGAACATGTTTGGAAGTTTTCCACCCTCATGTAATTTCCAGAAAACAGACATGATTCACTTGCTAAGCCAAACACACAGGTACAGTAATGAGCCTGGCTCACATGACTGGACAGCACGGAAGGAGCCTCATCTATTGGCGTGGGTTACGCTGCAGGAAGCGCAACTGAAATTTTAATTAGAATTTATTTCCAGCGAGTGCTGCTTCCGCGTTTTTCTCCCAAAATTAAGGAAGCGCCCTCTTTCCCTGGCCATCAGTCTGCAAAGCCACACGGCTCACACACTCCCCTGTTCATCAGAAGGCTGGTGGAGTCAGTTTGCTTGGACACACTTAGCTACACTCGCAGCGGGGATCATCAGTCCCTTCTGTGTGTTCACATCCACATGCAGGGGAGAAAATCGACTTTTGCTGCCGACAAACGCTAATTGACTACCAGTTGTTTCAGAGGGACTGTGATGTTGAAAACTGGTATCCCTTTCATTTTTATATGTTGGATGCTGACAAATTGCACGGCCACACCCCCACTGTAAGTACACCCACCAGGGATGGTGTCGGAGTTTGAATCTGTGTGTTTTAGTATTCAGATCCTGGCACTGGTCAGCTTTCAGTGTTCTCGTTGGGTTTGGGAGACTATTTCTCAAGCGATTTCTTTGGCTACCAATAAATTTGCAAAGCCGTCTCCTTCAGTGGAGTTCCGATGAGTTGAGTTGGGAGGGGCATGTGAAATTGAGGAGGGCAGAGAGGTGCAATGAAAACTAGCCACCATCTGGTTACCTCTCATTTTTTATGGGCCAAAGATGCTTGTCTTCTTTTCTTTACTCCTCCATCCATCCCTTCAGGTCAGGGAGTCGTCTTCAAGAATTTCATCCTAAAATGTAAAGTAATGATGAAGGCAGTGTGTTTCTTTGGTTGATTTCATTTGATTTGCGTTCATTGTTAAAGATTTTCTGGTGAGGTTCTTATGAGCTCTTAAAAGCTGGAAGAGCAGCACAACCAAGGAGAGAAAGTCAAAGGAACAAGTCAGCGGCCCCTGTGAGGTCTGCGGGAAGAAGGCAGGAGGTGGGGCAGAGGCAGCACCGTGGCCTCCACTGCAGCCCTGAGGGCAACCTGCGCATGTAAAGCCAGCGTCTCTTGTCACCATGTGTTCTAACAGGACTCCCACTAAAGGAATGCGAGATTTGGGGAGGCCTTACCTATTACCCTCTGGTCAAACATCTTTAATGCTGACTGTATTTATTCAAGATGACACAGAGATCACCTGCAGAGAGTGAGGGAGTGGTTCTTGCTTCCTGTCTTGCCCGCCCTAGGCTCACTCATCAGATACCTGATTCTCGCAGGCACTGCAGTGCCCGTTGGGGGAGCTCTGCTCCTGGGGGTTTCTGCTCCTGTGGGGGAAGCTCTGCTCCTCGGGGAGCTGGGCACTGCAGTGCGCACATTGGAGGCGGTCGCACCAGCGCTGATACCTCTCTACGTGTTGTGCCTTTTGTGTAAGTAGTAGAGGTGGGATCCAGAGTCTTCCTTTGTCTACGGAGCTCTCCAGCAAACCAACTTGGAGGAAAGAAAGAAAATGCCTACTGTTCCATGACTGTGTCCTAAGGGTTTAAAGCTCATGCGGAGCACACGTGAGATCTCATTCAGTAAATACTCTGGGGTCTTTTCTCTGACTTGTCATGAATTTGGCATTCTCTTAATGTTATTTCTCTTAAAACATGTCTAAGCAACCATTTTTGTGTGATGGTTATTGTGCGTAAGTGTCCTGAAGAAGCTGTTGTGGATGGAAGTGTGGGCATCAGTGGTACCAGAATGGCTGGTGGCCCTGGGGGCTGCCCGAGCTCCACACCATTTGTTACCAGCAGTCTTTCAGATTGCATCTTATTCCAGAGCTCACTGGGGCTCCCATCTCTCACTACGTATCTTGAGAGAATATTTGTTCAGAGGGTAGGGGACAGGATGCTTCAAAGTCTGGGTTCTGGGGTTCCCTGTCTAAAGGTGGCAATGGCACAAATCCTTTATTCATGGAGTAATGAAGCCCCCCAGTCTCGTGGCTAATTGGGACTCCCTGTCCTTCTTCATGTTAGGAGCCGGAGGGCTTGGGTTAGGCCCCCAAACCTGTTTTGGTGAGCTTTCAGCCCTATCACACCACCTGTGTTGTCCCGTTTCAGTCACATGACTTTGATTTTTGCTGGTAGGTGTGACTCCTGGACAGTGCCTGGGACTTCCAGGTTCCCCCTACAGTAGGGACACTGAAGAAAGTTCACCCCATATGGTGTGTTCGGGGGCCTCGAGGACAAGTAGGGACCCACAGATAGATGTCTGGATGGGTGGTGATCAGGCCAGAGTCTTGGAAGAACAGAGATTCCATTACTGTTTTAACAGTGAAATTGAGGGAGTAATTCTGGAAGGTCTGATGCAACTGAGATTAAAATTATTATATGGTTTTTATTGTTAGCAGGAGTGGTTTTTAACTCTTAGACCCAGTCCCCCCTATTTATAATAAATATTTTGTAACCTTTCTTTTCTGGTGCCCGGAAGTGAACGTCATAGAAAATGTAACCTAACTATAAATATGATAAACAAATAGGTAGATGGAAAGATGTGGTGCCTAAATTCTTATATTATGGGGTATTTTATATTCTATGCTACTTAGTGACCTCTCAGGACAAAAGGCACATACAAAGAGAGTCACTTCTAATAAACTATTTTTTCAAGCCTTACCTAAATGGGAAACAAGTGGCTTCAGAATGTTAGAGCACCTCCATGTCCCCGGGGAATTCTCCTTGTCAGAGTTACAATTGCTGATGGTGTCCTGTGCTAAGTGCAAGCAAATGCGGTTCGGAAGCTGCCCGGAGGCTGACTCCGGGGATTCCTTCTCCTTCGCAGCAGTGAGGGAGCCTTGCCTTTCCTGACCTCAACCACAGAGGCTATTTTGAATCTCTGAAAACTGCCATACCAGTGTTTATCACAACCCTCACAAGATACATTGAATAAAGTAGAAAACTTTAAGTGTCTCCTTTAGGATAGAAATAGGGTATAAAAGAAATAAATTAAAAATTCTAGTGCCCGAATAAGTGCTACATTACACTGGCTGCATCGTAAGGTTAGAAAACTTCATTACCGCTTTACATACCACATCTTGCAGTTAGATTTTATTTATTTTTTTTCCCTAAAGAAAAAACAATCATTTGATGAGTTCTTGTGTCAGAGGTGACGAGCAGAAAGCAAGTGTAAAACCAGGAATCGTGGTGCTGGTTAGTCTAAGACCATCTCCGTCACTGTGCAGATCATCTTTACTCATTTTACTGCACTTTTTGGAATCACCTTCTCACTTGGAAATACCCCTGTGTCAGTTGGATTTGTTAGTAAAACAATTCTATTTCTTACCTAGAACATCAGTGATGTTTTCAAGATGATAAAAAAAATTTGCCCATGGCATTTAAACAGTTGCTTGTTCTCGTAACTCATGGCTCACGGTCTAGTATTTGTCACAATTGGAGAACTGTGTTTTCTTTGTGCAAATTCTCATTGCTTTGGTGACGCAGGGACACTTGTCCTTACTGGATGGAGTATGATAGTAGTTTTTTGCATTCTCTCCCTAAATCTGGAGTCCTGTGTTATGTTTCCTGTTAACTTAAAAAATAGGAATATTGTTATTTACCTAAATATCTAACCTCACACCAGTGGTGCATATCAAATTGGTCCAAATAGGAATTCCAATATTAAATGAGACAGTAATTTCACAACCCACTTTTCCAAAAATTTGGATTGATGGTTCAATTATACCAGGGACATTAGCTGTTTTAATTGAATCAATCATTGCTTTCTTCAATAAAATTTTCCATTCCATCTGCTCTTTTGGTTTATTGTTCTTCAGTGTTTCATTTGCTTTCCTTCCCCAAAATATATGATTTTGGCTTTTGTCATTGAAAATCCTTTCTGGTTTTGCTACCTCATGCTGGAGAGGAAGGCTTGTGACTGTTTTATAGTCACTGGTTTCATGGTTGTATGAGTGCTTAATGCCACGTTGCAGGGGTGTGGAGACCTAATGAATTGTGTACATAAAATTCTTATTATACACTGAGTGCAGGGTTAGTGTTCGCAGCCCATGTCATCAGTATCATAATTAATCCATTACAATCATCCTCTATTAATCAGTGTTATCCTTCTAACGTCTCCAGGAGAGGAAATGTAGTAGTCTAAATGCAAATCTTTGCCAAAATTTGTCAATTCAAAACATTTAAAACTTTGCTGTCAATAGGACTGTGTGCTTTCTGTCCCTAATTCTGCTTCTCCTGACCCAGGACGCGGTCTCCACAGCTGATGATCCATGAGACACTGGATTCTTGAACCCATGGCTCTGTGTGTTCTGAGACATCTGGGGACTTCAACACTGTTTTAGGGGCTTTGGTTCCCACCTCTTCATAGCATTGCTGAGATGAGATCTGTGGGTTCACCCTCATTCTTGAGTGTATTGTGCATTTTTTCTAGAACCAACACACGCCACCGTGGCAGCACTGCTTTGACCACGTGCTGGGGCAGCGTGTGCTTGTCAGTTCTTGGGTTTAAATTTTCTGTTCAAATTTCTAAAATGGGGTATATTGACAGATACACTCCATGTAAACAGAAGCTCTGTGGGGTTTTCAGCAACTTCTAAGAACATAAATATTCCTGAAGCAGCTAATCTTCCTCCCAACAAGTGAGGAGCAAGCCGGCAAGTCCTGGGGGCCTGTGGCGGCCAAGCTGTGCAGCCCAGGCTGCTCACCGAGGAACAAGGAGAAAATCTTAAAAACCTACTTCCATGCTGTCTTTCACAGAATCCCAGAAATGAACGTTTTAATATGTAAAGAGGGGTGATTTTTTAAAATAAATTTTTTATTTTTTTTCCTTTTTCAGTTTTATTAGGTAGAATTTTTACAGTTCAACTTCACATACACATATTGCATGCAAATACATATATAGAGCATACTGCATTTTTTGTTTAAATATATGTACTAATTATTGTTTCTAAGAACAGATTAGAGCTTTAGATTTTTAAAATTAGTTACTAGAGGAATAAGGACATCTACAAAAGAATAAACAGAATATGGTAATCCAATCACAAAGGACAGTCAGATGTGCTTGCATATATTCAAAAAATCAAAACAATATTTAGTTCATTTGTGGTCTTATTATTATTGCTATTAATTTTAGATTCCCCATAAATGAAGTCATATGGCATTTTTCTTTCTCTTTCCACCCCACTTCACTTAGAATGACAGTCTTCAGGTCCATCCATATTGCTGCAAATGGCATCTTTTATGGCTGAGTAGTATTCCATTGTATATATGTATCACCTCGTCTTTATCCAGTCATGTGCTGATGGACATTTGTGTTGTTTACATGTTCCTTTTTCTATGTCCCTTCTGGCAACAATTACGGATTTTAAATATTTTCCAACTTAAAATCCTTCCTCAAGGAGATGTGGTAACTGGAATCAAAAACAGTTACAGCACAGGGTTGTGTGTGATGGGCCCTGGGGGCTTGGTAGAAAGGTTGGCAGAAAGGATTTCAGATTCTGATCAAATGAGTCCTCCTCTTGTAGCCCTGCTGACCGCCTCTCTCACGGCCTGCCCTACAAGTCTGACCAGCCCCTTCTGTGAATCCTACTGTATTGTGCACAAATTTTGTCCAATTGGTGTCATCCAGTAGGGACCTTAAGTGAGGCACCCAAGCTCCTGTGTTGATTTCTTCCATCAGCCCTTAAATTCCTTGGGAGCCAGGACTGTCTCATTGCCCCAAGGATCCCTAATTCCTAGTGAGATGCCTGATAAAGCTGATACTTAACAAGCACATGTGTCAAATGGAAAATCCTGATCAAAAAAGGCCCTCATTTTTCAGACATGCCTACTTGAACACATAGTGTAAAATGACATGTCTTCTTGGATTTGCTGTCAAATACTTCAACAAAGGACAAATAAAAGAACAAAGGTCTGAATAAAGGAAATATGGAAAAGTTTGTTAATTCCTTAATCTGGGTAATGGGCTGATTGTACTATACTTACTGATGTATACATAAGTTAGTTTATAATTTTACTGTCATTAGCTGAATGGCAAGTATTAATACGTATTAATTGAAATCCTTAGAACTGAATAAACTTACCCCACACAAAATCCTTAATATCCTAGTAGTTTGTCTTTCAGAAATCTTTTCCCACAAAGACAGGAAAAAAGGGAAAGGCAGATCCGTGGAGTATTTCCACGTTGTCAAAAGACCAAAGGCCGATACAAAAGAAGAGATTGTAAAAAAGATAAAGAGGCTGAAATTAATGTCCGGAAAACCTAGCTAACAATCCTAAATGGCCCAACATAACTAACCTCAGCACTGCTGCATCAAGAATGGGGCAAATAGCACCTAGTGGATTTTTTTTTAATAAATAAATAATGATCCAGTTCCTACCACAGGCAATTATGATAAGACTGAGTATAAGTTCTAACACCAACTAGTGTACATATCATAATTTCTACTTGATTCAAACTGCTTCTTCTATAAAATTTGAATCTTTTTATTCTTAAGACAGATTTGTGGCCTATGACCTAGTGATAAAATTTTCAACTGGCTTGTATTAAAAAAGTTCACCATAGTGAGAGTTTATTACATCAAGTATTCCTTTTTGGGAAACCCATGTGCCTTGTTACCCTCTTTCATAAGATTTCCTGTGGAAAATTCAATCCTTCATTCAGGAAAAGGCTGAGCAATATATCTTATGGAAAACCTTCATAAACTGCAACACAAGAAAATGAAAATGAAAGTGAGCAGCCCGTGAACCCGGCAGATACACAGCGGATGGCTGTGTTCCCGCCTCGAATTTCTGTAACCAGCAGGGAAAATGTGCATTTCAAGAAATAGACATAAACACTTTTCAGGACCTGAGCACACAATTTCCCTTTCAGGGTTTAGTGGGCTTCCATTTAATTCTATGAGAAATGTTTAAAACAACAGAACAACACCTGAGATAGGGTTTAAAGTAACTTTTATGTCTTAGTGAAAATAAAGCCAACGGATAGTTATCATTTTTACTTTATTTAATCTCACTCTCTTACTTTACCTCCCCAACCTCCTCCACAAAATGATGGTGAACATCCCCTCCTGGGTCAGAAGGCTAAGTGAAAACTACCAATCAAATGGAGGTGTGCTTTGTTGTTTATTTTTCAAAACAAACAAGTTTCATTCATATGATTTAATAATTAAGATCAGAAACAAAGTCTACTCAATAAATGGTAGCCAACACATGTCATCATAGCTGCTCATCAGGTTTGGCCCAACGTTACACACTTTTACATGGACATGTGCCATGTGCTGTCATGGGAAACGGTGAGTGGGGACAGGGCCTCTGCTCTCACAGGGCACACAGCCTGGTGGGGGAGGTGGTGTTCAATCATTGCCCTTTTTTTTAATGTACTTACAAATTATGGGAAATGCTATTTAAAAAGAACAAAATGAGTCAATGAAAGTGAAAAATACAAGGACAGTATTTAGGCTGAGGGAAGACAGGGAACCTCTTTGAAGAGCTGACACTCCACTGAGACCCAAAGGACAACTCCGGTGCTGCAGGTGAAGGGCAGGGACACATTGATAAAGGGCTGATATCCAGAATATACCAAAATTTCTTTAAACTCAACAAGAAGGATGAACAACCTGATTAAAAAATGAGCAAAATGCCTGAACACACACCTCATCAAAGAAGAAATCTACATGCCAAAGAAGTCTATGGAAAGATGCTCCACAGCATCTGTCATAAAGGGGATGCAGACTGAAACAGCGAGGTACCACTGCACACCTGTCAGAACTGCCAAAACGCAGAACACTGACAGCACCGAATGCTGGTGAGGATGTGGAGCATCAGGTATTCTCATGCATAGTTGTTAGGAATGTAAAATGGCCCAAATACTTAGGAAGACCGTCTGGCAATTTTTTACAAAACTAGATATTCTCCTACCATATGATCTGGCAACTGTGCTCCTTGGTGTTTACTCGACGAAATGGAAACTTGTGTCCACACACAAATCTGCATACAGATGTTGATAGCAGCTTTATTCATAATCACCAGAACTCAGAATCAACTAAGCTGTTCTTCAGTAGGTGAATGGATAAACTGTGGTCCAGCCAGAAAATGGACTATTATTTGGTGCTAAAATGAAATGAGTTATCAAGGCATGGAAATACATGGAGGAACCTTAAATACATATTACTAAGTTAAAGAAGCCAATCTGGGAAGGTTCCGCAACTGTCTGATTCCAACTGTATGGTGTTCTGGGAAAGGGAAAACCACAGAGACTAAAAGATCAGTGGCTGTCAGAGGCTAGAGGGGAAGGAGCAATGAATGAGGTGCAGCACGGAGCATTTTAAGGTCACTAAGACAGACTACTCTGTATGATGCTGTGACGGTGGATACATGTCATTGCACATCTGTCGAAACCCACAGAGTGCACACCACCAAGTGTAAATCCTAGTGTCAAGTCTGGGCTCTGGGTGATGATGACTTGTCAGTGCAGGTTCACCCATTGTCGCAAATGCACGCTCTGGTGCAGGCGTCAATAGTGAGGAGCTCTGGGGAAAAACTGCAGTTCATACACCGAATCCAGCCCCAGCCAAAGCTGTTAATAAAACTCTGTGGGTGTGTGGAATGTCCAGCTGCTCTGGCGTCTGAACAGCAGAGCTGAGCAGCTGCACCAGAGATCAGGAGGTTTGCAGACCCTGAAATACTTACTCCCAAGCCCTTGACAGAAAAACTCTGCTGAGCCCTGTTCTAAACGAATCACAATTCACCCTGATGAGACAGGACAGCAGGGCCCAAACCAGGCATGGTTAATGGGACTGAAGCAATGTTTTAGTTCCAACACCATTGCTGAATTCCTGCAGATCCAGCGACAGACTGTAGCCAGGAAGCGTCTGCAGAAGGAGTCGGTAGCAGGCCTTCCCGCCAGGCTCTGTAATGCCGGGGGCCGCGCGCTGCACGGGGGCCACCCGCTTGAAGAAGGCGGACTTGCGGTGGAAGCCGATCAACTCATAGAGCTCGGAGAGGATGCTGCACTGCTGAATTCTCTCCTAGGAATGCTGAAGCACAGGGAGAAAAGCAACTAGCATCTGAACGAAACATGTAAGTGAAAAAAGACCCTTAAAAATTTTCCCTTAAAACAGAGACCCAATGACACAAGAAGGAAGAGGAAGGCTGACTTCGTGCACTGATGGGACCGGATGCAGAAATGCAGGGAAGCAGCGCTGTGCAGACGCTCCAGACCTCCTCTGGTCCCCACCTTTCCACGTTCCGCCTCACCTTTTACTAGAAAGGCGCGTATTCCCTGAAACAGAGGAATCTGCTACCTAAACATGGGACACAGAGAAGGGAAAGAGGAAAAGGATGGGAAAGTAAAGGAACAACAGTTCATCTACACCCTAGTGTTTGGGCGGGACTTTCACCAAACACACAACCTCTCAAAGCACAGAGCACACAGTGAGAGGCTGACAGAGTGACTGCGACTTCTGCTCCTTAAACACAAGCTACCTGCCAGCACACGGTGTGCCCGTTACTGAATCATTACAATCATTTCAGAAACTATTACTACCCCGGCTAACAGGCAAGGAAATCTGAATCTCGGGGAGGATTTATTATCATCCTGGACAAATTCCCAAGGCCAAGAAGTGTCAGAGACTCCGGCAGACCCTGGACTAAAATGCTCCTCATCACCACGGGCCCTGAGCCTCAGGCTGAGGCCACGTTAGGTCTGCACGGGCCCAGAGCATGAGTCAGTGGGACAGGGAGTGGTCCCACTTGAAGTGCCAGGCCAAGGCCCTCAGGAACCTATGTAATGAAACCAAATACCCAAACTGATTTCCAACGCACTTCCCTGTCCGGTAGGACTGCTCGGCACATCTGGCTTATCACCTGTGCACAGGCTGTGCAAGGGGCCCAGACAGTGACGTGACGTCCCCATGGAAGTGGCTCAGAGACCGCTTCATCACAGGACAGACTCTCCCGGCTTCCAACGTTAACTCTCCATTCCACTTCCAACTGGAAAGTAAGTTTAGACTTGTTTCCTCTCCAGAAACAAAGACAGTGGTAACATCAGCGGGAAACTCAAGACTGAGGAAGAGTCTCCTGGCCATTTGGAAGGATAGGCTGGGGAGGGAACAGAGATAGGGATCAGAAAGACCAGTGTTCCAGTCCAAAGTCTGCACATCACTCGCTTTGACAGTTTCCTTATTAATACTGCTGATAAAATCTAATTATGATTGTTGGGAAAACTAAATGAAATAACGTATGCCACTAGCATAGGTGTAAAATCCTAAATGAATGTTCCAGAAATGGACGTGACCATGGTTAGATATTGTTTGCCAAATCTTGTGTGCTAAGCTCACATCAGCCAGCCAGAGATGTGCCAGAGAATGCCTCAACAGCCAGCAGCCTTCTCCAACTTGGAAACTCACAGTGTCCGAAGAACAGGCAGTGGTGGATGCTTTGGGACACTCTGGAGGTAGCACTCCAGTGATGACTTTAAAAAGCTGGGGAGAATTTAGGGGACCATACAGTTCAAATACAGTAAACTCATTCCATGTCTACAAATATTCATCTGTAGCCATGATGATTCAGAGAGGAAATACATATTCAAACGTACATCATTTTCCCACATAAGTGCATCAAAACAATTTGGAAAGAATGTAACTTTCTTCTCTAGATCACACAGTGGGGATTACAAGGTTTTTACTGACAGCCCTACGTGTAAATCATCTGCAAACATAACTGGGTCCATTATCAGTCATCATCATTTGAAGGGAAGGATGGAAAAGAACAAAGCCAAGCTAATACGCTCCGGTATTTTGTTGGGTTACGATGTCACAGAGGAGACGGACAGCTCAACAAGGAACCACTCTGCCGTGATCACGGAGCCGGAGAGCGGGATGGGCGGTAAGATGTATGGCACAGCCATAGCTGTGCCCGCGCTTCTAGGCAGGTACCCAGTCACTTCGACAAGGTGTCAAAAGTGTATGTCCACGTCCTCATCACCTGTCATGCATTAAAGAGAAATGGAAACCTATAAACGGCCAATAACCTCGGTGGGTACACCATCGAAAGAGCAAAGTCACAGTTTGACAACTGGCCATCCCAGTTCCCTGGGATTCATTCTTGGAGAACATTAAAAACCACTCCTCTGTCCTCAAGAAGTGCTTCCTACTTGTCCTATCTTTGGCTCAGGGATACAGCACGTTCACTTGGACTTTAATGTCTGCACAGATTTGACTGTCTTTCTCCAGGTTCACTTGTCCATTCTGAAGAGGTCTGAGTTAAGTCCAAATTCCATAAGATCAATTCCCTCCAGTGACAACTCAACGAGTCTGCAATTACAAACCAACTGAACAGGACTGTCCTCAGCTAAAAATGTCACCCACCCTTCACTGTTTTCTTAATCTCCTCTCCTGGCTAATTGCAACAGACTAACACCACCCTCCACCAAGTTCCCTAACTATGTCAAATAGAAAGGAAGGTCCATAAAAGATGAGACAACTCCATAGTCACCTCTGAATTCCAAGCATATATTAATGTCAATAAATAGAACTATGATTATGGCTTCTTTCCTTTAAAACCTTTCTGGTTATTTAAATGAGACCATGGAAGGGAGGTGTTTGGGTCCAGTATCTTGATCCAGAAGACTCTGGAGACATTTTTTGGAATGGCTGCCCACTGATTCATTCAAAACACAACTTCTCTTTCCGGGAGGAGCTGTGATTTTCTGCCAGGAGTTTGTTGTCACTCTCATGCCAGAACAGATTTAAACTAAATACTTACATTGGATATGTTATTTTCCCCCGCTTCCAAAAAAATTGACTTTCCTTACTTCCTTGCCTTGAGGAATGCTTTTTTACTTTTCTTTCTAATTCACCCTTTTATACAGCAGGATTCAGGATGTTCTTGGCCTTACATAAGAACAGCCATCCAACTCCCAGTGTGAGAGGCCTGGGGCTCAACTCCTGCCCTCCTGTCAATGCAATTGAAACTCAGTTCAGGAGCCAACCGGCCCCCCAGGGATTCTAAGGCTCGCGTATCTCCCAGAATCCTTGCTTTCTGGTTTGACTTGGCTTCTGAGGATTTCCCCTCACTTTCTTGACAATTAGCTGTGCAGCTTGAAAGATGAGGAAGGAAGGTCTTATTTCTTAATCAGCATTTTAAGGAACTTATGTAATGAAGGTTTTCAAGAGTTTCTAGAACCCTGCATTGCCGAGACAGAAAACACACTAGATATTTTCTAAATCTAGCTATCATGTGCATTTTTTTCGTTGCTTTTGTTTTCTTAACTGCTAACAGACATTTTTAATTAAAAAATAAAATAAAGCCCCAAATAGGATAGAACATTGAAGAGGAAACAAAATTAAAGGGCAAAGACAGAAAAATTATAATTACTCTACAAATTTAATAGAAAACATACACTATGGATCAGATCAGCAATTCTCAATAACAGCTAATTGAAACCTGACCATGAGGTAAAATGTCTCTCCTGTCAGGAGACGGCCAACAGAATACAGAATTAAATCAACAAACTAAAATTCTAAGTCTGGCGAGGTAGAGAAGTCTACCAGCTAAATGTGTTTTCTTCTGGAAAAGAGGGAGACACACAAGATCTTTTCTGTGGAGCCTGAGCCCAGGTGAGGACGGTGAAGTGAGCTCTGTAAGTACCCAATTAGCAAAGTGAGTGATGAATAAAGAGACGTGAGCTTTGATGACAGAGATGATACTACTATTCACTTGTCCTGTAAGTATGTCTTCACGTTCAATGATCAATACCTCGGCATCCTCAGGGATTGAGATTATAGGAAAATGCACAGCCCGGGCCTAGACCTCCTCTATGATTGTGGCACTGCACTTAGATGATTCAAGGGCACCTCCAACTCCACCTGCAAATAGCTGATTTCACGGTGCTCCTCCCATAGCCGTCCTGCCCAGGGCCCCTTGTCGGGGGGCAAGGTCTCTCTGCCTCTCCCAGATCAGTCCCATCACTCATAGATGTGACTGGGCCCCTCCTTCAGGGCCCAATTTCCTCAGTCAACGAGTCCCACCACCAGCACCTCACCTACCAGATTCTCACTGGCACTCCCACAGCACTAACTCTGTGCTGGGGACCACGCTGCACATTGAGCACACGTTATCTCACTGGATCTCCACAGAAGTCCTGGGAAGTCGGTATATCACTGCTTCAATTAATAAGATAAATTGTTTCACTTCCTTGAGTGTGTCATCCAAAGTGACACGGCTACTGAGCCACAAACCTGGGACTGAAAATCACTTGAAAATTGAACACTGCTACACCTCACAGCCACCCTACTCTGACTTATCACATCACCTCCTGCCGAGCCTTCTAAATGTTTCTAAGCATTCTACAAGACAAAAGTGATCTACGAGAGAACCCCTCTCCCCTACTTAAAATCTGACAATGACGTTCCACTTCCCTTAGGAGAAAGTCACACCGGGCCTGAGCACAGCCCAATGGCCCCTTCATCCGCGTACCCTGCGCGGCCGCGCCGCCTCACCCACCACGCAGCGCTACATGTGCCGTGTCCAGGACAGGGATTCTGACTCCGTACAACCCGGGGCTCGTCTCACTCAAACAATGATCACCCTCTTCAGTGCTGACTCTCAGAAAATTGTTTTCTCTGGATGAATCAATATCTTTTCCTTACAACTTCGCATCATTGATAATGAGCTCCCCCCAAAAGAGAGAAGACCTAATCCTCAGACTCCTTATCTGTAAAGTGTGAATAACAAGAAAATATGAGAGGTTTTAAGCAAAATAATATTCATGTGAAGTTAAGGACAATTCCCAACATACAGTAAGCACTCAATATGTGCTTACTTAATATTAATAAGAATATAATGCATTCCAGGAACCTTAAATCAATGCTTTATGGCTTTGTCCAAAAGACTACCGACAAACTATTGGACGAACCCCTTTGAGCAGATCCGCCCAAGCGTACTGGGATAGGTAAGCCTTGACTCCAGTTACAGCTGCAGCCAACCAGCACTACGGGGCGGGGGCAGTTTGCTCAAACTCGTACATGTTGCTTGAGCATTTAATTGTCACTAATGAATAAAGACAGGTGTTCTTTAGTCAAAACTCCTGAAACATAAATCTTCAAAGATTGATGCAAATTAGTTTCAAATACAACACTCTCACTAGAAATTATTTGAAAATTATAGTCTTAGCTCCTCCACACATCGAAAGGGCATTTTCTTAATATATCTGACTATATACACTGAGAGGATTGTTTAAAAGAAATTAAGATGAAGCCATAATGAATAAGCTTTCAGTATAATCTGCACAAAGCCCCACCCAAGGGTCTCACTTCTCACTTCCACATAGGTGTTCAGGTAGCTTAACCTGGGTCTTGGTTTCTTATGACATTGGGGTGGGAAGAATTGTGGATAGATTTATGTAGCAAATATAAATCTAGGGTATTTGCTGTGTAGGAATGCTAGAAATAAATAAATTGATATATAGTCCCACCCTTAGGAAGCTCAGCCTTTCCAATTACAACATCATTAAAAATAAAATGAGAGATACATTTAACAAAATTTTACAAGATTTGCACATTAAACATTTTGAAGTATCACCAAAAAAAATTAAAAGATCTACATATATGGAAGTCATCCCATCTTCATGGAATGGTAGACAATATTCTTAAAAATGTTAAGACTCCCCAAAGTGATCTACAAATTTAATGGAATCCCTATCAAAATTCCAGCTGACTTCTTTGCAAAAATTGAAAAACTGATGCCAAAATTCATATGGAAGTACAAGGGAACCAGGTCAGCCAAAACAATCTTGAAAAATAAGAGCAAAGTTGGAGGACTCACTCAAATGTTACTACAAATCTATAGTACTCAAGTCATTATGGTACTGGCATAAGTTTGAATGCATAAATCTATGAGACACAATAAAAAATCCAGGGGGGAAAGTTACATTTACAGTCATTTTTCCAGAAATGTGCCAACAACACTCCATTGAAAGAATAGTCTATTCAACAAATGGTGCAGAGACACCTGGGTATCTGAAGGCAAAAGAATCAATCTGGAATCTGGACCCCCGTATTTTATTTAACAAATAAAATATTAATTCAAAATGGATCACAGACGGAAATGTAAAAACTAAATGTATAAACTTTCTAAAATAAGACATAGTTTAAATCTTTGTGGTCCTAGGATAGGCTATGGCTTCCTAGATACAATACCAAGAGCACAAGTGAAAAAAAAGAAAGATAAAATGGACTTCATCAAAATTAAAACCATTTGTTACAAAGGACATCATCAAGAAAGTGAAATGAAAGGGGAAGGGGGTAGCTCAAGTGATAGAGTGCGTCCTTAGCAAGAAAAATAAAATGAATATATCTAATTACCTCCCCTAGAAAGAAATTGTTTTAATGTTTAAAAAAAGTAAAGTGAAACGACAATCTGCAGAATAGGAGAAAAATTTTGCAAAGCATATATCTAATAAGAGACTAGTATCCAGGATATAAAACAAATGCTTACAACTGACCAATACAAAGAAAATCGACCCAATTTTTAAATATGCCAAGTATTTAAATAGATACACAATTGGCCAATAAGCATATGAAAAGATGCTCAGCATCACTAGCGAAATCAACATCAAAATGAGATCTGATTTTACACTCATTAGGATGGTTATAATCAAAACATGGACAATAACAAGTGTCGGTCAGGAGGCAGGGAAATGGGAACCCTCAATACGCAGCCGTTGGAAAGGGGCAATGGTACAGCTTCTTTGGAAAAGCCTGGTGTTTCCTCAAAAGGTTAGAATTATATGGCACAGCAATTCCACTCCTACAAATAGAGTCATCCCTCAGTATCCTCGGGATTTTGTTTCAGGAAACCCCCACCCTGGATACCATAATCCAAGGATGTTCGAGTCCCTTTACAATCAGCCATCTGGATCCATGAAGTGGAAACTACAGATATGGCGGGCCAACTCTACAGCCAACAGAATGAAAATATATTCTCACAAAACTTGCACATCAATATTCATGGCAGTATCATTCAGAGTAGCCAAAGGTTACAAACAATATCCATCCATCAATGAACGGATAAACAAAATTACCAAGAATAGGCCCACAAACTTTTGGTCATTGAATCTTTGACAAAGGAGGTGAGAACATACAATGGAGTAAAGACAGCCTCTTTAGAAAATGGTGTAGGGAAAACTGGACAGCTGGATGTAAATCAATGAAGTTAGGCTACTCCCTCACAGCATACACAAAAATAAATTCAAAATGGCTTAAAGACTTAAACATGTAGACAAGACACTATAAACCTCTTAGAAGAAAACATAGGCAAAACATCTGACATACATGTCAACAATGTTTTCCTAGAGCAGTCTACTCAAGCAATAGAAATACAAGCAAAATAATATAAGTAGGATCTAATTAAACTTACAAGCATTTGCACAGAAAAGGAAACAAAATGACAATCTATGGAATGAGAGAAAATAGTTGCAATAAATGAAACTGACAAGGGCTTAATTCCCAGAATATGTAAACAGCTTTTACACTTAATAAGGAAGAAAAACATACAATTCAATTCAAAAATGGGCAGAAGTCCTAAAGAAACTTTTCTCCAATGAAGACATACAAATGGCCAATAGGCACATGAAAAAAATGCTCAATATCATTATCAGAGAAATGCAAATCAAAACTGCAATCAAGACTCACCTCTCACCAGTCCGAATAGCCATCATTCAGAAGTTCACAGACAGTAAATGCTGGAGAGGCTACGGAGAACTGGGAACCCTCCTGCACTGTGGTGGGAATGCAGTTTGGTGGAGCCATTGTGGAAAACTGTATAGAGGTTCCTCAAAAGACAAAAAATTGACTTCCCATATGACCCTGCAATCCCGCTCCTGGACATATATCCAGAAGGAACCCTAACTCAGAAAGACACTTTCACCCCAATGTTCACAGCAGCACTATTTACGATAGCAAGATATGGAAACAACCTAAATGTCCACTGAAAGATGACTGGATAAAGAGACTGTAGTATATTTCTCCAATAGACTACTATTCAGCCATAAAATAATAATAAAGTAATGCCATTTGCAGCAACATGAATGGACCTGGAGAATGTCATTCAAAGAAAAGTAAGCCAGAAAGAGAAAGAAAAATACCATATGAGACCGCTCACATGTGGAATCTTAAAAAAAAAAAAAAATCAAAAAACAAAGACACAAAAAGATAAACTTATCTACAGACCAGAAACAGACACAGAGACATAGAAACCAAACTATGGTTACCAGAGTGGAGAGGGTGTGGGAAGGAATATATTGGGAGTTCAAGATTTGCAGATTCTATGTATAGAATAAACCACAAGTTTATACTGTATAGCACAGGAGAATATATTTAATATCTTATAGTAACTTATGTTTAAAAGAATATGAAAATGAATACAGGTATGTTCCTATTTAACTGAATTGTTGTGCTGTACACAAGAAACTGACACAACATTATAAACTGACTAGACTTCAATGAAAATATTTTTAAATAGACCAAAAACGAAAAAAAAGAAAAAGGATATTATGAAACCAAAAGAATAAAGTAGTGACTCAGGCTACAATATGGATGAACCTTGAAACTTTATGCGAAAATAAGCCAGACACAAAAGGACAAATAGTGCCCTTTAAGGTGAACTGTATCTAAGCGTTTACTGTACTACTTCTGTAAATTTTCCGGAGGTTTGAAGTCTATCAATATCAAAATAAAATGTATTATTCATTAAAATCATAAAACGCTTCCTCACAGGAGGGCTTTAATTATTAAATGCAGAAATGCATGTAAAGCCCCTGGAAAAACACTTTGCACGTCCACACACAGACACTGCTGTCACTGCCTCTCAGAGGGTGGCGCCAGCGCTGATGAGGGCTGCCTCCACTCGCTGCCCTGCAGACAGGAGTGAGGGCCTGGGCTCTGACAGGCAGGGTGAGCATGACCCTGGGTCAGACACAGCCATGCACCAGACTCTGTGTTACCCAACTTTCTTATACAAACTGCAACATGTAATGTAAAAACGCTTCAGGGATGTATCTTACAACACAGGGAATACAGCCAATGTTTACAGTAACTATAAATGGAGCATCTATTGTACACCTGAAACATATCATTTTAAATCAGCTATATCTTTGTAAAAAATTAAAAAATAATTTAAAAATGTTATCACTTTAATATTCAATTCGGTTTTTAAGTAACTACTAAACAGCTTAGAATGTATAAAAGCATTTAAGTGTGCTGTTTGTTTACATATTTATTTACTTTCAGCCTCCTGCTAAAAGAGAAATTAAACAATTTTTTTAAACACAGCTTAACAACCATAACAACAAAAAGACAAAAGTGACAGTGAAGAGAAAAAGGAGATTCAATACTTAAATGAAACCTGGGGGAGGTAAAGTCATAAAAATGGATTCCCTGGAGTCAGGGCAAGTGTTAAAGGCCGACTAGAAATTCAGCTGTCAGATTCTTGGCAGCTAAAGCAAAAAGAAAAGATCATGGGGGGGTGGTAGAGCATGTGCTTAGCGTGCACGGGGTCCCGGTTTCAAGCCCCAGGGCCTCCACTAACAGATAAATACACCTAATTACCTACCCCCCCAAAAGAGTCCCAAAGAAAAGAAAAAGAGAAATTTCTTTCCAATAAAACCTGATATTAAATTTGGATTAAATACTTAAAAAAAAAAAAAAGAAATATAGAAAAGATGAGTGACACTGTGAAGGAAAAGCCCAGCTGGGCTAACGAGCTAAGTCACAAATCTAAGTGTGATAAGTGTCGGTTTACTGATCTAAGTATTGCTGGGCTAACTCGTAAATCTGAAGTTTAGTGTCACTTTACTGGGCTAATAACCTAACTCGTAAATCCAAGGTCAACAATTGTCAGTAACGTGATCTGTTCCAAATTCATAAGCTTCAGTGTACTGATTCCTTGCTTTTTGTTGTTTGAGCCTTATTGGCTAATAGCCCCTTACTTGTAATTAACCCTATAGAACCTCATGTGCAGGTCTTGGAGGTGCTCAGAGCTTCGGAACAGGAGCCCCTCTGAGCCCGCCAGCATAATAAATCTCAGTGCTTGTTTCTTGGCTGGCCTGTTCTTTCCGTAACAACACAAGCGATAATGCCCTTGAGATAAATCTGTGATGGCTGCTGGCAGGTCCCCATGTCTCACGTGGCAAAATCTGAAACATCCTTCTCACCACTCAGAGTCATCATAAGCCCACTCCACACTTCCCGCTGTTAAATGCAGGAGCACAGGCAGGGCCCGGCCTTTGCTCTCTCTGTGTCATCACAGTGAGACAGGATGGAAGGGGCAGAGCACAGCCATTCAAGGAAGGCCACAGCAATTAACATCAAAATGGTGAAGGATTCAACCCCCAGAAGGCCTTGAGGCTCAGGATGAAGAGATTTAACTTCTAGCAGAGCTTGAGCTTCATTATACACCCATTGTAATAGTAACATGGTGAATATCATGCCCCAAGTTACCATGGCAGTTCCAAGGCTAGCCACAAAATGTCAAAGGGTGGGAAATGGCCAACTCCCTGGGAATCCCAGCCCCTTGCCCTTAGGCTGGTTCTTCTACATATTAGCAAATGAAACCACCAAGCCCAAGAAAACGAGCAACACAGCGCCACCTCGCGGTCACCCCTCTCTCTCCCTCTTCGGAGAAAGCCCACACTCTGTGGAGTGTGTACCTACTTTTAATCTGAGCACCCAAACCCCACACCTCGTGGCCTTTCTCTTGCCTTTCAATGTGTCTCTGTGAATAAATCTACCTTTTCTCAACACTGGCTTGCTCTTGAATACTTTACTGCACGAAGCCAAGGAACAAAATCTGGTGGGACACATCCCAGGGGCTCAACCAAAGCCTGGGACACAGCCCTTCTCATGCCTCACGTTTTTTTCCTTGTATCAACAGGACTGGGTTGTGAAGGGAGCTCTGAGGCCCTAGCTAAGGGACAGAAGCCGCCCCCAGGGCTCGAATTGGCGGGCAGCCTCTTCCCCAGCAGGGGCCTTGGGGTCTGCCCAGTTCTCTGTGTTTCTCTGTTGTGCTGACTCCCCAGCCACAGAGCGTTCTCCCTAGGCCTGTCCCCAAAAAACCCTTCTCTCCAAAATACAAGCACATCATGTCACAATCCTCTTGTTCAACCAGGAAATGCTTAACCCACTTTTTCCCTCCACAGTAAAGTACCTAACTGTCCTCCCTCCCATCACAACAATTCTTTCTTTGTGAGAACTCTGCACTCCCCACACACCATCCTGAAAGCAGGTGCCTTGCTGGCTGGGAACGAGATGTTTCAGTCTCACACAGCCTGCATCCTTTCACTTTCCCCTTGTTACCATAAAAAAGCCTTTCCTGAGTCATCCACAAATCTGATTCTGAACTTCATAAAGTGCTGAGTTTGCAGTCACTGTGTGCATACTTCCCAGGTTTTGACTAAGTTTCCTTCACGAGATCTTCATTAAGGAGCTGCATCAAGAAGTCGAAAGAGGATATTCTTACATTTGAGCGGAGGAGCCTGCAAGAAATTTAAATGGCTTTCAAGAGAGAGTTAACCAGGGACAGAGAGGGCGCAGGTCCTAGTCAACAATGTCATGAGGCAAAATGTTCTTCAAAGACTCAGAGTGGCTTCTGAAAGTGGAGTCGGCAGGGAGGAGGTGACACGAAGTGAGTGGGGTGAGTGAAACAGGGTACGCTCCCCCAGCTGGGGAAGAATTGGATTTTGTTCTAGTTTTCCAAACAATTTCTTAATACCTTTTTCTCCTATTGTCACATACCATTTCCTATGAATTAAGAATATCAATGTCAGTCATTTGGGCCGCTTGGGAGAGGCAACATGATGCCATTCACAGGGCTGGGACATGACAGCCACACCAGTCTAGGTTGAAAGACCAGTGGGGGTATTTCCATGGTGATCACGGGCATGCAGCAAACTCCCCAGCTTTAATGACCTCATCTCAAAAGTGGGGTAATAAAACTACCAAGAAAACTGCGTGATGATTATGGAAGACATCTGTTTACTAGGTAAGTGCCCGTGACAGCTGCAGCTTAATGGGGAATGAGTATGATTAACAAGGCCCTGTCTACCTGGCCACACGCTCCCTGCCTTCCTGCCTTGGTGCAGCAGCAGAGTTTGTTTAGCTGAGATGAACGCCCCCAGAGCAGACCCGACGGGAAAGCTCGCAGCTCTGCATTGTGAGGCGTGTTCCTTTCCTTCTCAGTGCTGATCACAGTTTGCTGTCATCTGTTTTTATGTTTATCCCTTTTGTAACTTCCTCTCCTCCGGAGTTTTTGCTCAAGCAGCGCAGGGCCAGGTGTGTCTTGTGGCCTGCCCGATATTCTGGGCTGGGAAACAGCCGACCACACATCTGGCTCTGGTGCTGAATGGAGAGGGCAGAAGGCCCTGGGGCCCATGCTGAACCGAGGCCCATGCACCCAAAATTATGGTCTGACTTTGGGCAAATTACACAGTCTTCTTTACCCTGAGATTCCTCATCTGTCCATGAAAATAACTGCCCATGGCACACAGAGTTACCAAGATTAAAGGAAATCACCAAATTCACAACATATTCAAGGGGCTACCAGTGCATCCTCAACAGACAAATGCTGCCTTTACGGCTCTGACACACGCCAAGCGGGGCGGCCACACACAGTGAACACTGCTAAGTGCTTCATGTGTGCTACAATACTCTTTAGAACTTACAACAATCCCAGGAAGAAACGAATATTATTATGCCCATTTCACAGATTCACCAACAGGTTAAGAGAGGTTATATTCTAGTCCAAGGCCGTATGGTGAGGAAATGGTGATTTAAACCGGAATCTGGGCCCAGGCTTAGCCTCCATCTCTCTCCCATCCACCTGACCACTTGCCTATGAATTCCACCTGTCCAATACACAAGTTTGCAGCCGTCCAGCTCTTAAATGCAATGTGTGCCAGCATTTGTCAATGTTGGTTAATTACCATAAACTGTTCTCAGAAACCACAACAGAAAAGAAACGTGGACTTAAGGAATTCTGCATTGCGTTCTCCTATAATGTGCAGTCACCTTTCACTACACCACCAAATCCAAATGTATGCTTCCTCCATGTTTATTTTTGCACACGGCTTATTAAAGTAGAAGGTACCTGCAGTAATTCCATCTCAGTTGCTTTCCAAGGTTGCAGATTATCCATAATCAGTCCGTGAATGAAAATACTACAATGTGAATGAAAATACTGCAACCATGTCAGTAAACAAAGAATGCTGAAACCAAGTCATTAGCGGCTGCTGCCACCCCCCAGCGAGTGCATGCCTGCAGCCCAGCCTCTCAGCCACTCACAGTGGTGCCCTCTGAGTGGATTCAGAGTAAGAAAGGACAGGATACTAGCCCTAGATACCTAGGTACCTGCCAAAGGGATGAATTCTATGACACAAATGTTTGCTTCCTCCCATACATAGAAAAGCACTAAATACTTGATCTTGAGATATCTGGTTTTCTTTAGATAACAAGAAATATTTTATTGTTCCAACTACCTGGTCTTTCTTGTAAAACTTCTATATATCCTAGCTCTTCCCCTACCTCTTGGGAGCAGTCCCTCAGAGTGATCTGAGAGGTTGCCATCCCGGCTAGAGTCCTCCAGCCAAATAAAACATAACTCTTAACATTTAGGCTGAACGTTTATTTCAATGAAGTCCCAGAATAGACAGAACTCATCAATTCTGTAATGGAACACACTGGATCAGGAAACAAAAGCGTGTTTTAGTCTGGAAAAATTACGGTTTCCTCTTTCTTCCTGTCATTATACAATCCCACCAGAACTCATTAATTTGCTGTCTGCTCATCTGGCAACCAAACTCAGAGAAGAGTCAACTCAGCAGAGTGCTCTACTCGGGAGAACACCCAGCAGCAGCACTGCAGGCTACCTGTCCTCCCGCACGCTCTGCTGACCCTTGGTGTCCTCCGTGACGACCAGGACAACAGAGCTGTTCCCAACAGCTGCGAAGTCCCACACGTTAAATAAATCATTTTATTTTATACGATATTTTACGTATATACCCATCTCTGAAAACAGCTTTGCTAGTAGCCCAAATCTTCAGCATCAATCTGCAAAGGCAAATCCTGTCCGCAAGGGAAAACAAGACTTAAGAGGAAGCTAAGGATTCCAAAGTACTCTCCACAACCTAAGGCCTCCAAAGTCCCCTGCAGGACCTTCAACCAAACTGCCTGCAGGCGGCAACATATCTGCTTTTAAAGCAACGCCTTCCTGCCCTCGGGCGCTACAAAGTCCCTCTAGGCCCTCCCATCTCAGGGTAAGAGCAGCCGCTGCAGAACCTCACAGGGCAGCACTGACAGGACAGGACAAAGAGGATCAGAGCTAAACTAAGCCTTCTGATGACACGAGCTTGTCACTCTGTCACTTTACAGATGAAGATATATATATAGAGAGGTGGGGTGATCTTGCTCAAAGTCACACAGCTAATAAGTGGCAAAGTCTATAACTCTGCTCCTCCCTCCGGCGTGACACCCCAGCTGGGACGCCCACAGGGTTCTCTCCTGCCTGCCGGACCAGTCCTTTACTGTCACTCATAAAACACCACAGGGTGTGAACCTAGCCTATATTTTCAGCATCTTTTCCCTGCAGTCTCGCAGGAACAAGGCGGTTCGGGCCATTGTATGACTTCTGGCTCCCAGAAGCCTCCGTGCTCAGGCTGGTCTTGCCTGTGCATCCAGCACCCTACTCAGAGGCTCTTCCTCCCCTACAGGAACACGTTCCCACTCTCCGCATGACACCCCCTCAGGAAAGCCCTCTTCTCGCCCTCACCTCAGCAGGTGTCCCAGGCCACATCCCGAGCTGCCCCATTAGGACTGCGGGTGCCCAGGTTTGCTAGTCAGATCAGCAGCCTCAGAGCCAGGGTTTATGCCCGGGTCACCCTGCAAACCTACTGCCCGCCATACAGACCCAGCCAGCAGGTCACCTGAAAGTCGCAGCAAGTGCCCCACCCAATCCCGAAGTCTTTTCATTTGCCAGCACCGCTGATGAATGGTCTCCAACCTTTGGTCAGTTTTGCACAAAACAGCAGCTTCCACTGTGAAGCAGGGGGTTTTCTTTTCTGCTCCCCATCCTTACTGGAAACATCTAGGGAAATGAAAAGGCCTTTTCTCAACCCTTTTCTGATGACACCCACCCACCCACAATACTCACATGCTCAAGAGCTTTGGCTCAACCTGATTTTGTTTCCCTTACGCTAAGGGGCTCAAAATACTGCGGGATTCTTTCTCTTTTGATGGTATTTTTACTCAGTTTATCGGCTTTAATCTGTTTTTGTCTCTCTCTTCAATATCCCTAGAAGTTGCCGCTTCTTATTCCCTTCAGCAGCCTCCCTCCCAACATCTAGTCTAGGAAATCAGCTGTGATGAAGGGCCCGGGGGCAGTCACAGAAGATGCAACTAAGGCACAGAGAGGTGACATAATTTGCCCGAGAAGATCAGCTTCAAGCCCCAACACTGTGTGTCACTTCCCTCTGTTTAACTCTTATGCTAAGCAAGCGAACTTTTTGTAGATTATGGTTATAAACAGATGAGGTATGAAAATACATACAAGGACACACATCAACTCTAAGATGTTCATTAACTCCACTATTTTGTTTCTATTTATTTTATTTCTATTAAAAAAAATTAAGAACCTCTGCAGTCAATATAGCAAAATGTTACTGGGCTTTAAATACAGAATATAGAGGTTTTAAGTGTGTCATTACTCATCCTTATTTGTATGTTCACAAGACAAACTGATTTGACAGTCTCTCTCCCCTCCCCCTACTCACTACTGGCTCTCACCTGAGCTCCCAAACCACACATCTAACAGCCTTTCAGTTTACCCACAGCTGAACTCATCAGTTATCCCCCAGAACTCCCTCTACAGATTTCCCTCCTCAGAGCACAGCAGGACCATCATTTACCTCATTAATCCACCCAGAAACCTGTTCCTTACTCCATCCTACCTTCACAGAAATCATTCATCCTTTCCTTTTTACCATCTAAACCTGCCTTCAATCTGTTCGCTTTTACCCGCTGACCATCCCACCGCTCAAGTGGAAGCCACCAACACTGCCCACCTGGACTCACGAGTCTCCCAAGTGGCCTCAAAGCCACTCTCCCCTACTTGAGACAAATGGGATTGTGTCACTCCCACGCTTTTAGGACTGTTTTGAAACCCACTGTTTTTAGAAGAATCTCCAAGTTCTTAACCTGATGAATGTCTTTGCCATCAAATTGTCAGCTCAGGGATGGGAGGACACGCCCTCTCCCCTAGGACCTGCCCTCTGCCAGAGCATCAGCTTGGGAGGACCTGCTGAGCTACACCAGCCTGTATTCAAACCCTGGTCTTGAGTTCTTAGCAAACTGCTTCACTTATCCATACAAATCCAAGGTAGATTAGAAAGATTTTAGATGTTGAGCTAGACTATTGATTTGGGGATTTTGCACTAGCAACCTGCAAGTACATGTTCTAATGGTTCTGTCTTCTTAAAACCACACCCAGATTTAAGTAGTATTTGTGGAATGTCCTCGGAGTAAAAGGGATTGTACTTTTACAGACTTTATGTTTTATAACATGAACAACCTGGACAGGGTCACAAATGGAACCGCCTCACAAGTGACAGAAGACAGGTGACAGGCATATAGCAACAGGTCACAAAGATGGTAAGAGCAAATTTGTTTCTCCAACCCCCCAAAAAATTTTTGAAAGAACTGAAAACTCTGAATTTTGAAAGTAAAATACTATCATATAAAGAAATAAAATAATCCTCTTCATCAGGGTTTCAAGATCTGACTCCAGAATTTTTAGCATGCCATATTGAATCCTAGCACAGAAAAATCAGATGGACTAGTGGTGAGTTAGTTCCAGGAAAACTGCAGTAATTCCTCCACTTGTAAAAGGACATAAACTCACCTGTCGAAGATGAATGTAAACCCCATTCTGGAGAAATTAGGAAGCTCCCAGGCTCTGCTTCTGGATGGCAAGGACACGGACAGCTTTGAAGCATGCTTCTAACTCAGGCACCAGCATTCTTACACTGCAGGGGGAAACGGAGGCCCTCAGTCAAGAGCAGAGGTGTTCCTGTCGTGTCTCGCAGGCCGTGCCTCGGGGACTCAGTGCCCTGCAGCAGCCCGGCCCCAGGCGAGGACCCGCAGCATGGCCCATCCAAGCAGCAGGTGCACTGGGCTTGAGAAAGCCCATCCCCGATGGGGGCAAGAGTGGCTGGTGGGTTTGAGTGAACATATAAATGCCCATAGAAATATGCCTGCATTCATTCAAGTGATACAAGCAACAGTAGCAGGCTATTTAACAAAATTTCAACTGTCAGTGGAAATTTACCATTCCTTTCTGCTTGTCCCCTGCACTCTGAGACAGGCTTAGGCTCTCTCACACCGGCAGCTCTGATGCAATAGTTGTGAAGTCGTTTTACTTTGCTGCAAGTGTCCTTGCTCCCGGTGTGGCTATGACTGTCGTCTCTTAACACAGTCAGATGTCTTACTGGATCTCTCCCTGCGTTCCTTGCTCCTGCTTCTCAGATACTAAGATAAAGGGCAAGTGAAGACACATGACCAGAAAAGGCACCGTGGACTTGAACTAAGTCCTCAGTGATCCCCTAGGTGAGTGCTGCCCACCCCTTACCTTCGATTCTCAAGGTTCTGCCCAGGGTGACACCCAGACAGGAAAGCGTCCTGGGCCAATTTAAAGCTGTGTGACTTGGGCCCTGGGACAGGTGCAGGAGCTGGTTCCAGAGCCGTGCCCCTCCCCACCTCTGCTCCCCTCTCTCCCAAGGACCCACTGCCAAGCCCCCAGGTTCCCTGATATTCTGTCCTTCTCTTCTAATCTAATCCAAGCCCTTTTCCTCTTCCTTTATTCCCTAATTATCACCAGCTGAAGTGGTTTTTCAGTCACATTATCTGAAAAAATTTCCGGCAGCTGAAAAAGGTCTCCAGAGGTCAATGCCCATATGCTGGTTCCTGAAGAGAGCCCCTGGTTATGGGGTCCCTCACCAACACCCACGGGGCATCAGACATGTTGCAGAGTCAACCACCCCCAACAAGAGTTTGCTGTGACCCCAATGCCCACACAGCATCCCTGCTCTCATAAATGTATTTGGCCCACTTATCCGTTACTAAGAAGCAAAACTAAAAAAATTGCTCATGTTTCTTACTAAAATTATTTATGTGGTGGGAAAAGAAATTGTAATAGAAAAGAATAAATTTGACTGCATGTTAGATCTGTTCATTTGGCTTTAAACCTTTGCTGTTTTCTAGGCTCAGACTTGGTAGCTCTGTACCTTTTGTAAAAGAAAGTTGTCTTTAGCCTGAAATATCCAGGAGAGCCTATTCTCCGGGCTCTGATCTTTCACGATGTTAACTCTTCTGCACTTATGTTGAGATGGCAAGTTGCAAAATAGAAAATCAACTTTGGTTTTTTTTGGAGGTTTTAGAGGGGCACCATGATTTGACCCACGTGGACAGCTGCAAGAACAAAGAATTCCAAGGAGAAACAATTCATACCGCAAGAAGTTTGCAACAACCAACCACATCCCCGCCCCTTTTTAGTATAAAAGCGGACTGATTTCTGACTTGGGGGAGACGGTTCTCCAGCATGTCATTCAGCCATCTTCTGGGTCTGCCAGCTTTTCAAATAAAGTCACTATTCCTTGCTCCAACACCTCAATCTCCCGATTTATTGGCCTGTCATACAGCAAGCAGTACGAGTTTCGACTTGGTAACAAGATGACTGCATTGGAGGTAGTATGTCTCCACTCTTTCCTCGTTTCCAATATGTAACATGCACATCATTTATGATCTAGTTCAAATAATTCATCAAAGACAACCACAAAAAGAAACTACACTCACCTAGCTATCAACACTGAAGTCACAACCTATCAATTTTATATGCTGTTTAACAACACAACTAAAAAACCTAACATAGGGAATTGATTCCACAGAAATAAAATTATTTCTACTCCTTCAAAACCTTTTTTCTTTTCTATTTTATTTTGTTTTGCATATTGAAAAGAAAATAAAAGACAAATCATTTTATTTCACGTATTTTGTTATAGCTACATAATTTAAATACTACAAAGATATTTAAATTGCAATAAAAAATTGTTCATATATTGTACAAAGATATATACACAATCAATGTGGATAAGGAAAGGAATGGACATTTACTAAAAATCCACTGCACATCCAGTTTTTTAAAAGCATATCCTGGAATATAAGCTCTATGATCCAGAGGTCCCCCACCTGCATTCTCACTGCTGAGTCCCTTAGTAATCTTCTACCAAGGCACCAGCATAGAACCACGCGATCAGTAATTTAGGTATAAATGAGGAAATTAGCTCATTCAATTCTAAAACAAAAACCCTAAAATAAATACTGAACTTATTTACAGATAAAGAAAATTGGACACAAACAAGTACAGTTTCTTCCCCAAGTTCACAAAGCTAATAACTGGTAAAGGCAAGATTTGAACTCATCTGTCTGATTCTAAATACTAAGGTGGAAATCCCTTTCGACTGGGGAGGGTCCAGCAGCACAGCCTATCACCCTATCTTTGTTCAGATCTAGCCTTAGACAGCCTGAGACAGCACCCCATTCCTATGGAACTTGAGGGCAAATGATAACAGTAAGGATTTTATATCCAGTAGTTTCTTAGGTATCATTTATATAAACTGTCAGCAGGACAGCAGAAAAACTCTGGGAAATATGAGTGGGTCCAGGGCTTTTTGCTGATTAGAAACTCAGTCTTTCAGGACAGAGTGACCTTCCCATGAGAGGCCACACGGACCTAAACTAAAGATAGCTGAGCAATGAAAACTAGCAAGACCCTGGAACTCAAGCAAGAAGGATCCCTGCCATCTCCCGCCCTGTTGCCTCTTCATCCACGTGGACACGAAGACAGAAGACCCGGGTTCTTGTCCAAGTTACACCATCATGAATTCTCACCCATAAAATGTTACGACTCTATGCTGTCCTAAGTCCTTTCCAACTCAAATATTTTGACACCAATATCTCAGCAGAATGTCTATGTCTCCACATCCTCTCTTCTATAAGAATAGTTCTATGGCCACAAAGCAGAAATCCAATTAAAAACACCATGCACTAAGCAAGGTGAAAGTCTGTGTAAGAGACTTTGCTCTCACGCTCAGTGAATGAAAACTCAGAAAAATTGGTCCTTCTCCCTCAGCAAGTGGTAGGTAGTATGATTGTGTGTGTGGGTGGGTGTGCGTGTGTGTGTGTAAATCAAATACAATGACGTCTGGGATCTGTACAGATTTTTTTTAAGTTACTGTCATTTCATGAGGATGAGACACCCTTTAAAGTAATTTGAATCTAGTGTTCTGAGAGAGTCTCAGGATATTTTGGTGGAGGAGGGGAAAGGAAAGGAGGAAAGAAGTAAATGAAGCAAAGGAGTAAGAATACTGCAAGTGAAAGGCAAGACATTAATTTTGTTCCTACTTGCATCACAAACAAATTACGGACTGGCTTTGCCCCGATGTCCTGTCG
Organism: Camelus dromedarius; assembly: GCF_036321535.1. Classification (NCBI taxonomy): domain Eukaryota; kingdom Metazoa; phylum Chordata; class Mammalia; order Artiodactyla; family Camelidae; genus Camelus; species Camelus dromedarius. The sequence goes on from NW_026989830.1 coordinate 1,211,667, forward strand.
AGCACTGAGATGCAGATGAAGAGGTGACAGCCCATTTCTCACTGAGCTTGTGACTGTACGTGGCATCTTATAGAAACAAATCATTTATCCTGGTCAAACACTCTAGCAGCAGGCCGTAATCCTCCTATTTTGAGAGATAAGAAAATAGGAGTTCAAAGAGGGTAGATAACTTGACAAAAGTCAGAGGACCAGTAAACAAGAGAGGATGAATTCAAACTCAGATCTGAATGCAGAGTCTGATCTTCCCACTCCCAGGACTGGAAAATCCTTAACAGACTCCCCAGCTCCCCTGCAGTGTTCCTGGCACCAAGCATTTCCCATGGCGATGGACTCCAGTTCTCACAGACACAGCGCTCTGTGCAGCCAATGACCTTGATCAGACCTTGATCATCTACCTGCCACGCCCACCAGGCTTCACCATACAGGTAGGAAAGCTGGCTTTCAAGTGCATACAAAGCCACCCCTGGTCTAACCTGGGCTCTTCTGGGGCTTCTCCAGCCTAAAGGTAGCCATGAAAGTGCTCACAGTTTGTACATGAGCCACACTACCTCTCTCCATCAGTCTCCACACCTATACTTCTTAGCTATGACCATTTTGATAATATTGGAAACAAATTTTTAAAAACACAAAAGAAAGGATCCTCGAACAATTACTTAATACTTACAATTTTAAATGATTTGTTACAAAGTGAGTATTTACAAACCGAATCTGCCTTCCTAGGTGTCAGTTTAAACAGTTAAAAAATATAATAGCAAAAAATTCTCACTTACAAAATTAAGAAAAACATCAACAATAATCTGGAATAAACTCAAAATTAATGCCCATGTTGTACATGGAGAAAACTACAGGACTGTACTGAGGGGTAAATTAGAGGTGTGAATGTAGAGACATCAACATATTGCATGGAGGAAAACAGTTTTGTAAATATGGAAGTTCTCCTAAAAATAATTCAAAACTTAATAAAAATCCCATGAATACTCTTATCTGACTTTTTTTTTAACTTGAACAAAATATTTTAGAATTCTTTAGGAATAATAAAGTCATAATAATAGCCAAGAAAGTTTGGGATGGAAGAAAAGAACAAAAAAAATCGCACTGTCAGATAATAATTAATTTTTACAATATGTAAGATATGGCACTGGAGTAAGGAAGTATGGTTGACAGAAATATAGCATGAGCTCAAAAAGAGACTCTAGTGTACATAAGTATTTTGTGCATGTGGGATTTCAAATCAAAGAGCGAATTGTGAATTCAATAATTGTCCTGGGACAATCAGAGAATCACCTGGAAAGAACAAATTCTATTCCTGTCATAATGACCACAAAAAAAATTACAGATAGTGGTTTAAATATTAAAATACTAATAACAGCAAATACAATTCTTTGCTCACATTAATTCAACTTCTCCTCACTATAACAAGTACTATTATCATCTCCATCTTAGACATTAAATAAACCTACATAAGATATTTATACCATTATAAGAAAGTATTTCTAAGAATAATAACAAAGATAAAACCCAAAAGGAAGACATTTACTATCTTAAGAATATTTTGAGCCACAACAAATATAAACCTACTGAACAAAATGAAACGAAAGAAATGACAAGGAAAAACTCTGTGATAGATGTTGATGAAGACAAGGGATTAATGTTCATAACATACAAAGAGCTGTCACAAAGCAAAAAGAAGCTTCCTCACTTAAATTTGTGCAAAGGACAAAATGGATCATTCACTTTTCAAAAGTCAGATGGCTAATCAGTGAAAAATGCTCAATACCTCACTGGTCATCAAATGAAAACTAAAATAATGAAAAAGCACTTTTGCTCATCTTATTGGTAAATATTTTTAAAAGATATTGTAGCTAGTGTCCATCTGTGGGAGAAAAAACTGTGAGCGACCTTTTTGGAGGATGACATGTCAATGGATATGTAAACTCTGAAAACGTGTGTACACACTGATTCAACCCCACTTCTAGGAATCGTTTCGTTTAGAAAAAAAATCAGTTCAAATAGATGTAGTGTTTACACTGGTGGGAAGAAAAGCTGAAGTGAAATCATATCCAGCAATAGAGAATTGGTTACATAAGTAATTCTCCATTTTTCATTCCACACTGGAGAAGGAATTTCTAGTCACTTGAAAGTAGCCTGTGATGAACGTAAATGTCACATCCAGGGACTAAATTTCCAGAAGACTTAACTAAAGGCATGCTCATACAAGATCACAGGAATGTCTGTTAAAGAAAGATGCCAGTCAAACATCCTTTCTGACAGTGGAAAATGGAGAAAACTTAAGTGTCCACCATCAAGACAATGATGCGGTAAATCACGGCGAGTTGTGGGCACTGAGGGGGCCGGCGTTTGACCGTGGCCCAGGGCCTTGTCCACAGCACTCTCCCACCAAAGTTGTCCTTGCACAAGAGACCACACCTGCACATCAGGAGACCCCTCCAGTCTATCTGAAAGGACCGGGTGAGTCTGGAGTGGGAGGACGTCTATGATATACCCCTGAGTGAATAAAGCGAGCTGCAGAAAACATATAGTATGGCCTTATTTTTCAAAAAAGCATATATACACACATATACATAGATTTCTCATATGTATGTATGTATGTATGTATGGGTATATATATATGTCATAGGCATAAAGGTCATGAAATATATACACCACATTGGCAACAGCTTTTACACTCAGGAAATAAGGGGAAGGGAGGTAGGCTCTTTTGGTACCACGACAGTTCTCTTTTCAGTATTTCAGTTAAGTACACTTGGAATTTAAAAGTTTATTTAAGTCTGAAGTAAAATGGACAATGCCTCCACAAGACATAATGCTATACTGGTCATTAAAAATCATGCCAGGGGAGATAGAATATTGTAGAAAATCATGTAATAAGCCGAATGGAAAATGGAGGTCTCCACACAGTAAACAGGCACAGAGTGCTCACTGGTTTTTATGACAGAGCTGATACACACTGATGAAAAGAACAGAAAGTAGATGTTAAAGTGTTCATTATTATTTCTGAGTAGTGGGACCTGGATAGCCTCTTTTGTCCCTTTTTTCAGACTTATTATATTAAATATATATTATTTTTCATCTGAAAAAAGCATTTTTAGATGTGTAGTAACACACATTGGAGAATAATACACGAGTACTTACAGAAACAGATAACTAGGAGACACCGCAGCAGCGCCACACAATGTAGAACGGGCGATCCTGATTAACACCGCGCAGTTACATAAGGACCCACAAAATGAGAGCACCTGCTGTAACAGGGCGCGGCCCCCTTCTATTTGTCACTTGTGTCTTCAGGGCTGAGGTAGTTCTGAGCATGGCCAGTGTCAGTGTTGGTGTCTGGATGGATGCCACTGGATGTGAGGGCACCTGCAAGCCGAGAGGAATAACAGAAATCATCCTCTGCCTTTTCTGCCTTGTTTCTGTGTTACTTTAAAAGAGAGGCATAAATAAGATAAACTGTTTATCTTCCCTACTAAAATTTCTGTAATGAAACCGTTTTCAAAGTGTTCACAACTTATATTCTGCCTATAACAGACTTTTCATCAAAGCTTCATATTTATTAAATGTTAATTAACTCGGTTAATTAACTCCCTGTTGAAACCTTCTACTATAGAACATGAAATGCACTATGTGAAAGGAGCACGCCTGCAGTGACTGTCTTGGCTGTCTTGACGGCAGTGCAGTCCGCCCCCAACATCCCGTGGCTCTGAGCTCCTGATGCTGCTAAGAGAGCACGCTGCCGCCTCAGATGGAGAGAAAGTGTGAAAGCATTTCCTGAAATCTACAGCACTGACAAAACATAACTGACAAATCCCAGGCCCCTTTGAAGCTGTCATTTTTGATTTCTGGCCAACCCCCGTCAATGAGCAGAACCACCCCATTCCCGAGCAATGGCACTCACTTGGTAAGAAGTTCTGGAGAAATTTCCAGGTATAGAATGTAACCAACTATACGTAGAACTCTGAAAAAAGAAACAATGCAATACCCTGATTTTGGAAGACACTCAAAATATTCTCCTAAGCCTTTGTAGCTGGAAAGGTTGGGCTTCTCCTGAGCCAATTATTTATTTCACAGCCAGTGAGCATCTCCCACAAACCCTGTTACTCTGTGTCTGCTGGGAGCATCAGGTAAAATCATGCTGTCGATCTTATAAGTCACAGGGCAGAGGCGTGTGTCTTATGGCTGCAACCATCACACAGGCTCGCCTCCTAGCCTCACAGTTTGAACTTGGCCCAATTTTCTAACCTGTTTATTTGGTATCTGTTCTTCTGTAAGCTGCCTGAAATGCTTTTTGGAACAAGTCAGAAGAATAAGTGGGTAGATAAATGGACAGATGAACAGGTGAGAGATGGGCAGACCGAAAGAGAGACTCCAGGAAAAGGGGAACAAATAAAATTTCCTGTGCAAAACCCTCTTGTAGTCAGGGAAGAAAACCACCACGGAGAAGAGTGAAGAGGCAGATAGCTTAGGACTGTTTCCTGGATTCCATGAAAAGTCACACCAAGAGATGAGAGGGTAGAACTATAAATAATAAAAGAAATAAAGCACACATGCTTGAAAAATATATCTACAATATGTACTTTCTAAAGAATAGATTCAAATCAGCAGGGCCCAATAACACAATCCTTGGGTATTTACAGAAATGAGAATCCCATCTCCAAACCACAAGGCATCCCTTTGGATCACTGAGAGTCTACACGGGGCGGTCATAAAGCCATCACCGCAAAATCTATGCTATCCTGCACTTACGAGGAACGAGCAGTTGTGCACGCGTGACAGTTACACCCCACAGCACCTCTACGGGGGAGGGAAGCCTAGCGAGCCCCATCTCTGCAGGACAGAAAACCAGTCCTGGAGAGCCTAAGCCGACCTACCAGTTCTCCATCTCACAGGACTGGTCACTCCAGAGCAGGACTCGATCTCAGACCCATGTTTGTAACCACAGTACTACCGTGCTTTATGTGCTTTTTGTGTGTATAATACATTTGTTTCTGGCATGAAAGGATATTTAATAAATTTTCGGTTGTCTTGTCTATCTCATTAGCTCACAATCAATCTTTATACTGTTGAATTGTACTCTTTTCCTCTGGAGAACGGAACGGAAAGAGCGGGGGTCAGAATGAGGTGGAGCTCCATTCTTTATCTGGTAACTCATCTCATCCAAGTCCCCAACCAGTGAGAAAGAGACAATGTTCTCTTCATCTTTTAAAGAAAGGGGTCCACTGATGATGACTTACTCAACCCAAAAACCAAGGCTGGGGGAAGGGCACATGTAGCAACCAGAGCAGTATCAGATTTAGGAAAGTGAAAAGAGCTCACGGGAGGGCTCAGGGGGTCAGCCTGATTTAATTTCAATCGATAAAAAATACCACACTGTAAAAATACTAGCATGCAATGGATTTGCTCTTTCTTGACATCTAGCAAGTTTCCACAGCCCACGTGTAACATTATCGTGAACCAGTGAAAAGAAGAGTCTACAGACAGGGAAAATCAATGTCACAGGCAGGTTGAAAACCAGGCTGGAGTTTAGGAAGAGAAAGGGCATAGTTAAGAATTGGGGAAAGGCTGGAGGAAAAAATCATCACAAGGACTCTCAAGCATCATCCTTCAATCATATATTCATTCATTCAAGAGAGAGTTACTGAGGTCCTATTTTGTGCAAGATTGTACACAAGGCAAAGCAAGAGCGCAGCGACCATGTTGGCAGCAAGGGGCGGGGCTAAAATACACTTCTGATCCCGGTACCTTGCACACTTGTCCTCAGTATAAAGGCAAAGAAAAAAAGTAAAATAATATTCTGTAAACTCAAAGCATTGCTGAAAAAAAATTAAAGAAGGCCTAAATACCTGGACAGACACGCCAAGTACATTCCTGGATCAGAAGACAATGCTCTTGGAATGGCAGTGCTCCCCAGAGTGATCCGTATATTCTACGTGGTCTCGATCACAATCCCAGTGGGCTCCTCTGCAAAAACTGATTAGCTGCTGTTATAATTCATATGGGAATTCGAGGGTCTCAGTAACCAAAACGATCTTGAAAAAGAAGAACAACATGAGAGGACTTGTAATTCTCAATTTGAAACTTTACAACTGTATCTCTAGGTGAGATTAGAGGCCATTTTTAAGTTATTACTGTGTTTATCCTTATTTTCTAAATTCTCTAGAATGAATATAATTGTTATAATAAGGAAAATAAAAAGTAAGGTATCTTTTAAAACATGCACACCGATTCATTCATTGGAAAAAATGTATTTTAACTATAAAGAGGTAAACAAATATCTAGTGAAAAAGGACTACTTAAAAACAAGAGTGCATTTACATTTTTAAGAAATTGAAAACTGAAAAGCACAAACACATCAAGTTTCTAGGGAGACAAATACAACATATTAACACTTATTTTCAAAAATTCTAATTGAACAATGAAAATTCAAGAAAGGGAAAATCGCGATTGACAGCCAAATGCAAACACATGGAGAGCAAAGGCCTAGAAATCACAGTTCCTTTAACTCTGCTACTACCTCAGTAGGGGAGGAAATTCCTCACTTAGGAGACAGTGGAATCCCATGCATAAGACAGGATACACAGTACAAACTGCACTAGAATCTGGGGTGATTTTCTTAGAAGAATTCTAAAGTTAGAACATTGCTGAAAAACTATAAATACACTGACAGACAGATTAAAACACACAGTCATATATATTATATAGAAACATATGAAGTCTGCTCCCATGTTACATAGAAATACAAACATATTTGTTCATTTATGGGCACTGATTACTTTTTCCCAGGTAGAATATTTCAACTAAAACAAATAATCAATAATACACCCCTCTTGTCAAATCTAGTTGATAAGTTACTCTGCTATGTAATCATAATATGCCTAAGATAGATCTAAAATAAGTGAAAAAGATCTTTGTATGGTTCCTTGAACTCTTCTCAACATTCCAAACTTAATTTTAAAATAGATCTGAGCAGTATTTCTATATTAACTTTTCCCTCGTGAAATGACCAATAGAGTCTGTTGTCAAAATTCTGTCCTTACAATGATTCACGAGCACCGTATCCTCACAAAACTGCTGGACAGCAAGTCACTATCCAGACAATGTGACCAAACAAATGAAACACAAGGAAGACAGTGACCCTATTCTGGAGGGCATACCGACTGTGTCAACACCGGGGTTTTTATTTGATTGGTTTGATTGGGTAGCAAAATAAAATCAATCAATTATTTTCTTCTCTGAGCATTCTGTAAGTCATGACTCTTTTCAGTGTCATGAGCAGGAAAGACTTAAGCATGACTTGATTAGGTCAAATAGCAACAATGATCACCGGAGAGTGAGTAATAAAGAAGTTAACTGATAGCAATGCTTCTGCCTACATGAGACCTAAAATAAACCTACACTGATATCCGAAAGGAAAATGAGGAGATGAGGTTCCCAATGAGAAAACAAACAAACAAGAAACCAAAAAAGGAAAGACTTTTTCATTAACGATTCCAGGCATTAGTGGAGCATGGTGGTGAGGAGCATAGATGCTGGGGACAATCATGAGGCTCTGAACTCCCACAGCACTGGGTAGCTTTGACACTCATAAGTCAGTGAAATTTTCTGCATCTCAGCCTCCTATCCATAGACTGGGGACAACAACAGCACCCGTCTTCTAGGACGGTCCTAAGAATTAAGATATTTTATATGTAAATTTTAAATCAAATACCTCAGATTTTAAATATTGCCCCAAAAGAACAAGGAAAAAAGAAAACAGAGATATATTTGAGTTCATCAAATTTAAAACTTCGCTTCAAAGGACACCATCCAGAAAGTGAAAAAACAACACTCAGGAGAAAATATTTTCAAATAATTTATCTGATTAGGAATTTGTATCTCCAAATAAAACAGAGCTCCTCCAATTCAACAAAAAAGACAACTAAATTAAAAAATGAATAAAGGATCCGAAACGGTATTTTTCAAGGAAAATATACAAATGGCCAATAAGCACAATGAAACGATGTTCAAAATCATTAGCTGTAAGGGAAATCATGTCAAAACCACTAGGAGAAACCGCTTCACACTCACTACAAGGTTATATTTAAAAAAAGAATAACAAGAACTAATGAGGACACACAGGAATCAGAGATAGCAGCCCTTGCTGGTGAGATGTAACACAGTGTGGCTACTTTGGAAAACAGCCTGGCAGGACCTCAGAGATTTGAACAGTTGGTTTCTGAATGACCCAGCAATTCTGCTCTGTGGGCACACACGTAAGAGAACTGAAAACAAATGTCCACATAAAAACTCCTACAGGAAAGATCAAGGTGCCATTATTCATCACAGCCAAAAAGAAGAAACAACCAAAATGCCTATCACCTGATGAATGGGTAAACAGAGGGGCCCAGCCATACAGTGGAATATTATTCAGCAATAGCAAAGCATGGAGTACTGACCCAGGCAACAACGTGGACAAATATTGAAAACGTTACTCAGTGTGAAAGAAGTCAGTCACAATAGACGGTTCCATTTACATGAATTGACTCGATTTACATGAAATGTCCAGCACAGGCAAATCCACAGAGAGAGAAGAGTGGCTCCCTGGGGCTGGGGGACGATGGGGAAGATGGGAATGAGTGCTTATGCATATGGGGTTTTCTGTTAGGAGGATGAAAATATTCTAAGATTGACTGGGATGCACAATTCTTGGCATAGAGTAAAAACCGGTGTAAATATTAATGGGTGAATTGTATTAAAACTGTTAAGAACAAAAGCACCTCGGGCCAGTACCTTCCCACAGTAGATGCAAATTGCTAACTTTTATTACAGGAAGAAGAAACTGCCCTCTGCATGAAAGCAGGAGATCAGCAAATGTGAGTTAACCGAAATTGGACAAGAGCAGTTCACTTGAAACAGTTGCTGAGTGTATACGAAATATTCAGAATGAAGAAAATCAGTTTGACATCAAGATGAAGCATTCTGTTTCAAATGCAGATCAAGGATTCGGCAAGCCCACCTGCTAGAAATAACCAGAGAAGAAACCTGGTTCTTAAAACAAGCACCACATCCAACAAGGAAATGGTGGTGAGGAAAGCAGTCAGCCAAAAAACTGGAACAGTTTGCTACAAATAATTTCTCCACTGAAATTTCATAATTAAATGAAAGTGATGCAATGCTGCGCTACCCTCACGTGAATGGGCTTCCTCCGGTGCTCGACAGTTCTGTAACCCCGAATGAGAGAATCAGGAGAATCAGCATGGCTCCTGGGAGTCCCCAGGTGACTGCCCACCAGCACGCTGACCACCATCACATCTGCCAGTGTTGAATTGCAGAGAAGAGACCAACTTCTGAAAGGCACAGGAAATTTTGGCAAGGGAAAAAATGGCTGCATTCAGTCCTGGGACAGAGGCCCTGACAGCAGAGGCCAGAAGGCTGCAGGTGAACTGGAGTCGCCCTGGGGAAGGAAGGGACCACAAGGGAGGAGATCTCAATTCTCTTCTCTCTCTCCCTTCGGTAGGAGAGATAAAGCCTGCATCATTCTCACCTGGAACTGTGGGTTATGGCTGGCAGAAGTCGTACCGACACGGAATGATTATTCAAGTCTCTGTGGGAAAAGTCCAGAAAAAGAGAAGGAGTAGGGAGCCAACTCCACGAGCCTCTCAAATGCTCCTATATTTACTGTGTATAACGAAAGGAAAAAGACATTAACAGTTGTGTGATAGTAAGTAGGAACTTGAGGAAAGACGGGAGGAGACAGAGATTGTAGAATCCACAAAGAGTACAAAGGCTTAGTGTATCTTTAGGGAAGTCATGGGGTGAGGGGAATAAGATACATTCTTTAGATATGTGAATTACAAAGCAGACCACGAGACCAGCCAGGTCCTTGTTTTGGGGATAATAGAATATCTAAAAGCACACAAGCCCAGCTTTTATACCTGAGGGCCTGGGTCCTTGCTTTGAAATGAGCAGAGTGCTATCTAAAGCATCAACTATGCAAGCAAAGCATTGTCTCTGCTTTTTAAGGCAAGGAGACAGGAGTGAGGATGCACAGGCTCCTGCTTGCAAAGCAGTTACTAAGCACACATTTTTCTTCTGAACATTGACAGGCGGCTGGGGTCTGTTACAATTTGTTAACTTAATCTTGGGCTCCCACATGTAACCATTATGGAACCATTATGGAGGACACCCTAGGATAACAAATCCTAGCCCTGGTTCTTTTCCTGCCACCTTCAGACACTCTAGCATGATCTAGACACATCCCTGACTAACGATCCCACAGAACCACCCAGACTCTTAACTCCTGGCGCTTGAAACTTAATTTTAGCTCTACACAACTTAAGAAAGAAAAGTTTCAGAAATAGAAGATATTACATTCTTTTATATCTCATCATATGAACTAATTTTTCTGATTGCTCTAAGCTGCTTCTAATTGGCAAAGCACCTAATTCTGCAGGTGAATTCAGTACTTTCCATTGGGCATAACTTGCCAGTTTGAGCTCGCTGAATTCTATTGGTCAAATACTGATACACTTAATTGATTTCATTGTTCATCAGTTTCAGCCGGGACGAGAGGGAGTGTCACTCTGTTCCTCAGCCCACACTCAACTCTTTTCTCATCAGCAACTCAGGCCTCCTGAAAATAAAACAAAGAATTTGTTTCCCTTCTACGCTTTCCAAAAACCCAACAGGAAACATCAGCCTGGAGAAAGAATTCAACAAAAATCTTCAAACAAAAATCTATAAAACATGAAGCAACTCCATCTCCGAATCATGATACACAATGACATGAAAGTAAGTGTGTCAAGCACAAAGCATGCGTGAGCCTGACCACCTCATTTCTATTCTTCAAAGGAAGGAAGGTTTTCATATTTTTTATTATCACTCTTTCTCATTGCTTCTGATTAAGCCAAAAATTAGTTTATGAAATAATTAAGCACTACAATAACAGATTTTTGTTGTATCAATTATAGAAGGCATTCAGAGGGGATAGGAAAACCCACCTTTGTAAAAAATGTAAAATTTCTTCCCCTGTTAAAAACACGTATACAAAATGCAACAGAGAATTCAAATTCTTGCGGAGAGGAGCAAAAGCCACAGAATCAAAGCAAAGTCATTACTATGAGTCAATCCAAAATTCACTAGACAAGCATGCTCAAAGCATTCAAAGAATTTTAAAGGCACACTACAAACAATTCGCTTAATGATCTGCAGGCTAGAGGAAGAATTTCCCTCTTTAACAGACAACAGAAATCAAAAGGGTGCCCCTCCAAACAAAGACGAAAAATCAATCAGATTTTTAACAGTTCTGATAAATCAGCATGTTCTAAAGAACAAAATTCAGAAATTTTAAACATTCATTCAAACCACAATGAAACAAGCACTTAAAAAAAAAGAAAAAAACCCCAAAGAAACTAAGCACATTGATCATGCACTTGGATCAATGAGAACGTCTTTTACCCTTCGAAGAAAGAACAGGCTATAGCCTTTTACTTGAAAATTAACACTACTTTAAAGATAACTCCTAAAACGGATTTCATCATTCATGTTGCCTTGAAAACTCTGAGGCACTTGTATCTGATCAGAAAAGCAATTCTGAGTAATAGTATGTTACAATTCAGCGCCAGTTTGCTTTAGAAGAAAAAAGAAAAGCTACTGTTCCTCAAATCCTGCACAGAGTGTGAAGTGCCTCCCGGCCTCTTTCTCCTCCCGTTTTCTAAGCTCATGCTCCCCAACCCTTCTGAAACAAGTATGACAACCTCTTATTTCCAATATGCCAAATAACAAAAGAATATCAATTTATTTGTGTAAATATATGCCTACATCTTGAACTGGAGGAGGAAGGTATCAGAGGGCTACATGGAACTTATTTCTACCTTCCTGAAATCACACACAAACACGTTCACACAGACACAAACACATACACACTGAATTACTGAGCACTTCACAAGCTTAGGAATTCCAACTTCTAGAAGATAACTTTGCAGTTAGTTTAAAATACAAAACTGTCAAGTTTTGAAAGACTTGATCATCTGCTAAATCATCCAAATATCAACGAGACCCAATTTGCCTTCTCTGTAGAATGTAATTTCCCATGATGTCAAAGCAGACCCTAAGAAGTACTGGATCCAAGACTCGTGTTTATCACTAGCTATTATCGTTTTTAAACAAGTAAATCAGTTTCAGAAATGTATGTCCCAACATTTATTCTTATTGAAATAGCATATGTATTCAATTGTCTATACAGAAAATAGGTCCCATGATGGTGTTTAAGAGCTATTTTGTGTATTGCAATATTTATTTTTAAGTGAAGACAAGGAGGGTGGTTATTACTCAGTTGTAGAGCACTTGCTTACCATGCACAATGTGCTGGCTTCAATCCCCAGTAATCCCCCCCCAAAAAAGTGCTTAATTAAAAATAAGAAAAAAGTTATAAAAAAATGCAGACTAAAAACCACTGCAATGTAGAAGCCAGAACTATAAAAAAACATGTGTTTCTATCAAATACTGACTATATGTCAAACACAGGGACAACCACAAATCACCCCTGACAACCATCACGTGTGGTTCTCAGCAACCCTTCTAAGTAGACACGGATGAGAAGCCCAGCACTGCGGATGAGGAGACGGAGCTCGGAGGAGCCGGGGACGCTGACCGTCCTGCTCCCCTTGACACCACGTCAGCCCAGGACAAGTGCTGACAGAGCTGCAGTGAGGGGACATGCAGCTGCGTGGAAACTTCGGGAGCTGGGAGTCCCAGAAAACACGAAAAATTGTTCAGTGAAAAACCAGCTCAAATATATTACACTGTGTCACATTCTTTAAACAGGGAACATGACTGAGACCTTTTTGATGCCTCCGTGTCCTTTATGCCATCATCAGTTATTTGCCCTCACAGCATGACCAGTGATGATCTGGACCCCTTATGAAGTGCACTCAGATGGCAGAGCTTTTAAAGCTGTTTTATGAAGTTTGTAAGACTCTGTCTATGCCTCACACAGGCGGTCATCCATCACTTCTCACCGGTGTGGACGTACCACCTGAAATCACTCCTTTCTGCTTTTTAAAATCCCTTCATCTAATCCAGACTTTTCAACAGCAAAGAATCAGCTCAACCACAGACAGTGAACAGCTTTTCACCAAATGGACTCGAACAGCACATCGGACTACCTGGAAGCCCTTTTCTTTTATTAAACACACTTCCGGGTACTTCATCATTTTCTGATTGGTGGACTTGGCCGCTGACTGGCCTACTCAGAGAGCTCCCAGCCTCACATCCGGGGATGGGAGAGGGCCCTGCTCTTGGGAGAAATCAGTGAGGAAGGCGGACATCCTCCAGTCAGGACTGCACGTGTAGAAGTGCCACAACGTGCTCAGAAATTATACCATCAGCACACCTGGGCTCCCATGGACTGGTTTCACATTAACCAAACTCACGAGACACTGATGCAAGAAAACCAGAAACTTAACTTATTAATGTAACAGAATATGTGAAACTATGAACCAGACTGAAATATCATAGTTCAAACATGAGTACAGTTTCTCCTCCACGGCCTAAACCCGGGCAGGCAGTAACATGGCAACCATGGAAAGAAGCAGAGCAGGAAGGGTTTCTAGATTAACTCAATGGACTAAATTTTTGTTATACCAACAGATCTACTGCCTGGAAAACAATTAACGCTAATCACGGTGCACTCTCTGTGGACAGTGGCCGAGACACGACTGTGAGCACCTGTGTAACTCTCCTTTCCCTGTCCTTATTGGGCAAACTGATGCACAGAGGTACAGAGATCCAGGGATGCAGATACCTCTAAACACCCAAAGCCCATCCCTGGGAGCCTCAAAACCAGACAGCCAGGGTTTAAATACCAGCTCTGCCACTTACTAGCTCTGTGACCTTGGCCAACTTACCCTCTGTGTGCCTCAGATTCCACACTGTAAAACTGGGATAAAAATCAAACATTCCTTACTCCATTGTTGAGTAGATTGAAGGATTCATTTCTGTAAAACTCTCAGAAAAGAATGTAGCACATTATTGGTGCTCAACAAATGTCAACTTAATATTAAAGTGATTTACAAGTCTCTTTCTAATCATCTTCTGTGTTTCCTGGCTAGACTAAGTCCCAAAGAAAATCCTTATTTCTCCTTTTATAAACTCTTGGGGAGCACCCTTCTGTTCCATACCACCACCTGTTTAAACTGAGGAGGGGATGCCTCCTCCCCACTCCTCTTGGCCACGGAGAGTGCTTCTCCACACCACAGACCCATGGCCCACAGCTAGCCTTTATCACACTAACAGAGTGAGGTGTGAGTCCGGAGAGACAAGCAGGGTATGTGAAACCGTTCCTTTCCTTCCAGTGCTGGCCACACTTGGGAAGCACCCGGGATGCTCAGCTCCATGGCAGGACAGCCCTGTGCATGATGGGGTAGGTCCTCTCAAGGGAAGGCTCGCTGTGGCCCAGAGTTACCTGGGACAGGGTGAGTCTCTTCTTCTGGGACACAGTATAATGACACGCATTTTCCCACAGCCCTGAAGTTCATGGAGAACGTGGCTTCATCAGTAAAAATGAAGACATATATCGCCTGCTTACTCTTTTCTGTCATCTCTCAGTTGGCTGCTGGAGACAACATGTGTATAAGTATTGGATCCCATTAAGCCCCAACATATTTGAAGTAACAAAAAATTCTGTGGCTTAACGTTGGTTCAGGGCGACTGTGTAACAGTTCTGACTTTGCTGATGCTAAATTATGAGTATAGGAACTATCGAACCTCCTCAAATATCTTTCATCATAAAACCAGCTTTCCTTATTTTCCTATTTCTTTGTAATTACCAAAGACTATCAAATGATGGCTTCTCACAAAACAGTAGCTAAAGTTTATGAGCCCTCTTGACATACCCACTGTGGTAAACACTTTCATAATTTCTAATTCTCACAATTCTACAAAGCAGATATGAGCATCCCCATCTCACAGACGAGGGAAATCTCAGAACGAACTGACTTAGGCTCACGTGGCTCAGTGGCAGCGCGTGCACGCAAACCCAAGTCAAATCACTACACCCCTTCATATATGTACCAAATCTCCTACCACTAATTAACACACAGCGGCGGGGTCAATACTCAGGGAACCCAGTACACTTTTCAGCTTTAAGGTGCTCCAGAGGCCGCTTCTAGCTGTTTTATAAATTCCCGTCTCACTGGTTTCTAGCACTGGAAGAAAAGTCCGATTTTGCCATTGTTTGCACAGCAAGTCTGAGATGTTCACAGCGAGATGACAGAATAAAACTAAGTTATAAGCAGAACAATTTTTACAGGTAGACAGACATAATGTAGACTGTGCTATTCTGAAGCATTAAGCAAAGAAATCAAAATAAAATAACGTTGTTTAAGCTTTCTTTAACAAATAGGAAAATTAAGAAGGTAAGAAAGGGCAACAGCGCCACCTATGGCTAAAAAGACCTTCCAGGTTGCCGGGAAACATGCAACACAAAATTGCCTGTAGGATCAGAAACGAGAATCAGATAACTAAAAGCTCCTGTAGCACATACTGCACTTTGTTTCAGGGTAAGAGAGGTGTATTCAATATTTAATCTGATATTGCTAATACTCCTGAATATAAACAAAAGACATAGGCTTATGGAAACTCATCTTAGAGGGGGAAAACCAGTCCAGCCTCTTCAGTTTACAGGAGGGGAGACTGAGACCTGGGATATGTCCTCCTGGCAATCGGCAGCAAAGCTCTCCTAGGCCTCATGTCTTGCACTGTAGCAAAAACCAACAGATATTTACTAGGCCTATATTCATAAAAGTAACGTCTGTATTTTTCCAAAAGTAGGTAATCTAAGTATCTTGCAAAATACTTCTCAAAGAGCCAGGAAATCGTAAAAGTTTGTTGAAATACAAAAACATATATTTACATATTAAAACAGCATGAGATTTATTCTATTAAAAAAGTTACATGTCAAATCAATGTTTTGATATTTTAAACCTGTTAAAAGTGCAAGAAAAAAAATCAAAATTTTCTTTAATCACAAAAGAGAGAATATTATTCCCTGAAAATGATAAATGTGGATTTTTTTTAAACTTAATGGATCTGGTCAGAATCCACGAATTTAATTGTCTGAGTGGATGTTAAACGGTAACATGAATTCTCAGTTGTAACAATACACATTCTGTGTAAATAATCTTCAAAGGTCGTCTGCTTAAGGCAATTTAACTAATCCCTGTCTCAATAGAATGATACAGATTTCATTAAAACTTCATAGTGCACTAAAAAAATAAATGAATCCTTGTTACTTTAAGCCATATTCATATATATCATATATATACATATTGAATATGCATCAGAAATAAGCCACCCCCTTTAGTATTCAGAGTTGATCCTTCTAAAATACCTGTCATTGTGACAGCACATTTTTATTAAGCACCTTTTGGGTGCTTTGTATACAAGGCGTCTAACTCTCACAGACAAGGAAAACGAATTTCACAAATGAGGAAATGTACTTAAGCCATAAAAACAACTTACCTATTCATCATCAGGAAAGAAAAGAGTAATGATTTTACTTACAATATTCACTGACAATCTTTTCTTCCATACTAAGACTACATAAAACCTATTCAGTATTTCTAAGTATTTCTGTCAATAAGGGCCACTAGAGAAAAGCAAGTAACATCACTAGCAATGGTTGGACTTTCAAAGCCCACTTCTCTTTTGCACTATAATTATTTTTAATGTTTTGTTTTTAGTGCTCACAGAGCATTAAATTAAAAAAAATAACTTTTTAAGTCATTACATGAGAATAAAACTTTTGTAAAAATGTACAATATTAATTTATGCCACTCTGTCTCACATTCTCACTGGTGTCTCTCCTTTGAAGTCCTCATCAGGCTGAGATCACTAAAATTGGCCATTTATGGAGTCACAGGATTTCGGGAATCCACTCAACGGGAGGCTGATTAGAGGAGCAATTAAAAGTGCATTTTGTGCAGCCAGGGTTCCAGCACTGAGAAAGCCACTGCCAGCTGTGTGTAATTTGGGACAAGGTACTCCATCTCTCAATCCCTCAGCTGCAAAAAAGGAGACACTGATACCTACCCTCAAACACCTGCTATGAAGTAAAACATGAGGAAAGCATTTTAGCCTTAGGCAGGTGTCCATTCAGAGCGAGTTTGGTCATTATGATGATGAGGATGGGTGTTAATAAATTAAGCTAGACCAGAAAGTAGAAATCAATATAAAGGAGAAACATTTAAATCAATGAGCATTTTCTTTTGGATGGATTGCAGAATATTCTATTCTTTTTTTAATAAACCAAGATTTGTCCATTAATAATAAATTTACAGGTTCATGGACAAGTCTCCAGAAAAGTATTAGAGGCCTCTAAACTCTGAATACTAAGAAAGTAAAGTTTAAAAAGAATTCTGGGGGAGATTATACCTCATTTGGGAGAGTATGTGCTTAGCATGTATGCGGCCCTCAGTTCAGTCCCCAGTAACTCCATTTAAAAACTTTTTTTTAAGAAATGGAGAATTAAAGCAAACAGATGGAGGAATACGGAATTTTATTAGAGACTTAACTCAGACTTCTGATGGGGAATAAAACATCCATTTCTCAGAGGAAATCTTGAAAATTATGTAAACTGGATCTGAGATGTCTAGTCTTTTAACATTATTAAAGAATTCATATTACCAAGTCTTAAAACTACCTGATAACCCACAGTGGTGATAGTGATCATAACAGCTGCCAACACGGATCGAGCTCTGTCTAGGAATGCTCTGTTCTGACATCTCTGCCCCTGAGGCCTCACCAGGCTGAGAGCACTAACTTAGGACATTCATGAGCATCTCGTGTAAGTCCTCAATTTGTGCTTCTCACTCCCCCCTCACCAGGCCCTCTGAGGGAAGCACTGTTATCATCTTCCCCACCCGCAGTTAAGGCCACTAAGGCACAGAGACTAAACCCGATCCAGGTCACACTGGCATTAAAGGAAGTGTGTATTTCTGCTGTTTTACTTTTTACAAAGGAATCTGAGATATCAATTCAAGGGAGACTGTTAAATAATAAAGTCTGTCTGGTCTCCACCTCAAAGAGCACATAATATAGATTCCTGATGTAGGATGAGGCTGCCGCCACAAACTGACTCAGCTTGAAATTAATATCCAAGATGAAGCAGCGAATACACGTAAATATTCACGATTGTCAACTCTACTCACGGGTCTGGGCCCTTCACTGCCTGAACGGCGGTGAAATACCCACCCCTGTCAGGGAGGGAAGAGCGGCTCTTCCAGGTCGCACCCAGGCTTCACGGGCTGTTTCCCCACTCAGACTATCGTCAACGATTAAAAAGCTCTGAAGATTTTTACACCATGCAAAACTGAAAGACATTTCTGCAGATGGAGCACTTTCTCAGGCTTAAACAATTTTTGCCTACACTCAGCAAGGGGGAGAAAAAAACATGACTCTGCAAAGTCTCTGAGCCTCACCACTCACTGGAGTAGAACTGCCTCAGCATAAGATGACAGTTCACATTGCAGGGTGAGAACAAAATAAAGCCGCTCCAACCACAGGCACTCCCAGAGACAGCGCTCAGCAGTCTTCTGCACAATCACGGTTGTGCAGCCCTCACCACCATCTATTTCCAAACACTCCATCATCCCAGATGAAACCCCCTGTCACTATCAGTCATTCCCTAATTCCCCTCCACCCAGCCCCTTGCAACCATCACCTGCTCTCTGCCTCTGCATTTGCCTATTCTGCGCATTTCAGATCAATGAAGTCAACAATATGTGGCCGTTTATGTCTGGTTCCTTTCACTTAACGTGCTATTATCAAGGCTTTTCCATGTTGAAGTGGTATCAGCATCTCTCTCTTTTTTTTTTTTGAAAACGTTAGTTTATTAAAAGGTGGTAAGTACTATCAAAAAGAGTAGAGTGGAGCATAAGGGGTGGTGATTCAAAGGGAAAAGGTTGGGTTGAGCAGTCAGGGTGGACTTCCCAGAACAGTTGGCCTTTTTCATCTTCCCCGTTATTTTTTTTCCTTTTTATTCACCCTTACGTATAAATAATGTTCCACTACACGGAGATACTATATTCAGTTCATCCATTCAGCAGCTATGTATGGACGACATCCAGAAGAATGAGTGTAAGAGGTGACTAGCAGGGATGGCATTTAAGCAAAGGGCAAGATGTGCTTTAAAAAAAAAAGCCAACAAACAGAGGCACAAGGAAATTCAGTCCGTTTCTGAGCAAAGTGCATGCTTGCTTCGGCAGGACTACCGTGCAGGGCTGGGGAGGATATTGGCAGGAATCACGGGGAGGGAGTCACCTAAGAAGACTCCCCACCGAAATCAGCTCAGCCCATTCTCCTCCCTCATGTTTCTAGGCTTCTCTTATTTCATGTAATAGCACTTTAACTACACATCTGATCATGTGCATCAGACCAACTTACCTTGAATCCACAGAAAATCATTCACTGACCGGAGCAGATCCAGGACAAAACTGTGATGGACCAGGGAGTACTGCAGCATCCCAGCCTGCAGGCACAAACCGCACATGTGCCTTGGTGATGTCCAGAAAGTAAAATGCACGGAAATATCTCACTGCTGGTGCACAACATCTGCCCCCAAATTGCCCCAAAATCATGCTGGTAAAGCACTACTCAACCCTCTCACTACAAAAAAAAAAAAAAAAAAAGCTAAGAAGGCAAATTTAGGCTCTGCCATTGAAAACCAGCAACCATCAATGCCAGTATCTGAGCTGGAATTCTCCTGACTTCAAAAACCACTGCGGACTTATTTTTCAAACGGGAAAGCATATATGTATTCCACGTAGATGATAATACAGTAGGATTTTTATTTTCGAAACTTCCAGTTGAAAATTAGCACAAGAAAGATTATGTTTCAGCTTTTAAAAAACTCAATTATCTTCCACTTTCTAAATTTTGAACCTATTATTATTTTATAAATGGAGCAATGCTTCATATTATAAACCAAGTGTTTGGCTTCTGCAAACAAAACCTTTATGACCTCACTATTTCAGAGCAAACTTTAATGATGTTTTGAGAGGTGGGGCCTGGGGCGCTCACTAACAGCCCTTTAAATACTGACAAGGATGTGCTATTAAGTAATGCAAAGGCACTAAGTCCACATTAACTAGGAAACCAAAGAAACTACACCAAAGCCTTACTTTATCATTTTTAAATATTCCTATTTTTTGAATACTAAATTTCTTAAAAGATATGATTTTTTTGAGAAAGACAACAGCTGTATTAAATTTCCTCTCACCAAGAAAGCAATCTTTATCAAGAGTAAAAACCCCTATGGAAATTCAAAAGACAGGACGTTTCTAGCTAAGTGAACATGCAGATCTGAACACAAACATAAATCCTAACAGATCTCACTCGAACCAGCTCAACAAAGTCTTGGGCTACCCTGGAACTTAGCTCTTCTCTTCCAAATGTTGGCTGAGCTAACATCATCACACAAGGCAGGGAAGAAGAGAAGAGGAAAGTCCACCTGGCTGCCTCCATCTGTTTTCTTCAAGCCAAAAGGCGCCGCAAGGGCGGCCCAGCTAACAAGCCCTCCCTATAAGGAAATCCGGCATCCACACTGCCCCTGCCGTCCCCAAGCAGCCCCGATGCCCCTCTCCCACTTGTGGCCTCCCAGCCTGTGAGTGGTCTTCTAATGTCACTCCCCAGTTGGTGGCACCCTCCCCCTCTTCCCCGCTACACACAAACACACACACACACACACACAAACACGCGGAGCCAAGGCAGCCTTCCCAAAGCATAAATTTGATTACATCACCCCACTTCAAACCCTTCAGAGGCTCCCTGGTAGAGTTCTAGCCCCACCCTCGACCCTGCTCGCCCATCCTCACCTCAGTACCCAGGTCCCCAGTGACCTCAGTGGCCCCCTGACCTGCTCCTACTTCCCACTTGCCTCCCGGCTCATTTTGACTGTTTCTCAAGGAAGCCTTCCCTCCCTCCAACCTCCGCAATTTGTTCCTCTGTTCCTAGAACATTCTAGGCTAAGTCAACTTCTGACACTGCTAAGCTCCCAAGGAGCATTTTGCTTAATAATGTGGGTCCAAACTCTCTCCCCTAGACACTCAGAAGTGTGTGTTATGAATAAATGAATGATGGGGTGGGTCTCAAAGGGACAGCCAGACCTGCTCTCGCCCGTCCCGACCTTTCTTACTGTAGAATATCAGAAGCAAAACCAGAAGTACCTTTCCTGATGGTCACTTCCTGCTGACACCCTTCACTGCCTCCTGTATCAGTTCTAGTAAAACCCAAGGTCTTCGAAAGCCCTCCACCCCAGGCCCTCTCCAGTGTCCTCCCCAGCAGGGGCACCCACAACCCTGGACCACACATGGCACTCTCCCCGAGTCCCCACCGCACAAGCCTCCAGGCCTCTACCCGGGCTGCTCTGCCACATGAGCCACAGTCTTCATGCTTTCTACTGGCTGACCCTTACTCTGTCTTCACAACTGAATGTAGAGCCCATTTCTTCCAGGAAGTCCTCTCTGATAATATCCTTTAGGTCTTGGCAGGTCTCCCTCTGTAGCAGCATTGCATGGTGACCAACTGGGTGTTTGCTTGCTCCTTTGGGACCACGACCTATTGGGGGCCACGTGGGAAGGAGTGAGAGATTACAAGAGGGGTGGGAGAAGCAAAAAGCAAAAATCACAGCTGAAGTCCCAAATTCAAGGATTCTTTCTCAGAAAAAGAATAAAATATTTCACACGAGTGCAATTTGGCTACTATTTTTGTGGCTTGCGGAAAGCAAGGGCTTGGTGTTCTAGTCCAAAACCCGGGTTACATGCAAAGAAATGTATATATTCATATCCAAAGGAAACCAGAGCTGCTCAACAACAGTTTGCAGTCAGAATTGAAAGGAATTTTGATAAAGGCAATGTCTCTCCATCTCTCTTCTTTCTTTTCTGGCATCATATAATTTTAGAAGTTTTTGCGTGACTAAGAGATGGCTACAGCCCGTGATTCTGCACTGGAGAGTTTGGGCTGAGGAAGCCCAGATTACATTCACTGTGTAAATGCAATCACACCAACAAACTGACAAGTTCCCTTGTGGAGGAGCTGATGTTCCAAAGCAGGCAAACTTATGCAGTAAGAAAACTCTAAATAAAAAGTAAGAAATTCAATGTTCTGTACTCAATTTCATTAGCTATATGGGCCATTACCTGATAGTATATCTTGTCTAATGAAACCCAAAAATAAATTGTGAACGTTGGTTTTCTTCATCTGACTGTTTTATGCTAAATTTCGATATCAAACCCACAATCCATACGGACAGCTCAGGCCTATGCTGCAGCACAGCTACATCCCGTAGAAGAAAGTCTATCAAGGGAGAACTGGAGAGTTTCCCTTCAGAAGCTGCTAAGTCTGGTTTTGCACCTATACATCATTTGCAACCACTTCATCGTCAAATGAGTAAGACCTTACCTCTGTGGGGGGTAAAGCACTGCGGTGCTTCAGAACAATCAAAGAACACTGAGCTTTGTGAATCAGTCCTGAGGCACTTAAATCGTACTTTTTCTGAAAGGCCCCAAAACTGACCCACTTCACCATTTCAAGTACACCAGGGAGGTACCGGAATTAGTAGAGAAAACACGCCCTTGAAGTCTGACAAGACCCTGCTTGAATCCTGTTACAGTATTTACTACCCTCTAAACGGACCAATAACTTAACCCCTCTGAGAATGCTTGCCAATCCGCAAAAGGGGGCTGCCACCGCCCACCTGGGAAGCATGGATGTGAATGAAACACGCAAGTAGGGCGGCCGACTGGTACCTGACACGGGGCCTGGCTAGTTTCCCTCCGCTGCCCTTGTCCCCCTTTAAACTTGTGCTGTTTCCCCGGTACCAAACGCCCGGAATAGACTGCCCGAATATTCTGTGTATCCCTGGATACATGCCTTACCGTTAGGAGGCCAGAAAAACAACTGCCTTCTCCCCAGTCACTATCAATATTCTTAAGATTCTGGATTTTTTTAACCTCTATTTTGCAGGGAGACTATTCCAGAATTTTTCAAGCACCATTCTCCAGGTTGGCTCCCCTCCAAGCGCCTATCCCTTCTCACCTCAGATCCTCTGTCTGCCTTCTGTTCATTGGAAACCGAGTCAGGAAGAGCGGGGACTCCCTAGGCCTCCTTCCCTCCCTGATATGTTAGTGTGACTACCTTCAGCACACACCCCACTCCAACTCCAGCTTCTGAGGAGTCTACCCTCCCGGACCCTGCAGACTCTGCAACTTCCCAAGACACACACGTGGCCACAACCCTCCCTTCAGATTTCTTCCTGGCTGGCCCTGCCCACCCCCCGGCCCCTTAAGGATAAAAGACATTGCCCTGAAAATCCTAAACGCCGCTGACTGACACATCAAAGCTGCATGGTCTGGGCTTTCCTCCAACCCAGGCTCAGACCTGCCCCCCCTCAGCCTCAGTCTGCAGCTCTCAAGATGATCTAATTCACATGCGCGGATGTGAACACCAGCTAAGAATGATGACTCCCAACGTGTATCTCTAGTCCGGCTCCTTCAACTCAGCCCTAGGCTCATAGACCCGAATGCCTCTATGAAGTCCTAACTTGGATGAAAAATGGCATCTTAAAAATGCCTCATGTCCACCATTTACTCTGGAATTCAATTTCTGGCATGTACCTCCCATGTTCCCCATTTTAGTAACAGACCCAGAACTCACCAATGTGTTTGAGGTCACATTCAATTTCCCCTGTTCCCTACCTCCAGCCCTGGCCTGGAATATTAGTCCTGTCATTTCCGTTGCTAAGCCCATCGCAAGTCTGGTTCTGCAGGGACCACGGCCGGATCCCCACAGGCTCACAGCAAGGTGCACTGAGTCACAGTCCTCCGAAGGGTGCTCCCTGGAGTGGGAGGCATCTCCTGCCGCCGGTCACCACAGAAGGCACTGGATTCTCACAAAGGAGACTCTGGAGAAGGGACTCAAGGTTCTCCCGTGATCTGAGCTTTGAAGGTCCCGAGGTCTGGCGGAGCTCCTATTAGCAGACACACTTGCCACTGAGCAGATGAGGATGGAGGAGCCCAAGCAAGGTTGTCCTCACTCCGACCCCTGGGCCCTCGGGAGCCACGGGAAAGGCCTGTGTCCAGGGCACAGCCCAACAATCACAGATCCCAGCCTGCATTTGCCAACCCTGACAGCCTAGACTCCTTCGACTTCCGAGACTTACTTCTGTTCTGTTCCCCCCCGAGAATGTGATGGACTCTTTCAGAATATCTGGCCTGTCTCAAGCGAGACAAAGTCAGTGAAGGATGAAGTGTTCACATTTGGACTAGAGCATGAAAGGAGAAACAAGACCTCATGATCAGCATGATGGTGGTGGCCAAACTCTTCCCCTGGGTGAGATGAACAAGGGTGGGGGTGAGAATCCAAGGTCTTAGATTGCCCAAAGCATCTTCCTTCATGGCTGACTGGGGGTTCGAGACTCACTACCGCAAACTAACGACACGGCTGTCAGTGGGGGACATCAGCAGCAACAAACACGGAGTCAGCTCTTTAATGCCAACATGGGTTAAAAGTAAAGGCCGGTGCAGGGAGGCCTGCACGGCTGCTGAGGCAAACCGCAGATCCGGCTCTGAATGCCCACTGGCTGGAGCAGAGAGGAAGCTACGGTCCCTTTAACAGTCCCTGTGTCCACCAGATCCATGTAAGCCAGCTACTTAGGAGAAGTACATGTTGTCCTGATACTCAGAAAGACCAGCCTCGTAAAGTGAACAAAAGAGTGGCATGGATTTTAGACCCACTTCTGCCCCTTTATGAAGGAAAAATAAAGTAAATGGCACGGGGAAGTTGAATGCAAAAAAAAAAAAAATTAAATAACCAAATGGTGACTGATTCCTCCAACAGTGTCCCCTGCAGCTGCTCACCCCCAAGCCTGCCACTTTCTCACCAGTGACCACCGGCCAGGAAGCGCCGTCACGCACGTCACACAGAGACAGCCAGGAACCGCGTGCTGAGCACGTTTGTGTAAAAGCAGGAATCGAGCAAGATGCTGCAGACTTTGACTTGACAAGTTTAAATACTCCATGAAAAGAATCCCTTAACAGCCGCCTAAATCAATTTGCATGTCACTTCTTCAAAACAATTAAACTAATTGAATAAGGGTGCATTTGTCACCAAATATAAGGAGGACCAAACAGGTTCCTCAAAGCAAAGATTTTAACAGATATCAAACACCAGTGGGTGATGTGCTAACAAAGCAAATATTCCAAAAAATTAGAAAATAACAAGATGACTAGGATAATGCATGGGTCAAGGCACCTGAAAAGTTTCTGCTTTTAAAGCAATGGGGACAGCAAGGAGGGCGATCTAGCTATTTCCAATGCAGGATATGCACAGCCACCTTTTCAGACCCAACAGCGCGGTACAAGAGAAAAAGGAATAAAGAAAAAGGAAAGGAGGAACAAGCGAAAATTAGAAACACACAAGAACAAAAATGACTTTGACATCATGTACAAGAATTTACGTGAGTGTGTGAGGCCAGGGACGCAGGGAAGGTGAGACCCAACCTCACCTCCTGCTCCAGGGAAGGCAGGGGCCTGAGGGGAGCGACGCTGCTTGGGGACCCCAACGTGGTCAGCGCCCCTAACCAAAACTCCACATACATGCGTCTAGGCAGCTTTTAAGCCACAAAATGTGGTCGCATTACAGGCTGGACTGTTTTACTCACTCCCAACGAGAGTAGCAGGAGAGAATTAGTCTCTGCTCCTGCACCAAAGCATTGTTTTAAAAATTAAAGACTGTGGAATAGTAAAAGCAACAATGGAGTAAAAGTGACTGGAGGAGAACGTGCTTGACCCGAGCTCACAGGCCGCGTTATCTCACTGACGTTCAGATGCTGGCTGAGCCCTTATGGTACCAAAACAGACAGACGCACCAGGAGGGAGGTTTAATGCACTGCTATATTTTGATGCCGGGAGCCATGCCTGGTACACGAGGTTCTGGGTAAACAATGGTGACTGTGTCAACCACTATGGGCTAAGCACATATCCAGCTACTCCTCCAAATCCCAAGGACACACTTCAAAAGGCAAAAACAAGCAGGAATTCTCTGGTGGATCCGCAGACCCAGAGCCAAGCAGTTGCTGAGCAAAAATGTCACCAGTGCCTCCTGTGACAAAAGAGGAGGCACTGGCCTGGGGGCTGGGGCAGGGCTCCAGGCTTCCACTGCTCACCCACCAGTCTGTCCAGGGGGAGAAGGTGGTCCCTGCTTACATTGCACCAATGCACCTACCTTGACTGATGCCTGGGGGATAAGCAGGAGGTGACATGTGAGGTGAACGGAGCCAGCCTCGGTGTAGCCCGGTGCTGGCAGCTGTGCCCACAGCAATGCCCAGGCACCTAAACCTGCCACCTCATCCCCAAGGAGCAGAAGGGTGTGCGGACGTGTAGATCACAGGGCCCTGTGAGGACAAATAAAGATCATGGCCACTACATGTCTCACACTTTACTAAAGTCATAGAGGTATATCCGGGAGGAACAGAAAATTCATCCAGAGCCCACCAGGCACCACACGCAGGTGGGACTCGGGCCCTCTGTGCCTCTCACTCACAGGGCTGGTCTGGACTTTCTTTTTATCAATTCTCTGGCATCTTCTCCTCCAACTTACCAACAACCAGAAAGTAGGATTTGATCTTATGTAAGTTCAAGAATCACATAGCACTGCCTCCAGAGCGGGCCTGTGCCAGGTCCTCCGACCGTCACCTGTGGTACCGCCATAAGCGCCCTCCAGACTCAAGGCCCGAGGCCGTAGGCCGTGGGGGCACAGCTTCCCTCAATCTCCCCAGCAAAGGGGGACCACCTCTTGGCAAAGGCATCTCACCTCTTCTGCCCGAGGGAAAGCATGATAGATACACGGGGAAACAGAGCATAAGGTGGGGAGGTAGTAAGCCCAGGAGAGCTCGTCTGCACTTCCAAGGCAAAAGTGGGGCCGTTGACTTAATCACAGGGACAAAGTGAGGATGAATCTTTCCCTGCTTTGTCTCTTACTCCGTGATACGCCTTTCCCGGCATAAGGAGTTCATCCGGAATTCCCTGGAGGTGTTTCTGATGTCCTAAATTGGCATGCTGGCTGTCGGGGAGGAAGAGAGGGCCTGAACCCAGCAGTTGCTGGGCCTGGGAGGCAGGAGACACCGGCTCCAGACACAGGTAAACCAGCATCTCGTTCTGCCTCTCGGGATTCAGCATCTCATTTATAAGCAAAGGGATGAGACTGTCCCAGGACAGGCTGCCTAACAAAATTGAAATGAGAGCCATGTAAAGAAAGCTTCCCAGTTGCCACATTATAACGGTAAACAAAGAAACAATCAAACAAACAAAAAAACAGATACTAGAAACTAATTTAAAAACAGATCTTACTTAATCTGCTGTATGTAAAATACTATCATTTTGATATGTAATCTATATAAGAAAGTAACAAGATAGTTTACATACTTTTTACTAGACAAGTCTCAGCGTCTGATGTGCATTTGACCTTCAGCACATCTCAGCTCAGACCAGCCTCTTCCCCAGTGCTCATAGCATCAGTGGCTGTGGCTACTCTATTGGACAGCAACTCCAGGGGTCCCACCAGGTGTCTTGGCTGAAAAGCGGGAGGAAGTCTCCACACTGACCCTAAAAGGATCTCTCTGAAAAAAAGGCAGATTCAATTTCAAATGTCTGTAAACCGTCGGGCTGCACCTCCCTCCGCCCTTGGCTACAAGAAAGCCCTCTTCCTTGCTGATCCCTTCCTGGATGTAGGGAAGGAACCCGGAACACAGCCAGGGTGGCCGGGCCTACAGGTAGACTTACCTGCTGTCTGTGTCCAGTCACATGAAGTTCTCCTTCTCAAACAAGGAGCAGAGGACGGGGATCCTTTCCCCAGGCTTGTCAGGGTCCCATCCAGCCACTTGGACTTGAGCAAGATTAACAGTGACTCAGTGAAGTCCTCGATCCTCTTCTCCACCACCCGGCAGTCCTCGTAGTTTGAAGGCCATGTTGGTGCGTGGCTGCTCGGCTACCTATCCATGCAGCACAAAGACAAAGAGCTGAGAGTCATTAAGCGTGGTGCCATACAGCTCCTCTATACATGGAGCTTCTCGAAGGCCTTGGCAGAGAGGCAGTCGGTCATGGTGACAAGGCCCACGACCGTGCGGTGTGTCTGGAAGTCACTCCACGCATTCTCGAACGCATAGTGGTGCCTGTAGTGGATACAGAGTGCCCACTGGGAGCCGCACGGGGTGATCTGGCTCACCAAGGAGATTCGTTTATAGATGCAAAAGAAATTGTCCTCTGAAATGATCCCCACGTGTTGGACGACCACGGGGAGAGTCTCGTATTCCTCAGCACACTGCACGTAGTCAGGGATGCTCATGTTGCAGGCCCTGCCGAGAGGGGAGAGGAGATCAAGGTAAATATTGTGCTGTGAGCTGCGGGCGCCTCTGGGATGCGGTGACCTGGTGTGTACCAGCCAGAAGGCAAGGGAAGCACAAGCAAAGCCGGGGGTACAGTTTCTCCTCAGAGTCTGTACACGGCTACCGTAGCTCGGATCACATTACCCAGCTTTTGGTCTAGGCTTCCTGCCCCTGCATAGAAGGGTCATTTCCTGTTTTCTGTTTCCAAGCACCTAGCAAGACCCTGATGCAAAGTCAGTGCTCAACACTGCGGAATAAAGAAATGAACAAAGGAACTGCTTTCCCCACCCCCCTTCAGCAGATTATGAAGAAAAGAACCGCAGTAGGATCAAAAGATCTGGATTTCAACACCAATTTATTTGAACTCCTAAACTGCAGAATAATGGATAAGAAAACTTGCCTTGGGGAAGAGGGTACAGCTCAGTGGTAGAGCACATACATATCATGTACGAGGTCCTGGGTTCAATCCCCAGTACCTCATTTTAAAAAATGAAACAAATGAATAAACCTAATTACCCTTCTCAAAAAATATTTTTTAATTCAAAACTCAAAAAACACCTTGCAATTGACACAACATTGTAAACTTGACTATACTTCAATTTAAAAAAAAACCTTGCCTTACAAGAATATATCTGGATTATGGAAGTTTGCAAATGTAAAATGCCTAGGGTACCACCTGCATAAAGATGGGGGACTGTACAAATTTACTATCCCTCCTTTATGAGCTATATTTCCTTTGGTGGGTGTTATAAACTCTCAGAGCTAATTTTCTCAGATTAAAAAAACAAAACAATACTTGATTCTCAGTACTGCTGAAGAATCAGTTAAGCCTGTGAAAGCATCTGACAGACAGAGGTTTCTCAATAAATGTTTGTTGAATGAATGAATAAACAAGCAAAGTGAATGCTGCTCCCTGCCACAGAACATCATAATGGTACTTCCTGGAAATCCCAAGCCCACGTTACACCCGACTACACACTAAACATGTGGGTGACCTGGGCAGGCCTGTGTGTTTCTCTAAGCCCCAGTTTAATCATAGATAGAAATGAGGGCAATAACAAAAACCTCAAAGGGTTAGTGAGTCAGTAATGAATTGTACCCCAACTATGCAAGATGGAACCATTAAGGAAAATTGGGAAAAGGGTCCATAGGCCCTCCGTATATTATCTCCTACAAGTACAGGGGAACCTACATTACATCTCAAAATAAAAAGTCTAATATTTTAAAGAGGCTATTGAGGTTAAATGAGCTCATTGTCTCAAATAAGGAACACACAGTACAAGTACAACAATGCCTAGCCCATGAGATACACTCAGTTAACATTCCCACTGAACCCACTGGTCCCTCCAACTTCAGAGCATGAGGAAGGGTCCTCGTGGCCAAAGGCCACTGCACCTGAAGCTAACAAAGTTAATGGTCCCCACTTCCAAGAGCCCCTGTCACCACCCTTGTTCTAATTTTCTATTTGTAATATTTTTTTTATTTAATAGAAACCCCCAATTGCATAGCCTTCAGGTCACCAAAACCTGACCACAGAGATCATGATGGCAGCCCTCCTTGGTGAAACAATAAAATGAAAAGCCATTTCCACAAGACCTCTGTGTAAATCTACTAGGGAACTTCATCTTGGACTGAGGAAGAGGACTGGGGAGGAGGGGGCAATCTGTGGGCACAGAGAACTATGGGCCACCTGTCCCACGATGGACTTTAGACTCAACCCTCACCCTCCAGGTAATTCAAAATACACACCGACAGATTGCTATGGACAAGATTTTTTTTAAAGAAATCCCTGAATCCCTAGCAGGTCTTGTTTCTACCGAGACACAGATGGCTTATGTGTATAATGTTTCACAAAAGCCTTAAAATATTATCACCCCAACTTGACACATTAAGAAACTGAGGTAGAGAAGTTTATCATATTGTACAAGATTAGAGAGAGGCCACGTCAGACACCGTATTTAAACCCAAGCCCCTGTTCCAGGGCTCACACTAGAAATTGTGACATGCTGCCCCTTTCCTGCCCTCTCCCTGCAATAAATTTCTGAAGAGTCTTTTCTGTGCCATCTGGAATCACAATAACTTCAATTTTCCACAAAGAGCTATGTCACTCCCTAGAGGACATATCAAAATCTAAAGGGTTGGGATGGGAGGAGAGATTTGCATTTTCTGTTTCTCAAAGGAAACATGGCTTTAAAAGAAACTGAAAAGCACTTATCTAGTCTAAGCCCTCACTGTGCAGAGAAAGAAACGGAAGTTCAGAAGAGATGAGGAAAGGGCCTTATTAACAAATATTGCTTCAGCGCAGCATCATGCCACCCTGGGCACTGCTGGGGGAGGACCTGGGAGGCCCAGGAGAATGAGTGTTAGAAAAAGGAAAGAGAAGAAGCATACAAGGCCCTGTCTCTACACCACCATACCATGAAATTCCACCAAATTACCCAGTATGGGTGCAGCCAGTATTAAGGTGGGCTAAACAGGTTATAGAAACCTGGAAGTCTCAACCATAGTGCAAATTCCAACATTTACTCTGCTTTTTTCCCCAGTTCAAGCATCAACTAAGTGGGCACTCTGTTCCAGGGACTACACGAGGCCTGGAGTTCTCCCAAGTACAAATCTCTTTTACGTGTGCAAACCACATAAAGGCCCACCAGAAAAAAAGTGCCCACAGATAAGATGGAATTCCTGAAGCTGAAAGCAGTCAACCAGCGTATGTTACTAGGAAAAATGGTGCTGCTACAAAAGGACTCATGGACTTAGAAAGCAAACTGTGGTTAGTAGGCAGGAAAAGGGGGATTAACAGATACACGTTAATAAATATAAAATAAATGACAAGGACCTACTATATAGCACAGGGAACTATATTCAATTTCTTGTAATGAGTTGTGCTAAAAACAATCTAAAACATATTTATATACATATGCATATGTTTATAACTGAATCTCTGCCGTACACCTGAAACTAACATTGTAAATAGACTACACTTCATTAAAAATAATTTTAAAAAATAAGTACAAATAAAATCAACGCCATTAAGATAAAATAAAAGAACACTCTTATCCCCTTAGCTGTAGGTGGTGGAGAATTCTGGTTACAAGCACCAAGTCCACTGGATCACTCCAGCACTGACTGTCACTCTTTCTGACCATCAGACAGTCACTTGGCTTCACTGAGGTTACTTTTCTCTTCTGTGAAAAGCTACAGTGACAACTAATGATGTATAGAATCTCATCATTCACAAGCCCAAAAATTAGTGAGGACATCCCATGGGCTAGGCTCTGGAGAGATGAAAATATAGGGTCCCAGATATATTCAAGGGTAGAAGAAGTTTATGCCATAAAGACAATTATTCTTCCTGTTTCGATAGACAGATTCAATGCAATTCTGATTAGAATTCCTACCAGACTTTTCATGGAATATAACAAGTTAATTTATGGTCAGGAACAGCCAAGAAACTTCTTTAGAACCACCACTGGGGAGGGGTGGATAGGTCATTCATTTCCACTGTTCTTTCTGAAGTGATGAAAACGTTCTGGAATAATAATGGTTGCACAACTGTGAATATGCTAAAAGCTGCTGAATTGTACCATTTAAATGGGTGGAATTCATGGTGTGTGAACAATATCACAATAAAGCTGTTATATGAAAAAATATTCCTTGACAATTATTTTTCCCTCTATACAACTAGTCTACCCCACAATTTAATAAAAACAAAAAACCAAAACAAACTAAACTGTGCCAGGAGCTTTTTAGGACTGCAATGTCCCTGGGTCTCCAACGCCTCTGGTGGTGCTGTTCCTGTTAACACACACTAGCTGGGCTGGGCTAGTTAGGGACTGTAACTATGTTTTTAAAATCGACGGTCACACGTTTCACCCTGGGAGAGGGAAGGAAGGAGCATGTCACAGCCTCATGCCTTCAGCTCATTTTTAACTGAACCAAGCCCTGCTTTCAACACTGTAATCCCTGGCACTATAAAAACACCTGACATCAACAAGCACCTCCATCATAACACCTGAAAGTGTTCAAGGTACTTACCTGGGGCAGAAACACTGAGGGGGGAGACGGAAACTCCCTCAGCACTGGCGCTCACTTTTCCAGACTCCATCTGGAGAAACTGGGCTTTACAGCTTGAGGCTCTAAGCCCGGGAAGCAGCGCGCATGCCGCTGAGCTGGTCCTCAGGGAGCTGGAAAGGGAGAGGAGGGCAGCCCCGGGGTCGCAGGGCAGGGAAAGCGGGGGTGGGGACGCGGGCTGCAGCCCCGCTCTGAGGCCAGACCCAGCCCCAGCCGCCCGCCCCCATCGGGTCCGCAGAACCCGCCCACCCGGGACACAGCCCTCCCAGGGGCAGGGACGTGCCTACGGCCAAGGAGAGGAAGCCCGGGAGGAGAGGACTCGTGGGCGGGAGAGGGGAAGGGGTCACCAGCCGCGGACTGAGGGGAGCCCGGCTGGGGCGAGAGGCGGCAGGTGCACACCTGGCCCTGGACAGCTGTGGCCAGGGCGCCGGGGTATGTGGTGCGGGCAGAGGGGTCTGGCCCGAGAAATTCAGCTGAACACAGGCTGACTCGCGCCCTCGTGGGCTTTGACGCGAGGACCGCCCTCCCGCAGACGCCTGACCCCTTTCCCGGGAACCCCCCACCTTGCAATTCCACAGCCAGAAGCCCCGGCCCCGGGCAGGAGCTAAAGGCCTACCGGTCGACAGAGCTGAGAAGACTTTGGGGCCGATTCCTAGCTCGGAGCTGGGGCTTCCAACCCCCGGTCCAGCTGGCACCGACTGCGCATGCGCAGGAGGGCCAGAGATCCTCTCTTGGTTCTGTGATAGAGGCTGGGGCATCGAGGGAGGGAGAAGATGGGAGGAGGAGGAGAGGAGGGGAAAAGTGGAGGGAGACAGATGGACAGGAGGAGCAGAGAGTAGGTAGGGATCTGGAGAGGGGAGGGGTGTAGTGGAGATGTAGAGAAAAATCTTTACTTCTGGGGCACCCCGAAGGAGGCGGCAGACCTGACTCTGTATCATTCTGTAACCCTTCAAGGACCGCAGCTCAAGTTTTACCTCCCTGGTCCAGCCCTCCAGGCGATGCCTCTGCTGAACCCCTACGGGGTTCACACCCGTTGTCCCCACGTGGAGCTGGGTTTCCTGTTGCTCTGGGAAACAAGCACCAGCAGGTGTTGTCTCTCAGAACTACCTTGGGATGTGTACATATTCCCCTTTTACAGGCTGGGAAAATGGCAGGCACGATCTCTGCCTTAGCTCCACTGTCCCAGGTGTTGGCCTTGCGGGGAGCGGGAGGTACAAGATCAGAGCCCCAGTCAGAGCAGGCTGCTTGAATGTTGGTGTATAGTCCCATCCCTCCTGGGTAAAACACACCTAACCCAAGTGGAACCTTCAAGGGCTCACAGTAGTTTCCTGGGTGTGGGAGAGCTGTCCTCAGTTCCAGTGCCCAGCTTGCTAGGTAGATAGGAGTCTTACCGAGTCCAAATTCATTCTCCTCAGTGAAGAACAGGCCAATAAGTAGGGAGACCCGCTGATGGGGCATGGAAAAGCAAGTTTCTGTAGAGCTAGATGGCAAAATAATGTCCTGGAAAACCATCTCCCCAAGTCAGATTTCAGGCTCTTTCCTACGTGCTTGGTTGTTGCAATCTTCCTGGTGTAGGAATTCCTTGTTGTTAGAATCCTTTGTTCTTGCAGCTATCTGCCTGGGTCAAATCTCTGTAAACCTCCAACAAAACAAACGTTATTTTCTATTCTGTAATTTGTTATCTTTTTATGAATGAAAAAGTGTTAAATATCCTTAAATGTCAGAGCCTTCAGAATAGGCTCTTCTGTATATTTCAGGCTCTAGGCAGCATTGTTTTACAAGCAAGATGAAGCCTAGGAGACAGAGCAAAGGGTTAAAGTCAAAGGAACAGATCTAATATGGAGTCAGTTTTGTTTTTTCTATTACCGGGGCAGAAGCCACTTGAGGATTTAAATCCCTTTAAGTTAAAAATAACTAAAACTTTAAAGGAATTTACATACATAGGTGGGAATGTGCATAGCATATCTGGAAAAGCACACAAAGGATAGTAAACAGTGGCATCACCAGGGACGGCTGGAAGAACAGGGGATGAGGGAAAACTTCTTTCACTTGTGTATTTTTGTGCTGTTTGAATTCTTTTTAACCATATGCATGTATTTCTTTTTCAGTTTAAAAAAAGTGTAATGGAGCAAAAGAGTAACAAGCTCAGCAAATACAGCAGCCATGGAATCACTGAGCCATCAATTTGATTTCAGCCAGGAAGCATTTATTGACTCTGTCCTATGTGCCCAGTGCTGTTTTAAAGCTTCTTTTATTATTATTAATTTTATTATTATTAATAATATTATTATTGATTTTATTAATAATATTATTGATTTTATTTATTATTCTTATTCTTATTCTTATTCTTATTATTATTCTTATTCTTCTTATTTTTATTATTTTATAAAATAGCAACATGCTATCCCTCACCCCTGCCCATGGCTGGTGGAAAACCAACTGAGTTTTTATTGAGTTGTTTTCCAAGGAGTAGAGATGAGTTATAAACCGAACACTTCTTCAGGGCAAAACAGTTGGAGTGGTTTTACAGCACGCCAGACAGCTATGAAGAGTTTTCAATACAGGCACCCAGACGCTGAGAGAGAAATCCTCCAGGACCCTACAAAAAGCTGCTCAAACTTCCTTCTCCATGGCACTACTGAAATAGGAAAGAACAAATCTGACTGCATAGTAGATCTGTTCCTTTGACTTTAAGAAAGCCAAGTTAATACGCTCTGGTATTTTCATGGGTTATGATGTCACAGAGGAGATGGACAGGTTAACAAGGGACGACTCTGCAGTGATCACGGAGCCGGGGAGCGGGATGGGCAGCAAGATGTTTGACGCAGCCACAGCTGGGACCGCGCTTCTAGGCAGGAACCCAAAGTCACCTCGAAAAGTTGTCAAACACGTGTGTCTACATCCTCATCACCTGACATATATTAACGAGAAATGGAAACCCATAAAATGCCAATAACCTTGGTGGATATACCGTCCAAATTGCAAAGTCACAGTTTGACAACTGGCCATCCCGGTTCCCTGGGATTCATTCTTGGAGAACCTTAAAAACCACTCCTCTGTCCTCAAGAAGTGCTTTCTAGTTGTCCGATCTTTGGCTCAGGGATACAGCACGTTCAAGTGAACTTCAAAGTCTGCACAGATTTGACTGTCTTTCTCCAGTTTCACGTGTCCATTCTAAAGAGGCCTGAGCTAAGTCCATCCTCCGTAAGATCTATTCCCTCCAGTGACTACTCATTGAGCCTGCAATTAAAAGTCAACTGAACAAGGCTGTCTGTCCTCAGCTAAAAAGTTCACCCACCCTTCACTGCTTTCTTAATCTCCTCTCCTGGCTAATTGCAACAGACTAACACCTCCCTCTACCAAGCTCCCCGACTATGTCAGTTTGTCTCCCCAAAGAGAAAGTAAGGTCCATAAAATAGGAGACAACTCCATAGTTGTTGCCGACGAAATGAATCACAGAGCTGCTGTGGTGCAAAATGTCTCCCGAGATTCGGGTTCCTTTATTTTTTATACCATCTACACAAAGGAGTAACTCTTGCCAAGCACAGAGAGTAAACATTTTTTACGTTGACGCATGTGCACTACATCTAAGTCTTCCTTATCTTAATTACACTGAGACTCTCCTGTTCCCAGGCCTGTTCCTTTTGAGGAACTAATAAACATTCTTGTCTGCAAGCAATGTTTCCCCTGGGAATGGGCAGAGTCCCTTGGCAGGAATTTCTGTTTGCAGATAAGTCCGGTCACTTCTGTGAAATGTCCCGCGTGCAGGCACATCCACAGCTTCTATGCTAAGTTTCCTTCACATAGTTACCTCTGAATTCCTAGCATATAGTAATGTCAATAAATAGAAATATGATTGTGGCTTCTTTCCTTTAAAACAATTCTGGTTCTTTAAATGACCCTTGGAAGAGAGGGGTTTGCGGTCCAGTATCTTGATCCACAATACTCTGGAGGCCTTTTTCGGAATGGCTGTTCACTGATCCATTCAAAACACAACTTCTCATTCCAGGAATAGCTGTGCATTTCTGCCAGGAGTTTGTGGTCACTCTCATGCCAGAACAGCTTTAAACTATATCCTTACTTTGGATTTGTTATTTTTCCCCTCTTCCAAAAATATTTACATTCCTTACTTTCTTGCCTTGAGGATTTTTTTTCCTAGTTCAACCTTTAGTAAACCAGGCTTCTCAGGATGGGCTTGCCCTTACATATGATCAGCCATCCAACTCCCAGTGTGAGAGGAATCGGGCTCACCTCCTGCCCTCCTGTCAGGGCAACTAAAACTCAGTTCAGGAGCCAACAGGCACCCCAGGGCTTCTAAGGCTCGCTTATCTCCCAGAATCCCTGTTTTCTGGTTTGTCTTGGCTTCTGAGGATTTCCCCTCACTTTCTTGACAATTAGCTGTGCAGCTTGAAAGATGAGGAAGGAAGGTTTTATTTCTTAATCAGAATTTCAAGGAACTTGTGTAATGAAGGTTTTCACGAGATTCTAGAACACTCCATTGCCGAGACAGAAAACACACTAAATATTTTCTAAATTTAGATATCATGTGCATTTTTCTTTGTTTTTGTTTTCTTAACTGCTAACAGACATTTTTTAATTAAAAAAAATAACGCCCCAAATAGGATATAACATTGAAGGGGCATACAAAATTAAAGGACAAAGACAGAAAAATGATAAATACTGTACAAAGTTAATATAATACATACACTATGGATCAGATCAGCAATTCTCAATAACAGCTAATTGAAATATGATCATGAGGTAAAACGTCTCTCCTGTCAGGAGATGGCCAACAGAAAATAGAATTAATACAACAAACTAAAATTCTAAGTCTGGCGAGGTACAGAATGCTACCAGCTAAATGTGTCTTATTCTGGAAAAGAGGGAGGCTCACCAGCTCTTTACTGTGGAGCCTGAACCCAAGTGAGGGCGGTAAAGTGAGCTCTGTAAGTACCCAATTAACAAAGTGAGTGATGAATAAAGAGACGTGAGCTTTGATGACAGAGATGATACTACTATTCACTTGTCATGTAAAGTATGTCTTCACGTTCAGTGATCAAACCTCAGCATCCTCAGGGATTGAGATTATAGGAAAATGCAAGGCCGGGCCCAGACCTCCTCTTTGAGCTCGTGACATTGCACTTAGATGTCTCAAGGGCACCTCAAACTCCACCTGCAAAGAGCGGACTTCATGGTTCTCCTCCAATAGCAGTCCTGCCCAGGGCCCCTGGTCGGGGGATAAGGTCTCCCTCCCTATCCCAGCTCAGGCCCATCACTCACAGATGTGACTGGACCCCTTCTTCAGGGCCCAGATTTCCTCAGTCATGGAGTACCACCAACCACACCTGTCCTACGAGGTACTCAATGGCACTCACTCAGCACTGACTCTGTGCTGGGGACCACGCTGCACACTGCACACACGTAATCTCACTGGATCTCCACAGCAGTCTTGGGAAGTCGGTACATCACTGCTTTAGTTGATTAGATAAATTGTTTCACTTCCTTGAGTGCATCATCCAAAGTGACACGGCTACTGAGCCACAAACCTGGGACTGAAAACCACTTGAAAAGTGAACACTGCTACACCTCGCAGCCACCCTACTCTGACTCATCACATCACCTCCTGCCGAGACTTCTAAATGTTTCTAAGCATTCTACAAGACAAAATTGATCTACGAGAGCACCCCTCTCCCCTACTAAAAATCTGTCAATGACGGTCCACTGCCCTTAGGAGAAAGCCCCACCGGCCTGAGCACAGCCCAACGGCCCGGCATCCGCGTCCCCTGCGTGGCCTCACCGCCTCATCCACCACACAGCCCTACACGTGCCGTGTCCAGGACAGGGATGCTGACTCCGTACAACCCGGGGCTCGTCTCAATCGAACAATGAACACCCTCTTCAGTGGTCACCCTCTTCATTGCTGACTCTCAGAAAAATATTTTCTCAGGATGAATCAATATCTTTTTCCTTACAACTTCCCGTCATTGATAATGAGCTCCCCCCAAAAGAGAGAAGACATAATTCTCAGTCTCCTTATCTGTAAAGTGTGAATAACAAGGAAATATGTTAGGTTTTAAGAGAAATAATATTCATGTGAGGCTTACGGACAATTCCCAACATACAGTAAGCACTCAATATGTGCTTACTTAATATTAATAAGAATATATTGCATTCCAGCAACCTTAAATCAATGTTTTATGGCTTTCTCCAACAGACTGACAAACTGTTGGATGAACCCCTTTGAGCAGATCAGCACAAGTGTACTAGGAGAGGTAAGTGCTGACTTCAGTTACAGCTGCAGCCAACCAGCACTACGGGGAGGGGGCAGTTTGCTCAAACTCTTACATGTTGCTTGAGCATTTATTTGTCGTTATGAATAAAGACAGGTGTTCTTTAGTCAAAGCTCCTGAAACATAAATCTTCAAAGACTGATGCAAATTAGATTTAAAGAACAACACTCTCAATCGAAATTATTTGAAAAATATAGTCTTAGCTCCTCTGCACATCAAAAGGCCATGTTCTTAATGTATCTGACTAAATACACCAAAAGGTTTGTTTAAAAGAAATTAAGATGAAGCCATCCTGAATAAGCTCTCAGTATCAACTGCACAAAGCCTCAACCAAGGGTCTCATTTCTCACTTCCAGATAGGTGTTCAGGTAGATTAACGTGAGTCTTGGTTTCTTATAACATGGGGGTCAGAAGAGTTGTGGATAGATTTATGTAGCAAATATAAACCTAGAGTATTTGCTGTGTGGGAATCCTAGAAATAAACAAATTGATATATAGTCCCACCCTTAAGAAGCTCAGCCTTTCCATTTACAACAGCATTAAAAATTAAATGAGAGATACATTTAACAAAAATTTACAAGATTTGTACATTGAACATTTTCAAGTATCACCAAAATAAAATTTACAAGATCTACATATATGGAAGACATCTCATGTTCATGGAATGGTAGACAATATTGTTAAAAATGTTAAGACTCCTCAAAGTGATCTACAAATTCTGTGGAATCCCTATCAAAATTCCAGCTGACTTCTTTGCAAAAATTGAAAAAATTGATCCCAAAATTCATATGGAAGTGCAAGGGGCCCAGGACAGCCAAAACAATCTTGAAAAAGTAGAGCAAAGATGGAGGACTCACTTTAAAGGGTACTAAAAAGCTATAGTACTCAAGTCAGTATTGTACTGTCATAAGTTTGGATTAATAAATCTATGAGACACTATAAAAACCCAGGGGGAAAAAACTTACATTTACATTCAGTTTTCCACAAGGGTGCCAACAACACTTCATTGAAAGTAGAGTCTATTCTACAAATGGTGAAGTGACACCTGGGTATCTGCAGGGAAAAGAAGGTATCTGCAGGGAAAAGAATGAATCTGGAATCTGGACCCCCATATTTTATATAACAAATAAATTTAATTCAAAATGGATCACAGACAGAAACATAAAAACTAAATGTATAAACTATTTGAAGACACAGTATAAATCTTTGTGGACCTAGGATAGGCTTTGGTTTCCTAGATACAATACCAAGTGCACAAGTGATAGAAGAAAAAAGCAGATAAACTGGACTTAATCTAAATTAAAACATTTTCTTACAAAGGACATCATCAAGAAAGTGAAATGACATTGGAGGGGGTATCTCAAGTGATAGAGTGCGTGCTTAGCAAAAAAATAAAATAAATCAATACATCTAATTACCTCCCCTATAAAGAATTTTTTTTTTAATATTTAAAAGTCTAAAGTGAAAGGACAATCTGCAGAATAGGAGAAAAAATTTGCAAAGCATGTATCTAATAAGAGAGTTGTATCCAGGATATATAACAAATGCTTACAACTGAACAATACAAGAAAATAGACCCAATTTTTAAATTTGCCAAGGATTTAAATAGATATACAAATGGCCAATAAGCATATGAAAAGATGCTCATCATCACTAGCCAAATCAAAATGAAAATGAGATCACTTTTTACACCCACTAGGATGGTTATAATCAAAACATGGACAATAATAAGTGTCGTTCAGGAGGCAGAGAAACCTCATATGCAGCCAGTGGAAAGGGACAATGGTGTAGCTTCTTTGGAGAATTATGGTGTTTCCTCAAAAGGTTAGCGTTATGTTGTTCAGCAATTCCACTCCTACATATAGATTTATCCCTCAGTATCCTCGGGGGGTTGGATCAGGAACCCCCCACCCTGGATAACATAATCCAAGGATGTTCGAGTCCCTTTACAGCCATCTGGATCCATGAAGTGGAAACTACAGATATGGCGGACCAACTGTACAGCCAACAGAATGAAAACATATTCTCATAAAATCTTGCACATCAATATTCATGGCAGTATCATTCAGAGAAGCCAAAGTTACAAACAATATCCATCCATAAATGAACGGATAAACAAAATTACCAAGAATAGGCCCACAAACTTTTGGTCATTGAATCTTTGACAAA
Organism: Camelus dromedarius; assembly: GCF_036321535.1. NCBI lineage: Eukaryota > Metazoa > Chordata > Mammalia > Artiodactyla > Camelidae > Camelus > Camelus dromedarius. The sequence goes on from NW_026989830.1 coordinate 1,252,629, forward strand.
GGATGTTAGAACATACAATGGAGTAAAGACAGCCTCTTCAGCAAATGGTGTAGGGAAAACTGGACAGCTGCATGTAAATCAATGAAGTTAGACTACTCCCTCACTGCATACACAAAAATAAATTCAAAATGGCTTAAAGACTTAAACATGTCGACAAGATAGTATAAAACCCTTAGAAGAAAACATAGGCAAAACATCTGACATACATCTCAGCAATGTTCTCCTAGAGCAGTCTACTCAAGAAATAGAAATACAAGCAAAAATATACGAGTGGGATGTAATTAAACTTACAAGCTTTTTCACAGCAAAGGAAACATTAAGCAAAACAAAAAGAAAACCTATGGAATGGGAGAATATATTTGCAATAAATGAGATTGACAAGGGCTTAATTCACAGAATATATAAAAAGATTTACATGTAATAAGAAAGAAAAACAAACAATTCAATCCAAAAATGGGCAGAAGACCTAAAGAAACATTTCTCCAATGAAGACATACAATTGGCCAATAGGCACATGAAAAAGTGCTCAATATCATTATCAGAGAAATGCAAATCAAAACTGCAATCAAGTCTCACCTCTCACCAGTCAGAATAGCCACCATTCAGAAGTTCACAAACAATAAATGCTGGAGAGGCTGTGGAGAATTGGGAACCCTCCTACACTGTGGTGGGAATGCAGTTTGGTGGAGCCATTGTGGAAAACAGTATAGAGGTTTTTCAAAAGACAAAAAATTGACCTCCCATATGACCCAGCAATCCCACTCCTATGCACATATCCAGAAGGAACCCTAATTCAAAAAGACACCTACACCCCAATGTTCACAGCAGCACTATTTACAATAGCAAGACATGGAAACAACCTAAATATCCACTGACAGATGAATGGATAAAGAGGTTTTAGTATAATTGTAAAATAGACTACTATTCAGCCATAAAAATATAATAAAATAATGCTATTTGCAGCAACATGAATGGACCTGGAGAATGTCATTCTATGTGAAGTAAGCCAGAAAGAGAAAGAAACATATCATATGAGATAGCTCACATGTGGAATCAAAAAAAACCAAAAACCAAAAAACAAAAAAGAAAGAAACAAAAAGATGAAGTTATATACAGAACAGAAACAGACACAGAGACATAGAAACCAAACTATGGTTACCAGAGGGGAGAGGGTGTGGGAAGGAATAATTTGGGATTTCAAGATTTGCAGATACTGCCTATGTATAGAATAAACAGCAAGTTTATACTGTATAGCACATGAAAATATATCTAATATCTTATAGTAACTTATGTTTAAAAAGAATATGAAAATGAATACAGGTATGTTCCTATATAACTGAATTGTTCTGCTGTACCCAAGAAACTGACACAACATTATAAACTGACTAGACTTCAATGAAAATATTTTTAAATAGACCAATAAGGAAAAAAAAGAAAAAGGATATTATCAAACCAAAAGAATAAAGTACTGATTCAGGCTACAATATGGATGAACCTTGAAACTTTATGCTAAAATAAGCCAGACACAAAAGGACAAATAGTGCCCTTTTAGATGAACTGTATCTAAGCGTTTACTGTACTACTCCTGTAAATTTTCCCGAGGTTTGAAATCTATCAATATCAAAATAAAATGTATTATTCATTAAAAACATAAAAGGATTCTTTAAAGGAGGGCTTTAATTATTAAATGCAGAAGTGCAAGTAAAGCTCCTGGAACAACACTTTGCACGTCCACAGACAGTCACTGCTTTCACTGCCACTCAGAGGGTGGTGCCAGCGCTGATGAAGGCTGCCTCCACTCGCTCCCCTGCAGAGAGGTGTGAGAGCCTGGGCTCTGACAGGCAGGGTGACGGTGACCCTGGGTCAGACACAGCCATGCCCCAGACTCTGCGATAACCAACTTTCTTATACAAACTGCTCCATGTAACATAAACACGCTACAGGGATGTAACTTACAACACAGGGAATATAGCCAATGTTTTACAATAACTATAAATGGAGCATAACATTAAAAATTGTGCATCTATTGTACACCAGAAACTTATATCATATTGTAAATCAGCTATACCTTTATAAAAAATTAAAAAATAATTTAAAAATGTTATCTCTTTAGTAGGCAATTTGGTTTTTAAGTAAATACTAAACAGCTTAGAATGTATAAAAGCATTAAAGTGTGATGTTTGTTTACATATTTATTTACTTTCAGCCTCCTGCTAAAAGAGAAATTAAACAATTTTTTTAAACACAGCTTAAAAACCATAACAACAAATAGACAAAGTGAGAGTGAAGAGAAAATGGAGATTCAATAATTAAATGAAACCAGGGGGAGGTAAAGTCATAAAAATGGATGCTATTAAGCCAGGGTAAGTGTTAAAGGCCTACTAGAAATTCAGCTGTAAGATTCTTGGCAGCTGATGTGAAGGAAAAGCTCAGCTGGGCTAACGAGCTAAGTCATAAATCTAAGTGTGATAAGTGTCGCTTTAGTGATCTAAGTTCTGCCGGGCTAACTCGTAAATCTGAAGTTTAGTGTTAGTTTACTGGGCTAACAAGCTAACTCGTAAATCCAGTCTCAACATGTGTCAGTAACGTGATCTGTTCCAAATTGATAAGCTCCAGTGTACTGATTACTTGCTTTTTGTTGTTTGAGCCTTATTAGCTAATAGCCCCATACTTGTAATTAAACCTATAAAACCTCATGTGCATATCTTGGAGGTGCTGAGAGCTTCGGAGCAGAAGCCCCTCTGAGCCCGCTGGCAAAATAAATCTGAGTACTCCAACCCTCCGAGTGGTGCTTTTTTCTTCGCTGGCCTGTGGTTTCTGTAACATTAAAGCAAAAAGAAAAAGATGATGGGGCGGGCGGGAGAGCTAAGTGGTAGAGCGTGTTCTTAGCATGCACGGGGTCCCGGGTTAAAGCCCCAGGGCATCGACTAACAGATAAATATACCTAATTACCTAACCCCCCAAAAGAGACCCAAAGAAAAGAAAACGATAAATTTCTTTCATAAAAAAAACCTGATATTAAATTTAGATTAAATATTTTAAGAAAAATAGAAAAAGATGAGTGACACAAGCGATAATGCCCGAGAGATAAATCCGCGGTGGCTGCTGGAAGGTCCCCATATCCCACGTGCAAAAATCTGAAACAACCTTCTCACCACTCAGTCATCCTCAGCCCACCCCACCCCTCCCCCTGTTAAATGCAGGAGCACAGGCAGGGCCTGGCCTTTGCTCTCTCTGTGTCATCACAGTGAGACAGGATGGAAGGGGGCAGAACACAGCCATTCAAGGAAGGCCATAGCAATTAACATCAAAATGGTGAAGGATTCAACCTCCAATAGGCCTTGAGGCTCAGGATGAAGAGATTTAACTTCTAGCAGAGCTTGAGCTTCATTATACACCCATTGTAATAGTAACATGGTTAATAACACGCCCCCAGGCAAAATGGCAGTCCCAAGGATAGCCACAAAAGGTCACAGGGTGGGAAATGGCCAACTCCCCGGGAATCCCAGCCCCTTGCCCTTAGGCTGGTCCTTCTACTTATTAGCATATGAAACCACCAAGCCCAAGAAAACAAGCAACACAGCGCCGCCTCGCGGTCAACCCTCTCTCTTCCTCTTCGGAGAAAGCCCACACTCTGTCTGTGGAGTGTGTACCTACTTTTAATCTGAGCACCCAACCCCCACACCTCGTGGCGATTCTCTTGGCTTTCAACGTATCTCTCTGAGTAAATCTACCTTTACTCAACAGTTGTTTGCTCTTGAATCATTTCCTACACGAAGCCAAAGACCAACATCTGGAGGGACAAATCCCAGGGGCTCAACTAATGCGTGGGACACAGCCCTTCTCATGCCCCACATCTGTTTTCTTGTATCAACAGGACTGGGCTGTGAAGGGAGTTCTTAGGCCCCAGCTAAGGGACAGAAGCAGCCCTGGCGTCGCCCTGGTTCTCTGTGGTTCTCTGTTGTGCTGACTCCCCAGCCACAGAGCGTTCTTCCTAGGCCTGTCCCCACAAAACCCTTCTCTCCAAAATACAAGAACATCATGTCACAGTCCTCTTGTTCAACCAGGAAATGTTCAGCCCACTTTTTCCTTCCCCAGTAAAAACCTAACTGTTCTCCTTCCCATCCCACCTCTTCTTTCTTTGTGAGAACCCTGCTCTTCACACAGACCATCCTGAACGCCGGTGCCTTGCTGGCTGGGACCGAGATGTTTCAGTCTCACAGCCTGCGTCCTTTCACTTTACCCTTGCTACCTTAAGCCTTTCCTGAGTCTCCCATCCCTCTGATTCTGAACTTCACAAAGTGCTGAGGTTACAGTCACTATGTTCATACCTCCCAGGTTTTAGCTAGTTTTCCTTTGCAATATCTTCACTAAGGAGCTGCATCAAGAAGTTTAAAGAGTCTATTCTTACATTTGAACTGAGGAGCCTGCATAAAATTTAAATGGCATTGAAGAGAGGGTTAACCAGGGACAGAGTTGTCGCAGGTCCTAGTCAACAGTGTCACGAGGCAAAATGTTCTTCAAAGGCTCAGAGTGGCTTCTGAACAGGGAGTCGGCAGGGAGAAGATGTCAGGCAGTGAGTGGAGTGAGTGACACTGGGTACCCTTCCCCAGCTGGGGAAGAATTGGATTTTGTTCTAGTTTTCCAAACAATTTCTTACTACCATTTTCTCTTATTGTCACATACCATTTCCTACAAATTAAGAAAATCAATGTCAGTCATTTGGGTCACTTGGGAGAAGCTACGTGATGCCATTCACAGGGCTGGGACATGACAGCCACACCAGTCTAGGTTAAAAGACCAGTGGGGGTAATTTCCGAGGTATAGAAGGGCATGCAGCAAACTCCCCAGTTTCAATGACCTCATCTCAAAGGTGGGGCCAATACAACTACCAAGCAATGCGCGTGATGATTGTGGCCAACATCTGTCTACAAGGTTATGTGCCCGTGACAGCTGTCGCTTAATGGTGAATGAGTACGATCAGCGAGGCTCAGTCTACCTGGCCACACGCGCCCTGCCTTCCTGACTTGGTGCAGCAGCAGAGCTTGTTTAGCTGAGATGAACGCCCCCAGAGCAGCCCAGACGGGAAAGCTCCCATCTCTGCACAGCGAGGTGTGTTCCTTTCCTTCTCAAAGCTGATCAGTTTGCTGTCGTCTGTTTTTATGTTTATCCCTTTAGTACCTGCCTCCCCTCCTGGGTTTTGCTCAAAAAGCACAGGGCCAGGTATGTCTTGCTGCCTGCTGGATATTCTGGGCTGGGAGACAGGCGAGCCCACACCTGCTGAACGGAGAGGCCAGAAGGCCCAGGGGCCCATGCTGAACCGAGGACCCTGCACCCAAAATTATGGTCTGAGTTTGGGCAAATTACACAGTCTTATTTACCCTGTGATTCCTCATCTGTCCAAGAAAATAACTGCCCATGGCACATACAGTTACAAGGATTAAAGGAAATCACCAAATTCACAACATATTCAAGGGGCCACCAGTGCGTCCTCAACAGACACATGCTGCCTTTACGGCTCTGACACACGCTAACTGGGGCGGACGGACGCAGTGAAAACTGCTAAGTGCCAGTGTGTTAAGTGCTTCATGTGTGTTATAATATTGTTTACAACTTGCAACAAACTCAGGAAGAAATGAATATTATCATGCACATTTCACAGATTCACCAACAGGTTAAGGGAAGTTACACTCTAGTCCAAGGCCCTTTGGTGAGGAAATGGCTATTTAAGCCTGAATCTGAGCCCAAGCCTAGGCTACGTCTCTCTCCAATCCACCTGACCACTTGCCTATGAAAGCCACCTGTCCAAAACACAAGTTTGCACAGGCCAGCTCTTAAATGCAATGTGTGCCACTGTTTGTCAATGTTGGTTAATTACCATAAACTGCTCTCCGAAACCGCTACAGAAAAGACAGGTGGACCCACATCCCTGCCCACAAAGAAGAGGAGTTCTGTCTTGCCTTCTCCTGTAGTGTGCAGAACACCTTCCCTACACCACCAAATCTTTTTTATATGCTTCATCCGTGTTTATGTTTGCACACGGCATATTAAACTAGAAGGTAACTGCAGTAATTCCATCTCGGTTGCTTTCCAAGGTTGCAGATTATCCATAATCAGTCCGTGAACGAAAATACTACAATGTGTATGAAAATACTGCAACCATGTCAGTAAACAAAGAATGCTGAAACCAAGTCAACAGCGGCTGCCGCCACCCCCCAGCGAGGACAGGCCTGCAGCCCAGCCTCTGCAGCCACTCACAATGGTGCCCTCTGAGGGGACTCAGTATAAGAAAGGACAGGATACTGGCCCTAGATAGCTAGGTGCTTGTCAAATGAATGAATTCAGTGAGCCCTAATGTTTGCTTCCTCCCATAAATATAAAAGCACTAAATTCTTTAAATTGAGATATCTGGTTTTCTTTAGATAACAAGCAATCTTTAATTGTTCCAACTACCTGGTCTTTGTTGTAAAGCTCCTATATTTTTTAGCTCCTCCCCTACGTCTTTGGAACAGTCCCTCAGAGAAATCTGAGAGGCTGTCATCCCCGCTGGAGTCCTCTCACCGAATAAAACTTAACTCTTAACTTTTATGCTGAACATTTATTTCAGTCGACACAACTTACAACAAACCCAGGAAGAAGTGAATTTTATCATGCCCATTTTACTGATTCACCAACAGGCTAAGTGAGGTTACATTCTATTCCAAATTCCTATGGTGTGGAAATGCCGATTTAAACCTGAAGCTGGGGTGCCCATGCCTGTGCTCCTTCTCTCTCCCATCTACCTCATCACTTCTCTGTGAAAACCACCTGTCCAATACACAAGTTTGCAGCCGGCCAGCTCTTAAATGCAATGTGTGCCACCATTTGTCAATGCTGGTTAATTACCATAAACTGCTCTCAGAAGCCGTTACAGAAAAAACAGGTGGACCCAATTCCCTGCCCACAAAGAAGAGGAATTCTGCCTTGCCTTCACCTGTAACGTGCAGAAACCCTTCCCTACACCACTAAGTTCAAACGTATGTTTCATCCGTGTTTATGTTTGCACAGGACTCATTAAAGAACAAGGTGTCTGCAATAATTCCATCTCGGTTCCTTTCCAAATATACAGATTAGCCCAAATCAGATCCAGAACAGACACAACTCATCAAATCCGCAATGAAACACACTGGATTAAGAACAAAATGCTTGTCCTAGTCCAGAAAACTACGGGTCCCTCTTTCTTCCTGTCATTATACAAACCCACCAGAACTCAATAATTTGCTGTCTGCTCATCCGGAAACCAAACTCAGAGAAGAGTCAACTCAGCAGAGCACCCTACTGGGGAGAACACCCCGCAGCAGCACTGCGAGCTTCTTGCCCTCCCACATGCTCTGCTGACCCTTAGTGTCCTCCGTGACCAGGCCAAAAGAGCTGTTCCCAACAGCTGCAAAGTCCCACACATTACATAAAAGCATTTTATTTTAGACGATATGTTACATATATACCCATCTCTGAAAGCAGCTTTTCCAGAAGCTCAAATCTTCAACATTAATCTGCAAAGGCAATCCGGGTCCCCAAGGGAAAGCAAGTCTTAAGACAATGCTAAGGCCTCCAAAGTCCTCTCCAGAACCATCAATCAAACTGCCTGCAGGTCTGCAGCTGCAGGCGGCTACATGTCTGTTTTTAAAGCACCCCCCTCCTGCCTTCGTGTGCTACAATGTCCCTCTACGCCCTCCCATCTCAGGGTAAGAGCAGCCGCTGCAGAACCTTGCAGGGCAGCACTGACAGTACTGGACACAGAGGATCAGAGCTAAACTAAGCCTTCTGATGACACGAGCTTGTCACTCTGTCACTTTACAGATGAAGATATATATAGAGAGGTGGGGTGATCTTGCTCAAAGTCACACAGCTAATAAGTGGCAAAGTGTATAACTCTGCTCCTCCCTTCAGCGTGACGCCCCATCTGGGATGCTCACAGGATTCTCTCGTGCCTGCCTGACCAGTCCTTTCCGGTCACTGATAACCCACCACAGGGTCTGTCCGCAGGCTGCCTTTTCAACATCTTTTCCCTCCAGTTTCTCAGGAAAAAGGCTGCTCCGGCCACTGTATGACTTCCGGCTCACCGAACCCTCCGTGCTCAGGCCAGTCATGCCTGTGTATCCGGCACCCTGCTCAGAGGCTCTTCCGTCCCTGCAGGTGGATTTTTCCACTCTCTGCAGGACACCCCCTCAAGGGAGCCTTCCTCTCGCCCTCAGCATGGCAGGTGTCCCAGGCCACATCCCGAGCTGCCCCATTAAGAATGCTTGTGCCCAGTTCTGCTAGTCAGACCAGCAGCTTCAGAGCCCAGGTTTATGCCCGGGTCACCAGGCAGAACTACTGCCCATCTCCCAGCCCCTACCCAGCAGGTCACCAGGAAGTCACAGTAGGTGCCCCACCCAATCCAGAAGGCTGTTCACTTGCCAGCACTGATGATGACTGCTTTCCAACCTTTGGTCAGTTTCACACAAAATAGCAGCTTTCACTTTGAAGCGGGGGGGTTTCCCTTCTGCTGTCCATCCTTACCGGAAACATCAAGGGAAACTAAATCACCTTTTCTCAAATCTATTCGGATGACACATTTCCACCCACAATACTCACATACTCAAGAAGTTTGGGTCCACGTGGTTTTGTTTCCCTTACGCTAAGTGGCTCAAAAGACTTTGGGATTCTTTCTCTTTGGAGGGTATTTGTTTGTACTCAGTTTATCGGCTTTAATCTGTTTTTGTCTCTCTCGTCAGGGTCCGTGGCAGTTGCCACTTCTCTCTCCCTACAGCAGCCTCCCTCCCAACTTCTAATCTAGGAAATCAGCTGTGATGAGGGGCCCGGGGGAAGTCACAGAAGATGGATCTAAGGCACAGAGAGGTGACATAATTTGCCCGAGAAGATCAGCTTCAACCCCCAACAGTGTGTCACGTCCCTCTGTTTAACATTTATGCTAAACTACTTAACTTTTAATAGATTATGGTTATAAACAGATGAGGTATCAAAATACATACAAGGACACACGTCAACTCTAAGATTTTCATTAACTCCACTATTTTGCTTCTATTTATTTTATTTGTATTAAAAGAATTAAGAACCTCTGCAGTCAATATAGCAAAATGTTAATGGGTTTTAAATCCAGAATATAGAGGCATAAGTGTATTACTCACACTTTTTTGTATATTCACAAGGTAAAATGATTTGAAGGTCTCTCTCCCCTGCCCCCTACCCACTACTGGCTCTCACCTGAACTCCCAGACCACACATCTAACAGCCTTTCATTTTACCCACAGCTGAACTCATCAGTTTTCCCGCAGAACTCCCTCTGCAGCTTCCCCTCCTCAGAGCACAGCAGGACCATCATTTACCGTATTAATCCACCCAAAAACCCTGGCCTTACTCCATCCTACCGACACAGACATCATTCATCCTTTCATTTTACCATCTAACATGAGTTCAATCTGTTCGCTTTTTCCCACTGACCGTCCCACTTCTCAGGTGGAAGCCACAAATACTTCCCACATGGAATCATGAGTCTCCCAGTGGCCCCCCAGCCACTTTTCCCTACTTGACACAAATGGGATTCTGTCACTCCCATGCTTTTAAGACTCTTTTCAAACCCACTGTTCTTAGAAGAAACTCCAAGTTCTTCACCTGGTGAAGGTCTTTGCCATGAAACTATCAGCTCAGGGAGGGGAGGACCCGCCCTCTCCCCTCAGCCCCACCCTCTGGCAGAGCATCACCTCTGGAGGACCTGCTGAGCTACACAAGCCTGTATTCTAACCCTGGTCTTGAGTTCTTAGCAAACTGCTTCACTTATCCATACAAATCCAAGGTAGATTAGAAAGATGTTAGATATTTAACTAGACTTTTGATTTGGGGATTTTGCACTAGCAACCTGCAAGTACATGTTCTAATACTTCTGTCTTCTTAAAACCACACCCAGATTTCAGTGGTTTCTGTGGAATGCTTTCAGAATAAAAGGAACTGTACTTTCACAGACTTTTTGTTTTATAATATGAACAACCTGGACAGGGTCACGAATAGAACCGCCTAAAAAGTGACAGAAGACGGGTTAGAGGCATAAAGCAACAGGTCGCAAGGACAGTAAGAGCAAAGTTGTTTCTCCAAATCCACCCTAAAAAGTGAAAGAACAGAAAATTCTGAATTTTGAAAGTAAAAGACTATCATATAAAAAATAAAATAATCCTCTTCATCAGGGTTTCAAGATCTGACTCCAGATATTTTAGCAGGCCATACTGAATCCTAGCACAGAAAAATCAGATGGACTAGTGGTGAGTAAGTTCCAGGAAAACGGCAGTAAAACCTCCACTTGTAAGAGGACACACAACCACTTGTCGAAGGTGATTGTAAACCACATTCTGGAGAAATTCAGAAGATTCAGGTTCCACTTCCAGATGGTGATGACAAGGAAGAACCGCTTGGATGCACGCTTCTAACTGAGTCACCGGCATTCTAACACTGCAGGGGGAAAAGGAGGCCCTCAGTCAAGAGCAAAGGTGTTCCTGTCGTGTTTCGCAGGCCGCGCCTCGGGCACTCAGCGCCCTGCAGCAGCCCGGCCCCAGGCGAGGACACGCAGCGTGGCCCCCCAAAGCAGGAAGGGCACTGTGCTTGAGAAAACCCACCCCTGATGTGGGCAAGAGGGGCTGGTGGGGTTGAGTGAACCTATAAATGCCCACAGAAACACACCTGCATTCATTCAAGTGATACAACCAAAAGTAGCAGGCTATTTTGCAAAATTTCAATTGTCAGTGGAAATTTTACCATTCCTTTCTGCTTGTCCCCTGCACTCTGAGACAGGCTCAGGCTCTCTCACACCTGCAGGTCTGATGCAATAGTTGTGAAGTCATTTTACTTTGCTGCGATTGTCCTCGCTTCCCGTATCACTCTGTCTGTCCTCTCTTAACACAGTCAGATGTCTCTCCCTGAGTTCCTTGCTCCTGCTCCTCAGATCCTGAGATAAAGGGCAAGTGAAGACACATGACCAGAAAAGGCACTGTGGACTTGAACAAAGTCCTCAGTGACCCCCTACGTGAGTGCTGCCTACCTGTCAACTTCAGTTCTCAAGGTTCTGCCCAGGGTGACATCCAGCCAGGAGAGTGGCCCAGGCCAATTAAAAGCTGTGTGGCTTGGGTGCGGGGACAGGTGCAGGACCTGTTTCTGGAGCCGGGCCCCTCCACACATCTGCTCCCCTCTCGCCCTAGGCCCAGCTGCCAAGCCCCCAGCCACCCTGAACTTCTGCATTTCTCTTCTACTCTACTCCAAACAATTTTCCTCTTCCTTTTTTCCCAAATTATCCCCAGCTGGAGTGATTTTTCAATCACAGTATCTGAAAAAATTTCCTGCAGCCGAAAAAGAGGTCTCCAGAGGTCAATGCCCATACGCTGTTTCCTGAATAGAGCCCCAGGCTGGGGGGACCCTCACCAACACTCCTGGGGGCATTAGACATGTTGCGGGGTCAACCACCCTCAACAAGAGTTTGCTGAGACCCCAAGGCCCGCACAGCATCCCTGCTCACAAAAATGTAGTCAGCCCACTTATCAGTTATTAAGAAGCAAAAATACAAAATTGCTTATGTTTCTTACTAAAATTATTTATGAGATGGAAAAAGAAATTGTAATAGGAAAGAAGAAATCTGACTCCGTGTTGGATCTGTTCCTTTGGCTTTAATCCTTTGCCCTGTTTTCTAGGCTCAGACTACTTAGCTCTACACCTTTTTTGAAAGAAAGTTGACTTTAGCCTAAAATATACAGGAGAGCCTATTCTCTGGGCTCTGATCTTTAAGGATGTTAGCTCTTCTGCACTTATGTAGAGAGTTTCAAGTTGCAAAATAAAGAATAACCTTATTTTTGTTGAAGGTTTTACAGGGGCACCATGATTTCACCCACATGGACAGCTGCAAGGACAAAGGACACCAAGGACAAACAATTCGTACAGCAAGAAGTTTGCAACAACCAACCACACCCCCTCCCCTTTGCAGTATAAAAGGAGCATGAATTCTGACTTGGGGAAGAGCGTTCTCCAGGAAACCAGTCTGACATCTTCTGGGTCTGCCAGCTTTTCAGATAAAGTCACTATTCCTTGCCCCAACACCTCATCTCCCAGTTTATTGGCCTGTCATGCGGCAAGTAGAATGAGTTTGGACTCGGTAACAAAATACATTGGAGTTAGTGTGTCTCCACTTCTTCCGCATTTCCAATATGTAGCATGCACATCATTTATGATCTAGTGAAAATAATTCATCAAAGACAACAATAACAAGAAACTCACCTAGCTATCAACACTGAAGTCACAACCTATTAATTTTACATGCCATTTAACAACAAAACCAAAAAACTTAATATAAAGGCTTGATTCCATGGAAATAAAATTATTTCTAGTCCTACAAAACTTTTTCTTTTCTATTTTCTTTTGTTTTCATTATTGAAAGGAAAAAATAATCAAATCATTTTATTTCACGTATTTTTGTTATAGCTACATATTTTAAATACTACAAAGAGATTTAAATTGCAACACAAAAAGTTCACATATTAGTATAATTATATATATACAATCAATGGGGATTAGGAAAAGAATAGACATTTACTAAAAACCCACTGCACATCCAGTCTTTTACAAGCATATCCTGGAATATAAGCTCTATGATCCAGGGGTCCCCCACCCCCATTCTCATTGCCAACTCCCTTAGTAATCAACTACCAAGGCACCAGCATAGAACCACGCAATCAGTATTTTAGGTATAAGTGAGGCAATTAGCTCATTCAATTCTAAAACAAAAACCCTAAAATAAATACTGAACTTATTTACAGATAAAGAAAATTGGACACAAAAAAGTAAACTTTCTTCCTCAACGTCACGAAGCTATTAACTGGTAAAGGCAAGATTTGAACTCATCTGCCTGATTCTAAAAACTAAGGTGGAAATCCCATTCCACTTGTAATGGTCCAGCAGCACAAACTATCACCCTATCTTTGTTCAGATCAAGCCTTAGACAGCCTGAGACAGCACCCCTTTCCTATGGAATTCGAGGGCAAATGATAAAATTAAGGGTTTTATATCCAGCAGTTTTCTTAGGTCTCATTTACATAAAGTGTCTGCAGGTCAGCAGAAAAACTCTGGGCAATGTGAGTGGGTCCAGAGCTTTTTGCTGATAAGAAACTCAATCTATCAGGATAGAGTGACATTCCCATGAGAGGCCACATGGACATAAACTAAAGGCAGCTGAGCAATGAAAACTAGCAAGACCCTGGAACTCAAGCAAGAAGGATACCTGCCATCCCACACCCATTTGCCTCTTCATCCATGTGGACACAATGTCAGGAGACCCAGGTTCTTGTCCAAGTTACACCATCATGGATTCTCACCCATAAAAAGTTACGACTCTATGCTGTCTTAAGTCCTTTCCAACTCAAATATGATGACACCAATATCTAAGCAGAATCTCTATGTCTCCACTTCCTCTCTTCTAGTAGGAGAATAATTCTATGGCCACAGAGAAATCCAATATAAAACCATGCATGAAGCCAGGAGAAAGTCTGCTTAAGAGACTTTGCTCTCACGCTCAGTGAATGAAAACTCAGAAAAAGTGGTCCTTCTCCCTCAGGAATTGAGAGGTAGCCAGATGTGTGTGTGTGTGTGTGTGTGTAAATCAAATACAGTCAAGTCTGGGATGTGAACAGATATTTTATGTCACTGTCATTTCTAGGGAATGAGCCAGCTTTTAAAGTAATTTGAATCTAGTGTTCTGAGAGAGTCTCAGGATCTTTTGGTGGAGGAAGGGAAAGGAAAGGAGGAGAGGTAATGAAGCAAAGGAGTAAGTATACTGCTAGGGAAAGGCAAAACATTAATTTTGTTCCTACTGGCATAACATACAAATTAGGAACTGTCTTTCTCCCGATGTCTTGTCGAGCACTGAGTTGCAGAAGAAGCGACAGCCTATTTCTCACTGAGCTTGTGACTATACGTGACATCTTGTACACACAGATAATTTACCCTGAACAAATGCTAGCAGCAGGTTGTAATTCTCCTGTTTTGAGAGACAAGAAAACAGGAGTTCAAAGCGGGTAGATAACTTGACAAAAGTCAGAGGACCAGTAAACAAGAGAGGATGAATTCAAACTCAGATCTGAATGCAGAGTCTCATCTTCCCACTCCCAGGACTGGAAAATCCTTAACACACAGGCTCCCCAGCTCCCCTGCATTGTTCCTGGCACCAAGCATTTCCCATGGCAGAGGTCTCCAGTTCTCACAGACACAGCGCTCTGTGCAGAAAATGACCTTCATCGGATCTTGATCACCTACCTGCCACGCCCACCAGGCTTCACCATACAGGCAGGAAAGCTGGCTTTCAAGTGCATACGAAGCCACCCCATGTCTAACCTGGGTTCTTCTGGGGCTTCTCCAGCCTAAAGGCAGCCATGAAACTGCTCACAGTTTGTACATGAGCCACACTACCTCTCTCCATCTGTCTCCCCACCTATACTACTTAGCTATGACCATTTTGAGAATCTTGGAAACAAATTTTTAAAAACACAAAAGAAAGGATTCTGTAACAAGTACTTAATACTTACAATTTTAAATGACAAGTTACAAAGTGAGTATTTACAAACCGAATCTGCCTTCCTAGGTGTCAGTTTGAACAGTTAAAATATATAATAGCAAAAAATTTTCACTTACAAAATTAACAAAAACATCAACAATAATCTGGAATAAACTCTAAAACAATGCCCATGTTTTACATGGAGAAAGTACAGGACTGTACTGAGTGGTAAAGTAAGAGGTGTGAATGTAGAGACATCAACATATTTTATGGAGGAAAGTAGTTTTGTAAAGATGTACGTTCTCATAAATATAATTCAAAACTTACTAAAAAATCCCATGACAACACTTATCTGTTTTTTTTTTAACTTGAAAAAAGTATTTTAGAATCCTTCAGGAATAATAAAGTCATAATACTAGCCAAGAAAATTAGGGATGGACAAAAGAATCAAAAAAAATCGCATTGTCAGATATTAAATAAATTTTTACAATATGTTAGATATAGCACTGGAATAAGAATGTAAGATTGACAGAAATAAACCATGAGCTCAAAAAGAGACTCTAGTATACATAAGTATTTTTTACAGGTGGGATTTCAAATCAAAGAGCCAAGTATGAATTCAATAATTGTCTTGGGACAATCAGAGAATCACCTGGAAAAAACAAATTCTATTCCACTCATAATGACCACAAGAAAAATTACAGATAGTGATGTAAATATTAGAAAGTACTAATAACAGCAAATATAACTCTTTGCTCATATTAATTCAACTTCTCCTCTCTATAACAAGTACTATTATCATCTCCATCCTAGAGATTAGAAAAACCTACAGAAGAGATATATACCGTTATAAGAAAGTATTTCTAAGAATAAAATCAAGGATAAAACCCAAAGAGAAGACATTTACTATCTTAAGATTATTTTGGGCCACAACAAAAATAAACCTACTGAACAAAATGAAAGGCAAGATATGACAAGTAAAAGCTCTGTGATACATGTTGATGAAGACAAGGGGTTAATGTTCATAACATACAAAGAGCTGTCACAAAGCAACAAGAAGCTCCCTCACTTCAATGTGTGCAAAGGACAAAAGGGATCATTCACTTTTTAAATTCAGATGGCTAATGAGTGAAAAATGCTCAATACATCTCTGGTCATCAAGTGCAAACTAAAACAAAGAAAAAGCACTTTAGCTCATCATATTGGCAAATGTTTTTAAAAGATATTCTAGCTAGTGTCCATCTTTGAGAGAACAAACTGTTAGAGAACTTTTTGGAGGACGACATATCAATGGATATGTAAACTCTGAAAAACGTGTGTACACACACACTGAACTCCACTTTTAGGAATCGTTTCACTTAGAAAAAAAAATCAGTTCAAAAACATGTACTCATCAGAGCATTTACACAGCACTTTTTACAATGGTGGGAAGAAAAGCTGAAGTGAAATCATATCCAGCGATAGAGAATTGGTTACATAAGTTATTCTACATCTGTTCATTCCCCACAGGAGAAGGAATTTCTAGAGTCACTTGAAAGCAGCCTGTGAGGTATGTAATTGTCACATCCAGGGACTGAATTTCCAGAAACCTTAACTAAAGGAATACTCATTCAAGGTCACAGGAATGTTTGTAAAAGAAGGATGCCAGTCAAACACCATTTCTGACAGTGGAAAATGGAGAAAACTTAAGTATCCACCATCAAGACAATGATGCCGTAAATCAAGGCGAGCTGTAGGCACTAAGGGGCCAGCGTTTCTGCGTGGTCCAAGGCCTTGTCCACAGTACTCTCCCACCGAAGGTGTCCTTGCACAAGAGACCAAACCTACATATCAGGAGACCCCACTACTCTATCTGAAAGGACCGGGTGAGTCTGGAGTGGGAGGAAGTCTATGATATACCCCTGAGTGAATAAACTGAGCTGCAGAAAACATATAGTATGGCCTTATTTTTCAATAAAGCATATACACACACACATATAGATAGATTTCTGATATACGTGTATATATGAATGTGTATATATATATGACATAGGCATAAAGGTCATGACATATATACACCATATTTTCAGCAGTTTTTACTCTCAGGAAAAAAGGGGAATGGATGTAGGGGCTTTTTGGTACCACCACAGTTCTCTTTTCAGTACTTCAGTTAAGTATACTTGGAATTTCAAAGTTTATTTAAGTCCGAACTAAAATGGAAGATGCCTCCACAAGACAGAATGCTATACTGGTCATTAAAAATCATGCTAGGGGGGATAGAATATTGTAGAAAAATGTGAAATAAGCACAATGGAAAATGGAGGTCTCCACACAGAAAAAGGCACAGAGTGCTCGCTGGTTTTTATGACAGAGGAGATACACAATGATGAAAAGAACAGAAAATAGATGTTAAAGTGTTAATAATTATCTCTGAGTAGTGGGATCAGGATAGACCCTTTGCCCCTTTTTTCAGACTTTTATATTAAATACACATTATTTTTCATCTAAAAAAAGCATTTTTAGATGTCTAGTACCACACATTGAAAAAAATACACGAGTACTTACAGAAACAATAACTAGGAGACACGGCAGCAGCGCCACAGAATGTAGAACGGGCGATCCTGATTAAAATCACGCAGTTACATAAGGATCCACAAAGTGAGAGCACCTGCTGTAACAGGGCGTGGCCGCCTTCTATTTGCCAGTTATGTCTTCAGGGCTGAGGCAGTTCTGAGCACGGCCAGTGTCAGTGCTGGTGTCTGGATGGATGCCACTGGAGGTGAGGGCACCTGCAAGCCGAGAGGAAGAACAGAAATCATCCTCTGCTTTTTCTGTCTTGTTTCTCTGTTACTTTTAAAGAGAGGCATAAATAAGATAAACTAAATCTTCCCTACTGAAATTTCAGTAATGAAACCGTTTTCAAATTGTTCACAACTTATATTCTGACTATAACTGTCTTTTCAACAAAGCATCATATTTATTAAATGTTAATTAACACAGTTAATTAACTACCTGTTAAAACCTATTAAAGAACATGAAATGCACTACGTGAAAGCACCACGCCTGCAGTAACTACCTTAGCTGTCTTCACGGCAGTGCAGTCAGCCCCCACCATCCCGTAGCCCTGAGCTCCTGATGCTGGTAAGAGAACACGCTGCCGCCTCAGATGGAGAGAAACGGTGAAAGTGTTTTCTGAAATCTACAGCACTGACAAAACATAACTGACAAATCCCAGGCTCCTTTGAGGCTGTCATTTTATGTTTCTAACCAACACCCGTCAATGAGCAGAACCACCCCATTTCCGAGTCATGGGACTCACGTGGGAAGCAGTTTTGGAGAAATTTCCAGGTATAGAATGTAACCAACTATACATAGAACTCTGAAAAAATAAAAGATTCAATACCCTGATTTTGGAAGACACTCAAAATATTCTCCTAAGCCTTAGTAGCTGGAAAGGCTGGGCTTCTCCTAAGCCACTTATTTATTTCACAGCCAGTGAGCATCTCCCACAAACCCTGTTTCCCTGTGTTTGCTGGGAGCCTCAGGCACACTCTTGCTGTCGATCATATAAGTCACAGGGCAGACGCGTGTGTCTCACGCCTGCAACCCTAACACAGGCCCACCTCCTAGCCTCACAGTTTGAACTTAGCCCCATTTTCTAACCTGTTTATTTGGTATCTGTTCTTCTGTAAGCTGCCTGAAATGCTTTTTGGAACAAGTCAGAAGAATGAGTGGGTAGAGAAATGGACAGTTGGACAGGTGAGAGGTGGGCAGACAGACAGAGAGACTCCAAGAAATGGGGAACAAAGAAAATTCCCTATGCAGAACCCTCTTCTAGTCAGGGAAGAAAACCGCCACGGAGATGTGTGAAGAGGCAGGTGGCTTAGGGCTGTTTCCTGGATTCCATGAAAAGTCACACCAAGAGATGAGAGGGTAGAACAATAAATAATAAAAGGAAAAAGCATGCATGCTTGAAAAATATATCTACAATATGTACTTTCTAAAGAATAGATTCAAATCAGCAGGGCCCAATTACACAATCCTTGGGTATTTACAGAAATGAGAATCCCATCTCCAAACCACAAGGCATCCCTTAGGAGCACTGAGAGTCTTCACGGGCCGTCATAAAGCCGTAACCGCAAAAGCTATGCTCTCCTGCACTTATGAGGAACGAGCAGCTGTGCTAGGGCTGCCCACGTGTGTCAGTTACACCCCCCAGCACCTCTATGGGGGGGACGCCTAGCGAGCCCCGTCTCTGCAGGACCAAAAACTAGTCCGAGAGACGCTAAGCCGGCCTACCAGTTCTCCATCTCACAGGACTGGTCATTCCAGAGCAGGACTCGAACTCGGACCCACGTTTGTTATCACGGTTCTACCGTGCTTTGTGTGCTTATTTTGTGTATAATACATTTGTTTCTGGCATGAAAGGACATTTAATAAATGATCGGTTGTCTTGCCTATCTCTTTAGCTCACAATCTTTATATTTTTGAATTGTACTCTCTTCCCCTGGAGAAAGGAACGGAAAGAGCAGTGGTCAGAATGAGCTGGGGTTCCATTCTTTATCTGTTACCTCATCTCATCCAAGTCCCCAACCAGGGAGAAGGATCAAATATCCTCTTCATCTTTTAAAGAGAGGTCTCCAGTTATGGTGACTTACTCAACTCCAAAACCAAGTCTGGGGGAAGGGCACATGCAGCAACCAGAGCAGTATCATGTATAGGAAGGTGAAAAGAGCTCAGGGGGTCAGCCTGATTTAATTTCAATCGATAAAAGAATACCACACACTAAAAATACTAGCATGCAATGGATTGGCTCTTTCTTGACATCTAGCAAGTTTCCACAGCCCATATGTAACATTATCGTGAACTAGTGAAAGGAAGAGTCCACAGATAGGGAAAATCAATGCCACAGGCAGGCTGAAACCCAGGCTGGAGGAAAGGAAGGGAAAGGGCATAGTTAAGAAAAGGGGAAAGTCTGGGAAAAAGATATCATCACAAGGATTCTCAAGCATCATTCAGCAATCATAAAATCATTCATTCAAGAAAGAGTTACTTAGGTCCTATTTTGTGCAAGATTTTACAGAGGGCAAAGAAAGACCGCAGCGTCCATGTTAGCAGCAAGTGGCGGGGCTATAATACAGTTCTCATTCTGGTACCTTGCACATTTTTACTCAGTATAAAGGGAAAAAATAAAGTAAAATAATAGTATGTAAACTCTACACATTGTTGAAATAAAATTAAAGAAGACCTAAATACCTGGACAGACACACCACGCACATTCCTGGATCAGATGACAGTGCTCTTGGAATGTCAGTGCTCCACAGAGCGATCCATATATTCAACGTGGTCTCGATCATAATCCCAGTGGGCTCCTCTGCAGTAACTGACTAGCTGCTGCTACAATTCATATGGGAATTCGAGGGTCTCAGTAACCAAAACGTACTTGAAAAAGAAGAACAACGTGAGAGGACTTGTAATTCTCAATTTCAAACCTTACAACTGTATCTCCAGGTGAGATTAGAGGCCATTTTAACTTATTACTGTGTTTATCCTTATTTTCTAAATTCTCTACAACGAATAAACCTGTTAGAATAAGAAAAATAAAAAGTAAGGTATCTTTTAAAACATGCACAACGATTCATTCATTGGGAAAAAATTATTTTAACTATAAAGAGATAAACAAATATCTATTGAAAAAGGACTACTTAAAAAAAAGGGTGCATTTACATTTTTCATAAATTGAAAACTGAAAAGCACAAACACATCAAGTTTCCAGGGAGACAAATACAACATATCAACACTTATTTTCAAAAATTCTAATTGAACAATGAAAACTCAAGAAAGGGAATATCGTGATTGACAGCCAACTGCAAACACATGGAGAGCAAAGGCCTAGAAATCACAGTTCCTTTAAATCTGCTACTAACTCAATAGGAGAGGAAATTCCTCCCTGAGGGGACAGTGGAATCCCATGCATAAGACAGGATACACAGTACAAACTGCACTAGAATCTGGGGTGATTTTCTTAGAACAATTCTCAAGTTACAACATTGCTGAAAAACTATAAAAACACTGACAGACAGATTAAAACACACAGTCATATATATTATATAGAAACATATGAAGTCTGCTCCCATATTACATAGAAATACAAACATATTTGTGCATTTATAGGCACTGATTACTTTATCTCAGATAGAATATTTCAACTAAAACAAAAAATCAATACACACCTCTTGTCAAATCTAGTTGATAAGTTACTCTTCTATGTAACCATAATGTGTCTAAGATAGATCTAAAATTAGTGAAAAAGATCTTTGTATGGTTTCTTGAATTCTTCTCAAAATTCCAAGCTTAATTTTAAAATAGATCTGAGCAGTATTTCTATATTATCTTTTCCCTTGTGAAATGAACAACATAGTCTGTTGTCAAAATTCTGTCCTTACAATGATTCACGAGCACCGTATCCTCACAAAACTGCTGGACAGCAAGGCGCTATCCAGACACTGTGACCAAACAAATGAAACACAAGGAAGACAGTGACACTATTCTGGAGGGCATATAATCTGTGTCAACACTGGGTTTTTATTTGATTGGTTTGATTGGGTAGCAAGATGAAATCAATCAAGTACTTTCTTCTTTGAGCATGCTGTAAGTCATGACTCTTTTCAGTGTCATGAGCAGGAAAGAGTTAAGCATGACTTGATTAGGTCAAATAGCAACAATCATAACCGGAGATTGAGTAATAAAGAAGTTAACTGAAAGCAATACTTCTGCCTACATGAGACCTAAAATAAATCTACACTGATATCCGAAAGGAAAATGAGGAGATGAGGTCCCCAAAGAGAAAACAAACTAACAAGAAATCAAAAACGGAAACAGTTTTTCATTAACGATTCCAGGAAGGAGTGGAGCATGTTGGTGAAAAGCACAGATGTTGGGGACAAACATGAGGGTCTGAACTCCCACAGCACTGGGTAGCTGTGACACTGATATGTCAGTGAAATTTTCTGCATCTCAGTCTCCTATCCATAGACTGGGGACAACAACCGCACCCATCTCCTAGAACGGTCCTACGAATTAAGTTATTTTATATATAAAATTTTAAATAAAATACCTCAGATTTTATATAATACCCCAAAAGCACAAGGAACAAAGAAAACAGAGATAAATTGGAGTTCATCAAAATTTAAAACTTTGCTTCAAAGGGCACCATCCAGAGAGTGAAAAACCAATACACAGGAGAAAATTTTTTCAAATCATTTATCTGATTAGGAATTTGTATCTCCAAATGAAAAAAAAAAAAAACCCTACAACTCAACAATAAAAAGGCAACTCAATTAAAAGGTGAATAAATGATCTGAAAAGGTATTTTTCAAGGAAAATATACAAATGGCCAATAAGCACAATGAAACGATGTTCAATATCATTAGCTCTAAGGGAAATCAAGTCAAAACCACTAGAAGAAACCGCTTCACACCCACAACAATAGGTTATATTAAAAAAAAAAATAACAAGCACTAATGAGGACACAGAGGAAGCGGAGCAGGCAGCAGTTGCTGGTGAGGACGTAACACAGCGTGGCCACTTTGGTAAACAGGCTGGCAGGTCCTCAGGGAGTTGAACATTTGGTTTCTGAATGACCCAGCAATTCTGCTGTCTGGGCACACACGTAAGAGAACTGAAAACAAATGTCCACATAAAAACTCCTAAAGGAATGTTCGCGGCGACACTACTCATCACAGCCAAAAAGCAGAAACAACCCAAATGCCTATCACCTGATGAATGGGTAAACAGTGGGGCCCAGCCATACAGTGGAATATTATTCAGCAATAGCAAAGCATAGAGTACTGACACAGGCCACAACGTGGACAAACATTGAAAACGTTACTCAGTGTGAAAGAAGTCAGTCACAATAGACGGTTCCACTTACATGAAGTGACTCGATTTAAATGAAATGTCCAGTACAGGCAAATCCACAGAGAGAGAAGAGTGGCTCATTGGGGCTGGGGGACGATGGGGAAGATGGAAATATCTGCTTATGCATACGGGGCTTCCTGTTGGGGGGAAGAAAATGTTCTAAGATTGAATGGGATGCACAATTCTGGGCATAGAGTAAAAACCGCTGTATATTTTAATGGGTGAATTGTATTAAAATTGTTAAGAAAAAAAGCACCTCGGGCCAGTACCTTCCCATAGTAAATGCAAATTGCTAACTTTTATTAGAGGAAGAAGAAACTGCCCTCAGCATGAAAGCAGGAGATCAGCAAATGTGAGTTAACCGAAATTGGACAAGAGCATTTCACTTGAAACAGTTGCTGAGAGTACACGAAATATTCAGAAATAGGAAAATTAGTTTCACATCAAAAAGAAGCATTCTGCTTCAAATGCAGATCAAGGATTCGGCAAGCCAAGCTGCTAGAAATGACCAGAGAAGAAACCTGGTCTGTAAAACAAGCACCAGAGCCAGCAAGGAAGTGGTGATGAGGAAAGCAGGCGGCGGAATATCTGGAACAGTTTGCTACAAATAATTTCTCTACTGAAAATTCAATAATAAAATGAAAGTGATGTAATGCTCTGTTGACCTCACGTGAATGGGCTTCCTTCGGTTCTCGACTGTTCTGTAACCCCGATTGAGAGATTCAGGAGAATCAGCATGGCTCCTGGGAGTCCCCAAATGACTGCCCACCAGCACGCTGACCACCATCACATCTGCCAGGGTGGAATTGCAGAGAAGAGACCAACTTCTGAAAGGAAATGTTGACAAGGGAAGAAAAGGCTGCAGTCAGTCCTGGGACAGAGGCCATCTTAGCAGAGGCCAGAAAGCTTCAGGTGAACTGCAGTTGCTCTGGGGCAAGAAGGGACCACGGCGGAGCATATCTCAATTCTCTCCTCTCTCTCCCTCGGGTAGGAGAGATAAAGCCTGCATACTTCTCACCTGGAACTGTGGCATCTGGCTGGCAGAAGTCTTACCAGCACGGAATGATTATTCAAGACTCTGTGTAAAAAGCCAGGAAATCGAGAGGGAGTAGGGAGCCAACTCCACGAGCCTCTCAAATGCTCCCATATTTATTGTGTATAATCAAAGGAAAAATTCATCAACAGTTGTGAGATAGTAAGGAGGAACTTCGGGAAAGACGGGATGAGGCAGAGATTGTAAAATCCACAATGAGTACAAAGGATTAGTGTATCTTTAGGGAAGTCATGGGGTGAGGGGAACAAGATACATTTTTAGATATGTGAATTACAAAGCAGACCACCAGACCAGCCAGGTCCTTGTTTTGGGGATAATAGACTATCTAACAGCACACAAGCCAAGCGTTTATTGCTGAGGGCCACGGTCCTTGCTTTGCAACCAGCAGAGTGATATCTAAAACCTCAACTATGCAAGGAAAGCATTTTCTCTGCTTTTTAAGGCAAGGAGACTGGTGTGAGGATGCACAGGCACTTGCTTGCAAAGCAGTTTCTAAGCATATTTTTTTCTTATCAAAGTTCACAGCAGGCTGGTGTGTGCTACAGTTTGTTAAACCAATCATGGGCTTTCACATGGAACCATTATGGAGGACACCCTAGGATGACAAATCCTGCCTCTGGGTCTTTTCCTGCCATCTTCAGACACTCTAGCAGGGTCTAGGCACATCCGTGAATAACGATCCTAAAGAACCACCCACACTCTTAAATCCTGGTGCTTGAAACTTAATTTTAGCTCTACACAACTTACCGTAGAAAAGTTTCAGAAATAAAAGATATGATATCCCTTTTATATCTCATCATATTACTGATTTTTCTGATTGCTCTAAGCTGCTTCTACTTGGTAAAGCACATAATTCTACAGGTCAACTCAGTAATTTCCATTGGGCATATCTATCCATTTTGGGCTCGCTAACTACTATTGGTCAAATATCGATACACTTAATTGATTTATTTGTTTATCAATTTCAGCCGGGAGGAGAGGGAGTGTCACTCTTTTCCTCAGCCCACCCTCAACAATTTTCTCATCAACTCAGGACTCCTGAAAACAAAACAAAGTATCTGTTTCCCTTCTACTCTTTCCACAAACACAACAGGAAACATCAGCCTGGAGAAAGAATTCAACACAAATGTTAAAACAAAAATCTACAAACCTGAAGCAACTCCATCTCCGAATCATGATACACAATGAAATGAGAGTAAGTGTGTCAGGCACAAAGCAGGGGTGAGCCTGACCACCTCATTTCTATTCTTCAAAGGAAGGAAGGTTTTTGTATTTTTTTTTATCATTCTTTGTCATTGTTTCTGATTATGCCAAAAAATAGTTTATGAAATAATTATGCACTGCAATAACAGATTTTTATTGTATCAAGTATAGATGGCATTCAGAGGGGATAGGAAAACCCAGCTCTGTAAAAAATGCAAAATTTTTCCCCTGTTAATAACACGTATACAAAATGCCACAGAGAATTCAAATTCTTGTGGAGAGGAGCAAAAGCCACAAAACAAAAGCAAAGTCATTACAATGAGTCAATTCAAAATTCACTGGACAAACATGCTCAATGCATTCAAAGAATTTTAAAGGCACACTGCAAACCATTCACTTAATGATCTACAGGCTAGAGGAAGCATTTCCCTCTTTAAAAGACAACAGAATTCAATAGGGTGCCCCAACAAACAAGGACCAAAGAACAATCAGGTTTTTAACGGTTCTCATAAATCAGCATGTTCTAAAGATCAAAATCCAGAAATTTTAAACATTCATTCAAACCACAATGAAACAAGCATTTCAAAAAAAAAAAAAAAAAAAAAACAAAAACCAAAGAAACTAAGCACACAGATCATGTACATAGATTAATAAGCATGCCTTGTACCGCTGGAAGAAAGAACAGGCTATAGCCTTTTACTTGAAAAATAAAACTACTTTTAAAGATAACTGCTAAAACACATTTCACCATTCTTGTTGCCTTCAAAAATCTGAGGCACTTGTATCTGATCAGAAAAGCAATTCTGAGTAATAGTATGTTACAATTCAGCGCCAGTTTGCTTTAGAAGAAAAAAGAAAAGCTACTGTTCCTCAAATCCTGCACAGAGTGTGAAGTGCCTCCCGGCCTCTTTCTCCTCCCGTTTTCTAAGCTCATGCTCCCCAACCCTTCTGAAACAAGTATGACAACCTCTTATTCCCAATATGCCAAATGACAAAAGAATATCAATTTATTTGTGTAAATATATGCCTACACCTTGAACTGGAGGAGAAAGGTATCAGAAGTCTATATGGAACTTATTTCTACCTTCCTGAAATCACACACACAAACGTTCACACAGACACAGACACATACCCCCTGGATTACTGGACACTTCACAAGCTTAGGAATTCCAACTTTTAGAAGATAACTTTGTAGTTAGTTTAAAATACAATTCTGTCAGCTTTTGAAAGACTTGATCATCTGCTAAACCATCCAAATATCAAAGAGACCCAATTAGCCTTCTCTGTAGAATGTAATTTCCATTGATGGCAAAACAGACCCTAAGAAGTACTGGATCAAAGACTCGTGTTTATCACTACTTATGATCGTTTTTAAGCACATTAACAGATTCAGAAATGTATGTCTCAACAACATTTATTCTTATTGAAATAGCATACGTGTTCAATTGTCTATACAGAGACTAGGTCACATGATGGTATTTAAGATCTATTTTGTGTATTGCAATATTTATTTTCAAGTGCAGACAAGGAGGGTGTGTATTACTCAGTTGTAGAGCACCTACTTAGCATGCACAATGTCCTGGCTTCAATCCCCAGTACCTCCAAAAAAATAAATAAAAATAAGTGCATATTTAAAAATAAGAATAAAGTTATAAAAAAATACAGACTAAAAACCACTGCAATCTAGCTGCTACAATTATACTAAAAAAACAAGGGTTTCTATCAAACACTGACTATATGCCAATCACAGAGACAATCACAAATCACACCTGACAACCATCACGTGTGATTCTCTGCTAACCTACTAAGTAAACACGGATGAGCAACCCGGCACTGCGCATGAGGAGACGGATCTCGGAGGAGCCGTGGACGCTGACCGTCCTGCTCCCCGCGAAACCACGTCAGCCCAGGGCAAGCACTGACAGAGCTGCTCTGAGGGGACACTCAGCTGCATGGAGCCTTGGGGCACTGGGGAGTCCCAGAAAACACTAAAAATTGTTCAGTGAATAACCAGCTCAAATATATTACATTGTGCAACATCCTTTAAACAGGGAACATGACTGAGACTTTTTGATGCCTCCGTGTCCTTTCCACCATCATCAATTATTTGCCCTCTCAGCGCGACCAGTGATGAACTGGACCCCATATGAAGTGCACTCAAATGGCAGAGCTTTTAAAGCTGTTTTATGAAGTTTGTAAGACTCTGTCTATGCCTCACACAGGCGGTCATCCATCACTTCTCACCGGTGTGGACGTACCACCTGAAATCACTCCTTTCTCCTTTTTAAAATCCCTTCATCTAATCCAGACTTTTCAACAGCAAAGCAGCAGCTCAACCACAGACAGTGGACAGCTTCTCACCAAATGGACTCGAACAGCCCATCGGACTACCTGGAAGCCCTTTTCGTCTATTAAACCCACTTCCGGCTACTTCATCATTTTCTGATTGGTGGACCTGGCCACCGACTGGCCAACTCATAGAGCTCCCAGCCTCACATCCTGGGGTGGGAGAGGACCCTGCTGTTTGGAGAAATCAGTGAGGAAGGCGGACATCCTCCAGCCAGGTCTGCACGGGTAGAAGTGCGACAGTGTGCTCAGAAATTATAGCTTTAGCATCCCTGGGCTCCCATGGACTGGTTTCACATTAACCAAACTCATGACACACTGATGCAAGAAAACCAGAAACTTATTAATGTAACAGAAGAAGTGAAACTATAAACCAGACTGAAATATCAGAGTTCAACCATGAGTACATATTCTCCTCCACAGCCCAATTACGGGCAGGCAGTCACATGGCAACCATGGACAGAAGCAGAGCAGGAAGGGTTTGTAGATTAACTCAATGGACTAAATTTCTGTTATACGAACAGATCTAATGCCTAGAAAATAATTAACGCTAATCACAGTGCACACTTCGTGGACAGTGGCTGAGACATGATAGTGAGCACCTGTGTAACTCTACTTTCCCTGTCATTTCTGGGCTAACTGATGCAAAGTGGTACAAAGATTCAGGGATGCAGATACCTCTAAACACCCAAAGCCCATCGCTGGGAGCCTCAAAACCAGACAGCCAGGGTTTAAATACCAGCTCTGCCACTTACTAGCTCTGTGACCTTGGCCAACTTACTTACCCTCTCCGTGCCGAAATTTCCACACTGTAAAACTGGGATAACAATCAAACCTTCCTTACTCACTTGTTGAGAAAATTGAAGGATTCATTTCTGTAAAACTCTCAGAAAAGAATGTAGCACATTTTTGGTGTTCAACAAATGTCAACTTAATATAAAAGTGATTTACAAGTCTCCCTTCTAATAATATTATGTGTTTCCTGGCTAGTATAAGTCCCAAAGAAAATCCTTATTTCTCCTTTTATAAACTCTTGGGGAGCACCCTCCCATTCCATCCCACCACCTGTTTAAACTAGGGAGGGGATGCCTCCTCCCAACTCCTCTGGGCCATGGAGAGTGCTTCTCCCTTCATACCCCTGGCCACTGGATCACAGCTAGCCCTCGTCACACTAAGAGTGTGAGGTGTGAGTCCGGGGAGACAAGCAGGGAATGTGAAACCCTACCTTTCCCTCCAGTGTTGGTCACCATTGGGAAGCACCTGGGATGCTCAGCTCCATGTCAGGACAGCCCTGTGCATGAAGGGGCAGGTCCTCTCAAGGGAAGGCTCGCTGTGGCTCAGAGTTAACTGGGACAGGGTGAGTCTCTAATTCTGGGACACAGTATCATGACACACATTTTCCCACAGCCCTGAAGTTCATGGAGAACGTAGCTTCATCAGTAAGAAGACATTTATCGCCTGCCTACTCTTTTGTGTCATCTCTCAGTTGGCTGCTGGAGACAACATGCATATAAGTATTGGATCCCCATAGGCCCCAACATATATGAAATAACAAAAATTCTGTGGCTTAACGTTGGTTCAGGGTGACTGTGTAACAGTTCTGACTCTGCTGATGCTTAATTATGGGTATAGGAACTATGGAACCTCCTCAAATATCTTTCATCATAAAACCAGCTTATCTTGTTTTCCTGTTTCTTATTAATGGACAAAGACTATAAAATGATGGCTTCACACCAAACAGCAGCTAAGGATTATGAGCCCTCTTGACATACCCACTGTGGTAAACACTTTACATAATTTCTAATTCTCACAATTCTACAAAGCAGATACCAACGTCCCAATCTCTCAGACGAGGGAAAATCTCAGAACGAACTGACTCAGGCTCACATGGCTCAGTGGCAGCACGTGCACGCAAACCCAAGTCAAAAAACTACACCCCTTCCTATATGTACCAAATCTCCTACCACCAATTAACACAGAGCAGCGGGATCAATACTCAGGGAACCCAGCACACTTTTCAGATTTAAGGTGCTCCAGAGGCCGCTACTAGCTGTTTTATAAATTCCCGGCTCACTGGTTTCTAACACTGGAAGAAAAGTCCGATTTTGCCATTGTTTACACAGCAAGTCTGAGATGTTCACAGCGAGATGACAGAATAAAACTAAAATATAAGCAGAACAATTTTTACAGGTAGACAGACATAATGGACATTGTGCTATTCTGAAGCATCAAGCAAAGAAATCAAAACAAAATAACGTTGTTTAAGCCTTCTTTAACAAACAGGAAAATTAAGATGGTAAGAAGGTGCAACAAGCGCCACCTATGGCTAAAAAGACCTTCCAGGTTGCCAGGAAGCATGCAACACAAAAATTGCCTGTAGGATCAGAAACGAGAATCAGATAACTAAAAGCTTCTGTAGCACACACTGCACTTTGCTTCGGGGGAAGCGACGGTAACTCAGTACTTAATCTGATATTGCTAATACTCCTGAATATAAACAAAAGACACAGGCTCATGGAAACTCATCTTAGAAGAGGAAAGAATCCAGTCAAGCCACTTCATTTTACAGGAGGGGAGACTGAGACATGGGATCTGTCCTCCTTGCAATCGGCAGCAAATCTCTCCTATGCCTCATGTCTTGCACTGTAGCAAAAACGAACAGATCTGTACTAGGCCTATATTCATAAAAGCCGCGTCTGTATATTTCCGAAAGTAGGTTATCTAAGTATCTTGCAACATACTTCTCAAAATCCAGGAAATCATACATTTGTTGAAATACAAAAACATTTATTTACATAATAAAACAGCATGAGCTTTATTGTCTCTATTAAAAAAGTTACATGTCAAATCAATGTTTTGATATTTTAAACCTGTTAAGACTGCAGGAAAAAAGATCAAAATTTTCTTTAATCACAAAAGAGAGAAGCTTATTCCCAGAAAATGATCAATGTGGATGTCAGAATCCAACGAATTTAAATGTCTGAGTGGATGGTTACACGGCAACATGACATCTGATTTCTAACAATACACATTCTGTGTAAATAATCTTCAAGGTCGTCTGCTTAAGGCAATTTAACTAGTCCCTGTCTCACTAGAATGATACAGATTTCATTAAAACTTCATAGTGCACTAAAAAATAAATGAATCCTTGTTACTTTAAGCCATCTTCATATATATCATATATATACATATTAAATATGCATCAGTAATAAGCCACCCTCTTTAGTATTCAGAGTTGATCCTTCTAAAATATCTGTCATTGTGACAGCACATTTTTACTAAGCACCACTTGAGTTCTTTGTATACAAGGCTACTAACTCTCACAGTCAGACAAGTTAAACGATATTACTCAAATTTCACAAATGAGGAAATGTACTTAAGACATGAAAACAACTTATATATACATCATCAGGAAAGAAAAGAATAAAGATTTTCTTAAAATATTCACTGACAATCTTTTTTTCCATATTAAGACTACATAAAACCAATTCAGTCTTTGTAAGTATTTCTGTCAATAAGGGCCACTAGAGAAAAACAAGTAACATCATCAGCAGTGGTTGGACTTTCAAAGCCCCCTTCTCATTTGCACTATAATTATTTTTAATGTTTTGTTTTTAGTGCTTACAGAGCACTAAAATACATAAAAATTAACTTTTTATGCCACTACCTGAGAATTAAACATCTGTGAAAATGTACAATTTTAATTTATGCCACTCTGTCTCACATTCTTACTGGTGTCTCCCCTTTGAAGGCCTCATCAGGCTGAGATCACTAAAATCGGCCATTTATGGAGTCACAGGAGTTCGGGTAACCACTCAACGGGAGGCTGATTAGAGAAGCAATTAAGAATGCATCCTGTGAAGCCTGGGTTCCAGCACCGAGCTAGCCACCGCCAGCTGCGTGTGATTTGGGACAAGCTGCTCCATCTCTCAATCCCTCAGCTGTAAAAAAGGAGACACTGATACCTACCGTCAAACACCTGCTATGAAGTAAAGCATGAGGAAAGTATTTTAGCCTTAGGGAGGTGTCCACTCAGAGCGAGTTTGGTCATTATGATGATGAGGATGTCTGTTAATAAATTGAGCTAGACCAAAAAGGAGAAATCACCTTAAAGGAGAAATATTTTAAGCCAATGAACATTTCCTTTTGGATGGATTGCAGAATATTCTATTCATTTTTTTAATAAACCAAGTTTGTCCATTAATAATAGATTTACAGGTTCATGGACAAGTCTCCAGAAAAAGAATTAGAGGCCTCTAACCTCTGAATACTAAGAAAGTAAATTTTAAAAAAAATCAGGGGGGAGATTATACCTCATTTGGGAGAGTATGTGCTTAGCATGCATGAGGCCCTCAGTTCAGTCCCCACTAACTCAATTTAAAAACTTCTTTTTTTAAGAAATTGAGAATTAATGCAAAAAGATGGAGGAATACAGAAATTTTTTAGAGACACATCTCAGATTTAAGATGGGGAAAAAACCATCCATTTCTCAGAGGAAATCTTGAGAACTATGTAAACTGAATCTGAGATGTCTAGTCTTCTAACATTATTCATGAATTCATATTACCAAGTCTTAAAACTACCTGATAACCCACAGTTGTGATACTGATCACAACAGCTGCCAACACGGATCTAGCTCTGGCTAGGAATTCTCTGTTCTGACATCTCTGCCCCTGAGGCCTCACCAGGCTGAGAGCACTAAATTCAGTCATTCATGAGCATCTCCTGTAAGTCCTCCCTTTGTGCTCCTCACTCTCCCCTCACCAGCCCCTCTGAGGGAAACACTGTTATCACCATCCCCAACCGCAGATTAGGCCACTGAGGCACAGAGACTAAATCCTTTCCAGGTCATATTGGCATTAAAGGACGTCTGTATTTCTGCTGTTTTGCTTTTGACAAAGGAATCTGAGATATCAATTCAAGGGAGACTGTTAAATAATAAACTCTGTCAGGTCTTCACCTCAAAGAGCAGATACTATAAATTCCTGATGTAGAATGAGGCTGCCGCCACAAACTGACTCAGCTTGAAATTAATATCCAAGATGAAGCAGCGGATACACGTAAATATTCACGATTGTCAACTCCGCTCACGGGTCTGGGCCCTTCACTGCCTGAAATGGGGTGAATACTCCACCCGTGTCAGGGAGGGAAGCGCGGTTTTTCCAGGTCTCCCCAAGGCTTCACGGGCTATTTCCCCCCACAGACTGTCCTCAACAATTAAAAAGCTCTCAAGATTTTTACACCATGCAAACCTGAAATACATTTCTGCAGATGGAGCACATTCTCAGGCTTAAATTTATTTTGCCTACACTCAGCAGGGGGGGTAAAAGAAACAAGACTCTGCAAAGTCGCTGATTCTCACCACTCACACTAGTAGAAAGGCCACTGCACAAGATGTCTCTTCAGAGTGCAGGGTGAGAAGAAAATAAAGCCGCCCCCAACCACAGGCACTCCCAGAGACAGAGCTCAGCAGTCTTCTGCACACTCACGGTTGTGCAGCCCTCATCACCATCTATTTCCAGAACACTTCATCACCCCAAAAGAATCCCCCTGTCACTAGCAGTCACTCCCTAACCCCCCTCCACCTAGCCCTTTGCAACCATCACCTGCTCTCCGCCTCTGCATGTGCCTATTCTGGGCATTTCAGATCACTGAAGGCAACAATATGTGGCCGTGTTTGTCTGCTTCCTTTCACTTAACATGCTCTTGTCAAGGCTCGTCCATGTTGAAGTGGTATCAGCATCCCTTTTTTTTTTTTTTGAAAACGTTAATGTTTATTAGAGGGTTGTAAGTACTATCAAAAAGAGTAGAGTGGAGCATAAGTGATTGTGTTTCAAAGAGAAAAGGGCGGGTTGAGCAGTCAGAGTGGACTTCCCAGAAGAGGTGGCCTTTTTCATTTTCCTCTTTTTCTTTTTTATTCACACTTACGTCTGAATAATGTTTCACTAAATGGAGATTCTACATTCTGTTCATCCATTCAGCAGCTATGTATGGACGAGGTCCAGAAGGATGAGCGTATGAGGCGACTTGCAGGGATGGCATTTAAGCAAAGGGCAAGATGTGCTTTCAAAAAAAAGCCAACAAACAGAGGCGCAAGGAAATTCAGTGCGTTTCTGAGCAAAGTGCATGCTTGCTTCGGCAGGACAACCGTGCAGGGCTGGGGCAGATATTGGCAGGAATCACGGCGTGGGAGTCACCTGAGAAGACTCCCCACTGCACGCAGCTCAGACAATTCTCCTCCCTCATCCTGTATTGTTAGAGCCATATTTCTAGGTTTCTCTTATTTCAAGTAATAGCACATTAACTACATATCTGATCATTTGCATCAGACCACTTTACCTCCAAGGCACAGAAAATTATTCACTAACCGGAGCAGCTCCAGCACATAACGGTGATGGGTTAGGGAGTCCTGCAGCATCCCAGCCTGCATGCACAAACCCCACATGTGCCCTGGTGATGTCTGGAAAATTAAACGCATGGAAATATCTCACTGCTGCTACACGACATCTGCCCTCAAATTGCCCCAAACTCATGCTGGCAAAGCACTACTCAGCCCTCTCACTACAAAGAAAAAAAAATGCTAAGAAGGCAAATTTAGGCTCTTCCATTGAAAACCAGCAACCATCAATGCCAGTATCTGAGTTGGAATGCTCCTGACTTCTAAAACCACTGCGCCGTTACTTTTCAAATGTGGAAGTCATATATGTATTCCACTTAGATGATATTACAGTAGGATTTTTCTTTTCAAAATTTCCAGTTGCAACATTAGCACAAGAAAGTTTATGTTTCAGCTTTAAAAAATCAATTATCTTCCACTTTCTTAATTTTGAACCTATTATTATTTTATAAATGGAGCTATGCTGCATAATATAAAAAAACTG
The DNA here is from genome assembly GCF_036321535.1 of Camelus dromedarius. Taxonomy (NCBI): domain Eukaryota; kingdom Metazoa; phylum Chordata; class Mammalia; order Artiodactyla; family Camelidae; genus Camelus; species Camelus dromedarius. Next base: position 1,286,572 of record NW_026989830.1, read on the forward strand.
TTTGAATTCTGCAAACAAGACCTTTATGACCTCACTATTCCAGAGCAAACTTTAATGGTGTTTTGAGAGGTGGGACCTGGGGTGCTCACTAACAGCTCACTAAGGATGTGCTATTAAGTAATGCAAAGGCTCTAACTCCACATTAGCTCAGAAACCAAAGAAACTACACCAAAGCCTTACTTTATCATTTTTAAATTTTGCTATTCTTTGGAATATTAAATTTCTTTAAAGATATGATTTTTTTTGAGAAAGACAACAGCTGTATTAAATTTCCTCTCACCAAGAAAGCAATCTTTATCAAGAATAAATACCCCATGGAAATCGAAATGACGGGAGGTTTCTAGCTAAGTGTACATGCAGATCTGAACAGAAATCTAAATCCTATCACATCTCACTCGAACCAGATCAACAAAGTCCTGGGCTACCCTGGAACTTAGCTCTTCTGTTCCAAAAGTTGGCTGAGCTAAGATCATCACACAAGGCAGGGAAGGAGAGAAGAGGAAAGTCCACCTGGCAGCCTCCATCTCTTTTCTTCCAGCCAAAAGTCGCCTCTCGGGCGACCCCGATAACAAGTCCTCCCCATAAGGAAATCCGGCATCCACACTGCCCCAGCCGTCCCCAAGCAGCCCTGACGCCCCTCTCCCAGCCTGTGAATTGTGTTTTAGTGGCCCCCCAGTTGGTGGCACCCTCCCCCTCTTCCCCGCTACACACAAACACACACACACACACACACAGAGCAACGGCAGCCTTCCCAAATCACAAAGTTGATTAAATCACCCCACTTCAAACCCTTCAGAGGCTCCCTGGCCCCGTTCTAGCCCCGCCCCCGACACTGCTCTCCCAGCCTCACCCCAGTTCCCAGGTCCCCAGTGACCTCAGGGACCCGCTGTCCTGCTCCTACTACCCACTTAACTCCAGGCTCATTTTGATTGTTTCCCAAGGAAGACTTCCCTCCCTCCAACCTCCGCAACTTGTTCCTCTATTCCTAGAACATTCTAGGCTAAGTCAACTTCTGACACTGCTAAGCTCACAAGAAGCAAATACATTTTGCTTAATAATGTGGGTCCACCCACTCTCCCCTAGACACACAGAAGTGCGCGTGTTATGAATAAATGAATGATGGGGTGGGTCTCAAAGGGACAGACAGACCTGCTCTCGCCCGTCCCGACCCTTCTGTCTGTAGAATATCAGAAGCAAAACCAGAAGTACCTTTCCTGAGGGTCACTTCCTGCTGACACCCTTCACTGCCTCCAGTGTCTGTTCAAATAAAACCCAACGTCTTCCAAAGCCCTTCACCCCAGGCTCTCTCCAGGGTCCTCCCAAGCAGGGGAACACTCCACCCTGGACCACACAGGACACTCTCCCCAGGTCCCCACCCCACAAGCCTCCAGGCCTCTGCCCGGGCTGCAGCTGCCACCTGAGCCACACTCTTGACTCCTTCTCCTGGCTGACACTTACTCTGTCCTCACGATTGAATGTAGAGCCCATTTCTTCCAGGAAGTCCTCTCTGATAATGTCCTTTAGGTCTTGGCATGGCTCCATCTATAGCAACAGTACATGGTGACCAACTGGGTGTTTGCCCACTCCTTTGAAACCACGAACTCTTGGGGGCCACGTGGGAAGGAGTGAGAGATTTCAAGAGGGGTGGGGGAAGCAAAAAGCAAAAATCACAGCCCAAGTCCCAAATTCAAGGATTCTTTCTCAGAAAAAAGTATAAACTATTTTGCACCTGTGCAATTTGGCTACTATTTTTGTGGCTTGTGGACAGCAAGAGCTTGGTGTTCTAGTCCAAAACCCGGGTTACATGCAAAGAAATGTATATATTCATATCCAAAGGAAACCAGAGCTGTTCAACAACAGTTTGCAGTTAGAATAGAAAGGAACTTTGATAAAGGCAATCTCTCTCTCCCTCTTCTTTCTTTTCTGGCATCATATAATTTTAGAAGTATTTGCGTGACTAAGAGATGGCTACAGCCCGTGATTCTGCACTGGAGTGTTTGGGGCTGAGGAAGCCCAGATTACATTGACTGCATAAATGCAATCACACCAACACACTGATAGGTGCCGTGGTGGTGGAGCTGATGTTCCAAAGCAGGCAACCTTACTCTGTAAGAGAACTCTAAATAGAAAGTAAGAATTGCAATGTTCTGTACTCAATTTCATTCGATATATGGGTCATTAACTGATAGAATATCTTCACTAATGTAACCCAAAAATAAATTGTCAACGTCGATTTTCTTCATCTGACCGTTTTATGCTAACTTTGGTTATCAAACCCTCACTCCATATGGAAAGCTCAGGCCTATGCTGCAGCAGTTACATCCCGTGGAAGAAAGCCGAACAAGGGAGAACTGGAGAGTTTCCCTTCAGAAGCTCCTAAGTCTGGTTTTGCACCTGTACGTCATTTGCAACCACGTCATCGGCAAGGAGTAAGACCTTACCTCTGTGTGGCGAAAAGCACTGCGGTGTTTCTGAACCATCAAAGAACACTGAGCTTTGTGAAACTGTCCTGAGACACTTAAATCGTATTTTTTGTGAAAGGCTCCAAAACTGACCCAATTCACCAATCCAGGTACAACAGAGAGGTACCGGAATTAGTAGAGAGAACATGCCCTTGAAGTCTGACAAGGCCCTGCTTGAATCCTGCTACAGCATTGACTAGCCGCTAAACGGACCAATTCCTTAACCCCTCTGAGAAGGCTTCCCAATCCGCAAAAGGGAGCTGCCATCGCCCAACTGGGAGGCATGGATGAGAATGCAACACTCAAGTAGGGCTGCCGTCTGGTACCTGACACGGGGACTGACTAGCTTCCCTCCGCTGCCCTTCTCCCCCTTTAAACTTGCAGTGTTCCCCCTGGTAAGGATCAAACCCCTGGAAAAGACTGCCCGAATCTTCTGTGTATCCCTGAATACATGCATTACTCTTAGTAGGCCAGAAAAACAACTGCCTCCTCCCCAGTCACTATCAATGTTCTTAAGAGTCTGGGTATTTTTAACTCAAATTTTCAGGGAGACTATTCCAGAACTTTGCACCCACCATTCTCCAGGTTTGCTCCCCTCCCAGTGCCCATCTCTTCTCACCTCAGATCCTCTGTCTGATTGCCTTCTGTTCATTGGAAAGCGAGTCCAGTAGGGTGGCGACTCCCAAGGACGCCCTCCCTCCCTCACAGGTGAGTGTGACTACTTTCTCCCCACTCCAACTCCAGCTTCTTAGAAATCTACCCTCCCGGACCCTGCAGAATCTGCGTCTTCCCAAGACACACACGTGGCCACGAACCTCCTTTCAGATTTCTTCCAGGCTGGCCCTGCCCAACCCCCGGCCACTTAAGGATAAATGGCATTAGTTTGAAAATCGCAAACGCCGCAGACGGACACACGAAAGCTGCATGGTCTGGGCTTTCCTCCAACCCAGGCACAGCCCTGCCCCCCATCAGCCTCAGTCTGCAGCTCTCAAGATGATCTAATTCACATGCGCGTCTGTGAACACCAGCTAAGAATGACGACTCCCAACGTGTATCTCTAGTCTGGCTCCTTCACCTGAGCCCCAGGGCCTTAGACCCGAGTGCCTCTTTGAAGTCCTAACTTGGATGACAAATGGCATCTTAAAAATGCCTCATGTCCACCATTTACTCTGGAATTCGATTCCTGGCAGGTACCTTCCTGACACCCCATTTTAGTAACAGCCCCAGCACCTACCTATGTGTTTTAGGTCACATTCAATTTCCACTGTTCCCTCCCCCAAGCCCTGCCCTGGAATCAGTCCTGTTATATCCGTCACTAAGCCCATCTCAAGTCTGGTTCTGCAGGGACCACGGCCGGAACCCCACAAGCTCACAGCATGGTGCACTGACTCACAGTCCTCCAAAGGGTGCTCCCTGGAGGGGGAGGCATCTCCTGCCACTGGTCACCTCAGAAGGCACTGTATTCTCACAAAGGAGGCCCAGGAGAAGGGACTCAATGTTCTCCCGTGGTCTTTTGAAGGGCCCGAGGTGTGGGGGAACTCCTAATTAGCAGAAACAGTTGTCAGTAAGCAGACGAGGATGGAGGAACCCAGGCCAGGCTGTTCTCACTCCGACCCCTGGGCTCTCGGGAGACACGGGAAAGGCCTGTGTCCAGGGCATAGCCCGGCCATCACCGATCCCAGCCTGCATTTGCCAACCCGGACAGACTAGACTCCTTCTACTTGCGACATTTACTTCTGATCTGTTCCCCACCCACAATGTGATGGACTCCTTCAGATATTCTCTCCTGTCTGAAGCGAGACAAATTCAGTGAAAAATGAAGTGTCCACATTTGGACCAGAGCATGAAAGGAGAAACAAGGCCTCATGGTCAGCATGATGGTGGTGGCCAAACACTTTCACCGCGTGAGATGAACCATGGTGGGGGTGAGAATCCAAGGTCCTACGTCGGCCAAAGCATCTTCCTTCACAGTTGACTGGGGTGTTGGAGACTCACTACCGCAAACTAACGACAAGGCCGACAGTGGTGGACGTCAGCTGCAACAGACACAGAGTCAGCTATTTACTGCCAACATGGGTTAAAAGTAAAGGCCGGTGCAGGGAGGCCTGCACGGCTGCTGAGGCAAACCACAGACCCGGCTCTGAATGCCCACTGGCTGGAGCAGGGTGGAAGCTACGGTCCCCTTTAGCAGTCCCTATGTCCACCAGATCCAGGTGAGCCAGCTACTTAGGGGAAGGACATGTTGTCCTGATACTCAGATAAACCAGCCTCGTAAAGTGAACAAAAAAGTGGCATGGATTTTAGACCAACTTCTGCCTCTTTGTGAAGGCAAAGTAAAGTAAATAGCACGGGAAGAAAAATGCAAAAAAAAAAAAATTAAATAACAAAACGGTGACTGCTTCCTCCAACAGCTGCTCACCCCCGAGCCTGCCACTTCCTCACCAGTGACCGCCGGCCAGGCAGCGCTGTCATGCGCGTCACACAGCGACAGCCAGGAACCGAGTGCCAAGCACGTTTGTGTAAAAGAAGGAATGTAGCAAGATGCTGCAGAATTTGACTTTACAAGTTTAAATACTCCATGAAAAACATCCCTCAGCAGCCGCCTAAGTGAATTCGCATCTCACTTCTTGAAAACAATCAAACAAATTTAATAAGGGCGCATTTGTCACCAAATATAAGGAGGACCAAACTGGTTCCTTAAAGCAAGGATTTTAAGAGGTATCAAACACAAGTGGGTGATGTGCTAAAAAAAAATTAGAAAATAAAAAGATGACAAGGATAATACATGGATTAAGGCAGCTGTTAAGTTTTTGCTTTTTAAAGCGATGGAGACAGCACGGAGGGCTATCTATCTATTTCCAATGCAGGGTGAGCACAGCCCACATTTTCAGACGCAACAACATGCTCAAAGGGCAGTACAAGAGAAAAAGGAATAAGGAAAAAGGAAAAGAGGAACAAGAGAAAATTAGAAACACACAAGAACAAAAATGACTTTGACAGCACGTACAAGAATTTACGTGAGTGTGTGAGGCCAGGGAAGCGGGGATGGTGAGACCCACCCTCACCTCCTGCTCCAGGGAGAGCAGGGGCCTGAGGGGAACGGCGCTGCCGGGGGACCCCAACGTGGTCAGCGCCCCTAACCAAAACTCCACATACATGGGTCTAGGCAGGTCTTAAGCTACAAATTGTGGTCACATTTCAGGCTGGACAGTTTTACGCACTTCCACCAAGAGTAGCAGGAGAGAATTAGGCTCTGTTCCTGCACCAAAGCATTGTTTAAAAAATTAATTTCTGCGGAATAGTAAAAGCAACAATGGAGTAAAAGTGACTGGAGGAGAACGTGCTTGACCCGAGCTCACTGGCCGCGTTATCTCACTGACGTTAAGATGCTGGCTGAGACCTTACTGTACCAAAACAGACAGACGCACCAGGAGGGAGGTTTAATGCGCTGCTATATTTTGATGCCGGGAGCCATGCCTGGTACACGAGGTTCTGGGTAAACAATGGTGACTGTGTCAACCACTATGGGCTAAGCACATATCCAGCTACTCCTCCAAATCCCAAGGGCAGACTTCAAAAATCAAAAACAAGCAGGAATTCTCTGGTGGGTCCGTAGACCCAGAGCCAAGTAGTTGCTGAGCAAAAATGTCACCAGTGCCTCCTGTGACAAAACAGGAGGCACTGGCCTGGGGGCTGGGGCAGGGCTCCAGGCTTCCACTGCTCACCCACCAGTCTGTCCAGGGGGAGAGGGTGGTCCCTGCTTACGTTGCACCGATGCACCTACCTTGACTGACGCCTGGTGGATCAGCAGGAGGTGACATGTGAGGTGAACGGAGCCAGCCTCCGTGTAGCACGGTGCTGGCAGCTGTGCCCTCAGCAGTGCCCAGGCTCCTAAACCTGACACCTCATCTCCAAGGAGCAGATGGTGAGTGCGGGCATGTAGATCACAGGGCCCTGTGAGGACAAGAACAGATCATGGCCACGACGTGCCTTGCCCCTTCTTTAAGCATGTCCCGGAGGAACAGGAAATTCATCCAGAGCCCGCTAGGCACCTCACGCAGGTGGGACTCGGGTCCTCTTGCCTATCACTCACAGGGCTGATCTCATATTCGTTTTATCAATTCTCTGGCATCTTCTCCTCCAACTTACCAACAACCAGAAAGTAGAATCTGATCTTAGATAAGTTCAAGAATCACAGAGCACCGCCTCCACAGCGGGCACGGCAGCACGTGCCAGGTCGTCTGACCATCACCTGTGGGACCGCCATGAGCGTCTCCAGACTCAAGGACCGAGGCCGTAGGCCGGGGGTACACAGATTCCCTCACTCTCCCCAGCAAAGGGGGACCACCCCCCGGCAAAGGCATCTCACCCTCTTCTGCCCGAGGGACAGCACAATAGATACATGGGGAAACAGAGCAGAAGTTGGGGGGGTTAGGCAGCCCAGAAGAGCTCGTCTGTAATTCCGAGGCAAAGTGGGGCCGTTGACTTAATCACAGGGACAAAGTGAGGATGAACATTTCTCTGCTCTTTCCCATACACTGTGATACGCCTTTCCCTGCATAAGGAGTTCTTTCGGAGGTCCCTGGTGGTGTTTCTGATGTCCTAACATGGCATGCTGCCTGTCGGGCAGGAAGAGAGGGCCTGAGCCGAACAGGTGCTGAGCCTGGGAGGCAGGAGACACTGTCTCCAAGCCAGCTCAACCAGCGCCTCGTTCTGCCTCTCGGGATTCAGCATCTCATCTATAAGCAAAGGGATGAGACTGTCCCAGGAAACGCTGCCCAACAGAAATGAAATGAGAGCCATGTAAAGAAAGTTTCCCAGTTGCCACATTTAAAACGGTAAACAAAGAAACAAACCAACAAACAAAAAACTAGTACTAGAAACTGATTTTAAGAACATATCTTACATAATCTACTGTATGTAAAATACTATCATTTTGACATGTAATCAATAGAGGAAGTAACAAGATAGTATATATGCTTTTAGTAGACAAGCCTCAGCGTCTCATGTGCATTTGAACTACAGCACATCTCAGCTCAGACCAGCCTCCTCCCCAGTGCTCCTAGCATCAGTGGCTGTGGCTACTCTATTGAACAGCAACTCCAGGGGTCCCACCAGGGTCCTGGCTGAAAAGCAGGAGTAAGTGCTCTAACACTATCACTAAAAGGATCTCTCTGAAACAAAGGCGGATTCACTTTTAAATGTCTGTAAACCGGTGGGCTGCACCTCCCTCCCCCCTTGGATACAAAAGAGTCCTATTCCGTGCTGATCCCTTTCTGGATGGAGAGAAGAAACCCGGCACACAGCCAGGGTGGACTGGCCTCCAGGTAAACTTACCTGCTGTCTGTGTCCAGTCCCATGAAGTCCTCCTTCTCAAACGGCATGCAGAGGAGTGGGATCTTGTCCCCAGACTTGTCAGGGGCCCCATCCAGCCACTTGGACTTGAGCAAGATGAAGAGTGACTCAGTGAAGTCCTCGATCCTCTCCTCCACCACTCTGCAGTCCTCATAGATTGAAGGCCACGTCGGTGCGCGGCTGCTTGGCTTACCTCCCCATGCAGCACAAAGACAAAGAGCTGAGAGTCATTAAGCATGATGCCATACAGCTCCTCTGCACGTGGAGCTTCTCGAAGGCCTTGGCCGAGAGGCAGTCGGTAATGGTGACAAGGCCCACAACCATGCGGTGGGTCTGGAAGACGCTCCATCCATTCTTGGGCGCATAGTGGTGCCTGTAGTGCGTAGAGAGTGTGCCCTGGGAGCTGCACGGGCTGATCTGGCTCACCAAGGAGGTTCGCTTATAGATGCAAAAGAAATTCTCCTCTGAGATGATCCCCACTGGTTTGACCACCACGGGAAGAGTCTCATAGTCCTCAGCAAACTGCACGTAGTCAGGGATGCTCATGTTGCAGGCCCTGCCGAGAGGGGAGAGGAGATCGAGATAAATATTGTGCTGTGGGCTGTGGGCGCCTCTGGGTTGCGGTGACCTGGTGTGTACCAGCCAGAAGGCAGGGGAAGCCCAAGCAAATCCAGGGGTACAGTTTGACCTTCAGAGCCTGCACATGGCTACCGTAGCTCGGATCACTTTACCCAGCTTTTTGTCTAGGCTTCCTGCCCATGCAGAGAAGGGTCATTTCTTGTTTTCTGTTTCAAAGCACCTAACAAGGCCCTGATGCAAAGTCACTGCTCAAAAATGCGGAATAAAGAAATGAAAAAAGGAACTGTTTTCCGCAACCCCCTTCAGCAGAATATAAAGAAAAGGACAACAGTAGGAACAAAAGATCTGGATTTCAATTCCAATTTAATTGAAACCCTAAGCTGCAGAATAATGGATAAGAAAACTTGCCTTGGGGAGGAGGGTACAGTTCAGTGGTAGAGCACATGCTTATCATGTACGAGGTCCCAGTACCTCATTTTAATAAATGAAACAAATAAATAAACCTAATTACCCTCCTCAAAAAATACTTTTTAATTCAAAATTCAAAAAACACCTTGCAATTGACACAACAATGTAATCTTGACTATACTTAAATTAAAAAAAAAAAATCCTTGCCTTACAAGAATTTATCTGGATTACGGAAGTTTGCAAATGTAAAATGCCTAGGGTACCACCTGCATAAAAAGGGGTGACTACAAATTTACTATCCCTCCTTTATGAGCTATATTTCCTTTGGGGTGCTAATAACCTCTCAGAGCTAATTTTCTCAGATTTAAAAAAAAGTAAATATTACCTGATTCTCAGTACTGCTGAAGAATCAGATAACCCTATGAAAGCATCTGACCCACAGAGGTTACTCAATAAATGTTTGTTGAATGAATGAATAAACAAGCAAAATGAATGCTGCTCCCTGCCACAGACCATCATAATGGTACTGCTTGGAAATCCCAAGCCCACGTTCCACCCGTCTCTACACTAACCATGTGGGTGACCTGGGCAGGTGTGTGTGCTTCTCTAAGCCCCAGTTTAATCGTGAATAGAAATGATGGCAATAACACAAACCTCAAATTGTTAGTGAGTCAGTAATGAATCGTACCCCAACTTTGCAAGATGGAACCATTAAGGAAAACTGGGAAAAGGGTCCATAGGCCCTCTCCATATTATCTCTTACAACTACATGGGAATCTACATTATATCTCAAAATAAAATTTCTACTTTTTTAAAGAAGCTATTGAGGTTAAATGCGCTCACTGTCTCAAAAAAGGAACACACAGAAAAAATAGGACAATGCCCAGCACATGAGATACACTCAGTTAACATTCCCACTGAACCCACAGGTCCCTCCAAATTCAGAGCAAGAGGATGGGTCCTCGTGGCAAGAGGCCACTGCACCTGAAGCTAACAAAGCTAAAGGTGCTCACTTCCAAGAGTCCCTGTCACCACCCTTGTTCTAATTTTCTATTTGTAATTTTTTTCCTTTTTATTACATAGAAACTCCCAATTGCATAGCCTTCACCTGACTAGACATCAAGATGCAGCCCTTCAAAACCTGACCACAGAGATCATGATGGCAGCCCTTCTTGGTGAAACAATAAAATGAAAAGCCTTTTCCACAAGACCTCTGTGTAAATCTACTAGGGAACTTCATCCTGGACTGAGGAAGAGGACTGGGTAGGAGGGGGCAAACTGGGACATAGAGAACTATGGGCTACCTGACCCACGATGGACTTTAGACTCAACCATCACCCTCCAGGAAATTTAAAATACACAGCTACATAGTGCTATGGGCAAGAATTTTTTTTTTTAAATCCCTGAATCCCTTGCAGGTCTTGTTTCTACTGAGACACAAATAGATTATGTGTATATTGTTTCACAAAAGCCTTAAAATATTATCACCCCAACTTGACACATCAAGAAACTGAGGTAGAGAGGTTTGTCACATTGTGCAAGATTAAAGTGAGGCCACGACAGACATCATATTTAAATCCAAGCCCCTGCTCCAGTGCTCACACTAGAAAGAGTGACATACTGCCCCTTTTCTGCCCTCTCCCTGCAATAAATCTCTGAAGAGTATTTTCTGTGCCACCTGGAATCACAATCACATCAATTTTCCACAAAGAACTATGTGACTCCTTGCAGGAAGTAACAAAATCTAAAGTGTTGGGATGGGAGGAGAGATTTGCATTTTCTTTTTCTCAAAGGAAATATGGCTTTAAAAGAAACTGAAAAGCACTTATCTAGTCTAAGCCCTCATTGTGCAGAGAAAGAAATGGAGGGTCAGAAAAGATGAGGAAAGGGCCTTATTAACAAATATTGCCTCAGCACAGCACCAAGCCAGCCCTGGGCACTACTGGGGGAGGATCTGGGAGGACCAGGAGATTGAGTGTTAGAAAACGGAAAGAGAAGAAGCATACAAGGCCCTGTCTCTACACCACCATACCATGAAATTCCACCAAATTACCCAGTATGGGGGCAGCCAATAATAAGGTGGGGTAAACAGGTTACAGAAACCTGGAAGTCTCAACCATAGTGGAAATTCCAACATTTACTATGTTTTTTTTCCCAGTTCAAGCATCAACTCAGTGGGCACTCTGTACCAGGGACTACACGAGGCCTGGAGTTCTCCCAAATACAGATCTCTATTACCACGTGTGCAAACCACATAAAGGCCACCAGAAGAAAAGCGCTCACAGATAACATGGAATTACTGAAACTGAAAGCAGCCAAAGAGCATATATAACTAGGAAAAATGGTGCTGCTACAAATGGACTCATGGACATAGAAAGCAAACTGTGCTTAGCAGGCAGGAAAGGGGAGATTAACAGATACACGTTAATAAATATAAAATAAATGACAAGGGCCTACTATATAGCACAGGGAACTATATTCAATTTCTTGTAATGAGTTCTACTAAAAACAATATAATACATATGTATATACATATGCATATGTTTATAACTGAATCTCTGCTATACACCTGAAATTAACACTGTAAACTGACTACACTTCAATAAAAAATAAATTAAAAAAATAAGTAAAAATAAAAGCAACGCCATTAAGAAAAAAAAAGAATACTGTAATCCCCTTAGCTGTAGGTGCTGGAGAATCCTGGTTGCAAGCACCAAGTCCACTGGATCACTCCAGCACTGGCTGTCACTCTTTCGGACCATTAGAGTGTCACTTGGCTTCACGGAGGTTACTTTCTCTTCTGTGAAAGGCTACAGTAGCAACTAACGATGTATAGAATCTCATCATTCACAAGCCCAACAATTAGTGAGGACTTCCCATTCGCCAGGCTCTGGAGAGATGAAAAGATACAGTCCCAGATATATTCATGGGTAGAAGAAATTTATGCCATAAAGACATTAATTCTTCCTGTTTTGATACACAGATTCATTGCAATTCTGATTAGAATTCCTACCAGATATTTCATGGAATGTAACAAGTTATTTTATGGTCAGGAATAGGCATGAAACTTCTTTAGAAACACCACTGAGGAGGGGTGGGTATGTCACTCATTTTCACTGGTCTTTCTGATGTGATGAAAACGTTCTGGAATAATAATTGTTGCACCACTGTGAATATGCTAAAAGTTGCTGAATTGTACCATTTAAGTGGATGGACTTCATGGTGTGTGAACAATATCACAATAAAGCTGTTATATGAAAAATTATTTCTTGACAATTATTTTTCCCTCTATACTACAAGTCTGCCCCACGATTTAAGAAAAACAAAAAACCAAAACAAACCAAACTGTGCCAGGAGCTCTTTAGGACTGCAATGTCCCTGGGTCTCCAACGCCTCTGGTGGTGCTGTTCCTGTTAACGCACCCTAGCTGGGCTGGGCTAGTTAGGGACTGTAACTATCTTTTTAAAATCGACGGTTACACGTTTCACACTGGGAGTGGGAAGGAAGGAGCATGTCACAACCTCATGCCTTCAGCTCATTTTTAACTGAACCAAGCCCTGCTTTCAACACTGTAATCCCTGGCACTATAAAAACACGTGACATCAACAAGCACCGCCATCATAACACCTGAAAGTGTTCAAGGTACTTACCTGGGGCAGAAACACTGAGGGAGGAGACAGAAGCTCGCTCAGCACTGAGGATCCACTTTCCCGACTCCACCAGAAGCTGGGCTTTACAGCCGGAGGCTCTCAGCCCAGGGAGCAGCGCCCACGCCGCTGAGCTTGTCCTCAGGGAGCAGGAAAGGAAGAGCAGGGCAGCCCCGGGGTCGCGGGGCAGGGAAAGCGGGCGGGGGGTTGGTGGAAACGCGGGCTGCAGCCCTGCTCGGAGGCCAGCCCCAGCCCCAGCCGCCTGCCCCCGTTCGGGTCCGCAGACCCCGCCCGCCCGGGACACAGCCCGCCCAGGGGCGGGGATGGGCCGGCGGCCGAGGAGAGGCAGCCCGGGAGGAGAGGACTCTCGGGCGGGAGAGGACTCGCGGGCGGGAGAGGGGAAGGGGACGCCAGCAACGGACTGAGGCGGGCCCGGCTGGGTGAGAGGCTGCAGGTGCACACCTGGCCATGGACAGGTGTGGCCGGGGCGCCGGGGTAGGTGGCGCGGGCAGAGGGGTCTGGCCAGAGCAATTCAGCTGAACACAGGCTGACTGGCGCCCTGGGGGGCTGTGACATGCCGACCGCCCTCCCGCAGCCGCCTGACCCCTTTCCCGGAAGCCCCCCTCCTTGCACTTCCACAGCCAGAGGCCCCGGCCCCGGGCAGGAGTTAAAGGCCTACCGGTCGACAGAGCTAAGAAGACTTTGGGGCCGATCCCCGGCTCGGTGCTGGAGCTTCCAACCCGCGGTCCAGCTGGCACCGACTGCCCATGCGCAGGAGGGCCAGCGATCCACTCTGGGTTCTGCGAGAGAAGGTGGGGCAGTGAGGGAGGAAGAAGATGGGAGGGGGAGGAGAGGAGGGGAAAAGTGGAGGGAGACAGATGGACCGGAAGAGCAGAGAAAAGGGATGGATCTGGAGAGGGGAGGGTCGTAGCGGAGATGGAGAGAAAAAGCTTTACCTCTGGGGGCACCCCGAAAGAGGCTGCAGTACTGACTCTGTACCATTCTGTTACCCTTCAAGGCCCGCAGCTCTTGTTTTACCTCTCTGATCCAGCCCTCCATCCGATGCTTCTGCAGAACCCCTATGGGTATCACACCCATTGCCCCCACGCGGAGCTGGGTTTTCTGTTGGTCTGGGAACCAAGCACCCGCAGGTGTTGTCGCTCATAACTACCTTGGGAAGAGTACCTATTCCCCTTTTACACGCTGGGAAACAGGCAGGCATGATCTCTGCCTTAGTTCCACTCTCCCAGGTGTTGGGCTGGTGGGGAGCGGGGTGGTACAAGATCAGAGCCCCAGACAGAGCAGACTGCCTGAGTGTTGGTGCACAGTCCCCATCCCTCCTGGGTAAACCACACCCCACCCTAGTGGAACCATCAAGGGCTCACAGTAGTTCCCTGGGTGTGGGAGAGCTATCCTCATGTAAAGGAAAAGCCCAGCTGGGCTAACAAGCTAAGTCACAAATCTAAGTGTGATAAGTGTCGGTTTACTGATCTAAATTCTGCTGGGCTAACTCGTAAATCTGAAGTTTAGTATCAGTTTACTGGGCTAACAAGCTAACTCATAAATCCAACCTCAACAGGTGTCAGTAACGTGATCTATTACAAGTTGATAAGCTCCAGTGTACTGATTCCTTGCTTTTTGTTGTTTGAGCCTTATTGGCTAATACCCCTTACTTGTAATTAACCCTTTAAAACCTCATGTGCATGTCTTGGAGTTGCTCAGAAGTTCGGAGCAGAAGCCCCTCTGAGCCCGCCAGCATAATAAATCTGAGTACTCCAACCCTCCCAGTGGTGCTTGTTTCTTGGCTGGCCTGTTGTTTCCATAACACTCAGTTCCAGTGCCCGGCTTGCTAGGTATATAGGAGTGCTACCAAATCCAAATTCATTCTCCTCAGTGCAGGACAGGCCAATAAGTTGGGAGACCAGGTGTTGGGGCAAGGAATAGCAAGTCTCTGTAGACCTAGATGGCAAACTAATGTCCTGGAAAACCATCTCCCCAAGTCAGAATTCAGGCTCCTTTCCTACGTGCTTGGTTGTTGCAATCTTCCTAGTGTAGGAATTCCTTGTTGTTAGAATCCTTTGTTCTTGCAGCTATCTGCCTGGGTCAAATATCTGTAAACCTCCAACAAAACAAACGTTATTTTTTATTCTGTAATTTGTTATCATTTTATGAATGAAAAAGTGTTAAATATCCTTAAAGGTCAGAGCCTTCAGAATAGGCTCTTCTGTATATTTAAGGCTCTAAGCAACATTGTTTTACAAGCAAGAAGAAGACTAGGAGACAGAGCATAGGGTTAAAGTCAAAGTAACAGATCTAATATGGAGTCAGATTTGTTCTGTTCTATTACCCGGGCAGAAGCCACTTGAGGATTTAAATCCCTTTAAGTTAAAAATAACTAAAACTGTAAAGGAATTTACATACATAGTTGGGAATGTGCATACCATATCTGGGAAAGCATCCAAAGGATAGTAAACAGTGGCATCTCCAGGGAGGGCTGGAAGAAGAGAGGATGAGGGTAAACTTCTTTCACTTGTGTATTTTTGTGCTCTGTTTGAATTTTATTTAACCATTTGCATGTATTTCTTTTTTACTTAAAAAAAAATGTGTAATGGAGCAAAGGAGTAATTAGCTCAGCAAATACAGCAGCCATGGAATCACTGAGTCATCACTTTTGACTTAAGCCAGGAAGCATTTATTGACTCTCTCCAATGTGCCCAGTGCTGTTTTAAGACTTCTTTTACTATTATTATTTATTAATATTATTACTATTATTATTATTATTCTTATTTTTATTTTATGAAATAATAACAAGGTATCCCCCACCCCTGCCCATGGCTGGTGGGAAACCAACTGAGTTTTTATTGAGTTGTTTTCCAAGGAGTAGAGATGAGTTATAAACTGAACACTTCTTCAGGGCAAAACAGGCGGAGTGGTTTTACAGCACTCCAGACAGCTATGAAGGGTTTTCAATAAAGGTGCCCAGAGGCTGAGAGAGAAAGCCTCCAGGGCCCTACAAAAAGCTGCCCAAACTGCCTTCTCCATGGCACTACTGAAGTAGGAAAGAACAAATCTGACTCCATATTTGATCTCTTCCTTTGACTTTAAGAAAACCACGTTAATACGCTCCGGTCTTTTCATGGGTTATGATGTCACAGAGGAGACGGACAGGTCAACAAGGGACCACTCTGCCGTGATCACTGAGCCGGGGAACGGGATGGGCGGCAAGATGTATGACGCAGCCATAGCAGTGCCCGTGCTTCTAGGCAGGTAACCAATGTCGCCTCGACAAGGTGTCAAATACTTGTGCCCACGTCCTAATCACCTGACGTGTATTAAAGAGAAATGGAAACCTATAAAAGTCCAATACCCTTGGTGGGTACACCGTCCAAAGAGCAAAGTCACAGTTTGACAACTGGCCATCCCGGCTCCCTGGGATTCATTCTTGGAGAACCTTAGAAACCACTCCTCTGTCCTTAAGAAGTGCTGCATATTTGTCCTATCTTTGGCTCAGGGATGGAGCATGTTCAAATGAACTTTAATGTCTGCACAGATTTGACTGTCTTTCTCCAGTTTCACGTGTCCATTCTAAAGAGGCCTGAGCTAAGTCCATCCTCCGTAAGATCTATTCCCTCCAGTGACTACTCATTGAGCCTGCAATTAAAAGCCAACTGAACAAGACTGTCTGTCCTCAGCTAAAAAGTTCACCCACACTTCACTGCTTTCTTAATCTCCTCTCCTGGCTAATTGCAACAGACTAACACCTCCCTCTACCAAGCTCCCCAACTACGTCAGTTTTTCTCCCCAAAGAGAAAGTAAGGTCCATAAATGAGGAGTCAACTCCATAGTCACCTCTGAATTCCTAGCATATAGTAATGTTAATAAATAGAACTATGATTATGGCTTCTTTCCTTTAAAACATTTCCAGTTATTTGAATGAGACCTTGGAAGAGAGGTGTTTGCCGTCCAGTATCTTGATCCACAAGACTCTGGAGGCCTTTTTCGGAATGGCTGCTCACTGATTCATTCAAACCACAGCTTCTCATTCCAGGAGTAGCTGTGCTTCTCTGCCAGGAGTTTGTGGTCACTCTCATGCCAGAAGAGCTTTAAACTATATCCTTACTTTGGATTTGTAATTTTTCCCCTCTTCCAACAAAATTGACTTTCCTTACTGTCTTGCCTTGAGGAATTTTTTTTCCTAGTTCACCCTTTAGTAAACCATGCTTCTCGGAATGGGCTTGGCCTTACATATGATCAGTCATCCAACTCCCAGTGTGAGAGGCTTCGAGCTCACCTGCTGCCCTACTGTCAAGGCAACTGAAACTCAGTACAGGAGCCAACAGGCACCCCAGGGCTTCTAAGGCTCATGTAACACCCAGAATCCCTGCTTTCTGGTTTGTCTTGGCTTCTGAGGATTTCCCCTCACTTTCTTCACAATTAGCTGTGCAGCTTGAAAGATGAGGAAGGAAGGTTTTATTTCTTAATCCGCATTTTAAGAAACTTGTGTAATGAAGGTTTTCATAAGTTTCTACAACCGTCCATTGCCAAAACAGAAAACACACTAGATATTTTCTATGTTTAGCTATCATGTGTATTTTTCCTTTTGTTTTCTTAACTGCAAACAGACATCTTTTAATTAAAAAAAATTAAGGCCCCAAATAGGAAAGAGAAAGGGCATACAAAATTAAAGGGCAAAGACAGAAAAATAATAAGTACTCTACAAGGTTAATATAACACTTACTCTATGGATCAGATCAGCAATTCTCAGTAACAGCTAATTGAAATATGACCATGAGGTAAAAGGTCTCTCTTGTCAGCATATGGCTAATAGAAATTAGAATTAAATCAACAAACTAAAATTCTAAGTCTGGCAAGGTACAGAAGGCTACCAGCAAAATGTGTCGTCTTCTGGAAAGGAGGGAGGCTCAACAGCTCTTTACAGTGGAGCCTGAGCCCATGGGAGGTCGGTGAAGTGAGCTCTGTAAGTACCCAATTAGCAAAGTGGGTGATGAATAAAGAGACTTGAGCTTTGATGACAGAGATGATACTACTATTCACTTGTCCTGTAAAGTATGTCTTCACGTTCAGTGATCACTACCTCAGCGTCCTCAGGGATTAAGATTATAGGAAAATTCACAGCCTGGGCCCAGACCTCCTCTTTGAGCTCGTGACACTGCACTTAGATGTCTCAAGGGCAACTCCAACTCCACCTGCAAAGAGCTGACTTCACGGTGCTCCTCCCATATCCGTCCTGCCCAGGGCCCCTGGTCGGGGGGCAAGGTCTCTCGGCCTCTCCCAGCTCAGGCCCATCACTCACAGATGTGACTGGACCCCTCCTTCAGGGCCCAGATTTCCTCATTCACCGAGTCCCACCACCCACACCTGTCCTACCAGATACTCACTGGCACTCACTCAGCAATGACTCTGTGCTGGGTACCTTGCTGCACACTGTGCACATGTGATCTCACTGGATCTCCACAGCAGTCCTGGGAGGTCGGTACATCACTGCTTTTATTGATTAGATAAATTGTTTCTCTTCCTTGAGTGCATCATCCAAAGTGACACGGCTACTGAGCCACAAAACTGGGACTGAAAACCACTTGAAAATTCTACACTCCTACACCTGGCAGCCACCCTAATCTGACTCATCACATCACCTCCTGCTGAGCCTTCTAAATGTTTCTAAGCATTCTACAAGACAAAAGTGATCTACGAGAGCACCCCACTCCCCTGCTTAAAATCTGTCAATGACTGTCCACTACCCTTAGGAGAAAGCCCCACCGGGCCTGAGCACAGTGCAATGGCCCGGCATCTGCGTTCCCTGCGCGGCCGCGCCGCCTCACCCACCACGCAGCTCTGCACTGGCTGTGTCCAGGACAGGGATGCTGACTCCGTACAACCCGGGGCTCGTCTCAATCGAACAATGATCACCTTCTTCAGTGTCCACCTTCTTCACTGCTGACTCTCAGAAAAATGTTTTCTCAGGATGAATCAATATCTTTTTCCTTACAACTTCCCGTCATTGATAATGAGCTCCACCCAAAGAGAGAAGACTTAATTCTCAGTCTCCTTATCTGTAAAGTGAGAATAACAAGAAAATATGTGAGGTTTTAAGAGAAATAATATTCATGTGAGGCTGAGGGACAATTCCCAACATACAGTAAGCACTCAATATGTGCTTACTTATTATTAATAAGAATATAATGCATTCCAGCAACCTTAACTCAATGTTTTATGGCTATGTCCAACAGACTACAGACACACTGTTGGACGAACCGCTTTGAGCGGATCAGCACAAGCATACTGGGAAAGGTAAGCGCTGACTCCGGTTACAGCTGCAGCCACCCAGCACTATGGGGCGGGGGCAGTTTCTCAGACTATTACATGTTGCTTGAGCATTTGTCACTAATGAATAAAGACAGGTGTTCTTCAGTCAAAGCTCCTGAAACATAAATCTTCAAAGATTGATGCAAATTAGATTTCAAGTACAACACTCTCTCTAGAAATTATTTGATAATAGTCTTACCTCCTCTGCACATCAAAAGGGCATGTTCTTAATATATCTGACTACACCGAAAGTGTTGTTTAAAAGAAATTAAGATGAAGTCATCCTAAATAAGCTCTCAGTATCATCTTCACAAAGCCCCACCCAAGGGTCTCATTTCTCACTTCCACATAGGTGTTCAGGTAGCTTAACCTGGGTCTTGGTTTCTTATAACATGGGGGTGGGAAGAGTTGTGGATAGATTTATGTTGCAAATATAAACCTAGGGTAGTTGCTGCGTAGAAATCCTAGAAATAAACAAATTGATATATAGTCCTACCTCAAGAAGCTCAGACTTTCCATTTACAACAGCATTAAAAATTAAATGAGAGATACATTTAACAAAAATTTACAAGATTTGTACATTGAATATTTTGAAGTATCACCAAAACATTTTAAAAGATCTACATATATGGAAGACATCTCATGTTGATGGAATGGTAGACAATATTGTTAAAAAATGTTAAGACTCCCAAAAGTGATTTACAAATTCAGTGGAATCCCTATCAAAATTCCAGCTGACTTCTTTGCAAAAATTGAAAAACTTATCCCAAAATTCATATGGAAGTGCAAGGGGCCCAGGACAGCCAAAGCAATCTTGAAGAAGCAGAGCAAAGTGGGATGACTCACTTTAAAGTGTACTAAAAAGCTATAGTACTAAGTCAGTATGGTACTGGCATAAGTTTGGATAAATAAATCTATGAGACACAATAAAATCCCAGGGGGAAAAAACTTACATTTACAGTCAGTTTTCCACAAGGGTGCCAACAACACTCCATGGAAAGAATTGTCTATTCAACAAATGGTGCAGGGAAAGCTGGGTATCTGCAGGCAAAAGAATGAATCTGGAATCTGGACCCCCATATTTTATATAACAAATAAAAATTAATTCAAAATGGATCAGAGACAGAAACGTAAAAAGTAAACCTATAAACTTTCTAAAAGAAGACACAGTATAAATCTTTGAGGTCCTAGGATAGGCTTTGGTTTCCTAGATACAATACGAAGAGCACAAGTGATAGAAGAAAAAAGCAGATAAACTGGACTTCATCAAAATTAAAACCTTTTTGTTACAGAGGACATCATCAAGAAAGGGAAATGACAGGGGAAGGGGGTATCTCAACTGATAGAGGGCGTGCTTAGCAAGAAAAATAAAATAAATCAATACATCTAATTACCTCACCTGTAAAGAAATTGTTTTAATGTTTAAAAGAACTAAAGTGAAAGCACAATCTGCAGAATAGGAGAAAAATTTTACAAAGCATGTATCTAATAAGAGACTAGTATTCAGGATATATAACAAATGCTTACACCTGAACAATACAAAGAAAATCGACCCAATTTTTAAAATTTCCAAGGATTTAAAAAAATACACAAATGGCCAATAAGCATATGAAAAGAAGCTCAGCATCACTAGCCATATCAAAATGAAAATTAGATCTTATTTTACAACCACCAGGATGGTTATAATCAAAACATTCACAATAACAAGTGTTGTTCAGGAAGCAGAGATACCTCATATGCGGCCAGTGGAAAGGGACAATGGTGCAGCTTCTTTGGAGAAGTCTGTTGTTTCCTCAAAAGGTTAGAGTTATATGGCTCAGCAATTTCACTCCTACATGTAGAGTCATCCCTTAGTATCCTCGAGGGGTTGGTTTCAGGAACCCCCGATCCTGGATTCCATTATCCAAGGATGTTCGAGTCCCTTTACAATCAGCCATCTGGATCCATGAAGTGGAAACTGCAGATATGGCGGGCCAACTGTACAGCCAACAGAATGAAAACATATTCTCACAAAAACTTGCACATCAATATTCATGGCAGTATCATTCAGAGTAGCCAAAGGTTACAAACAATATCCATCCATCAATGAACGGATAAACAAAATTACCAAGAATAGTCCCACAAACTTTTGGTCATTGAATCTTTGACAAAGGAGGTGAGAACATACAATGGAATAAAGACAGCCTCTTCAGAAAATGGTGTAGGGAAAAGTGGACAGCTGCATGTAAATCAATGAAGTTAGACTACTCCCTCACAGCATACACAAAAATAAATTCAAAATGGCTTAAAGACTTAAACATGTAGACAAGACACTATAAACCTCTTAGAAGAAAACATAGGCAAAACATCTGGCATACATCTCAGCAATGTTCTCCTAGAGCAGTCTACTCAAGCAATAGAAATACAAGCAAAAATATACAAGTGGGATGTAATTAAACTTACAAGCTTTTTCACAGCAAAGGAAACAGTAAGCAAAACAAAAAGACAACCTATGGAATGAGAGAAAATATTTGCAATAAATGAGACTGACAAGGGCTTAATTCCCAGAATATATAAACAGCTTTTACACTTGATAAGAAAGAAAAACAAACAACTCAATCCAAAAATGGGCAGAAGACCTAAAGAGACTTTTCTCCAATGAAGACATACAAATGGCCGATAGGCACATGAAAAAATGCTCAATATCATTATCAGAGAAATGCAAATCAAAACTGCAATCAAATATCACATCTCGCCAGTCCGAATAGCCATCATTCAGAAGTTCACAAACAATAAATGCTGGAGAGTCTGTGGAGAATAGGGAACCCTCCTACACTGTGGTGGGAATGCAGTTTGGTGGAGCCATTGTGGAAAACAGTATAGAGGTTCTTGCAAAGACAAAAAATTGACCTCCCATATGACCCAGCAATCCCACTCCTAGGCACATATCCAGAAGGAACCCTAATTCAAAAAGACACCTACACCCCAATGTTCACAGCAGCACTATTTACAATAGCAAGACATGGAAACAACCTAAATGTCCACTGACAGATGACTGGATAAAGAGGTTGTAGTATATTTGTACAATAGACTACTTTTCACCATAAAAAATAATAATAAAATAATGCCATTTGTAGCAACATGAATGGACCTGGAGAATGTCATTCTAATTGAAGTAACCCAGAAAGAGGGAGAAAAATACCATATGAGATCGCTCACATTTGGAATCTAAAAAAAAAACAAAAAATGAAAAAACAACAAAACAAAAAGATAAACTTATCTACAGAACAGAAACAGACACAGAGACATCGAAACCTAACTATGGTTACCAGAGGGGAGAGGGTGTGGGAAGGAATAAATTGGGAGTTCAAGATTTGCAGATAGTATATATAGAGTAAACAGCAAGTTTATACTGTATAGCACAGGAGAATATATTTAGTATCTTATAGTAACTTATGTTGAAAAAGAATATGAAAATGAATACAGGTATGTTTCTATATAAATGAAGTGTTGTGCTGTACACAAGAAACTGATGCAACATTATAAACTGACTAGAATTCAATGAAAATATTTTTAAATAGACAAAAACGAGAAAAAGAAAAAAGATACTATCAAATCAAAAGAATAAATTACTGATTGAGGCTACAACATGGATGGACCTTGAAAGTTTATACTAAAATAAGCCACACACAAAAGGGCAAATAGTGCCCTTTTAGGTGAACTGTCTCTAAGCGTTTATTGTACTATTCCAGTACATTTTCTGGAGGTTTGAAGTCTATCAAAATCAAAATAAAATGTATTATTCATTAAAAACATAAAATGATTCCTCACAGGAGGGCTTTAATTATTAAATGCAGAAATGCATGTAAAGATCCTGGAACAACAATTTGCATGTCCACAGAGAGTCAGTGTTGTCACTGCCACTCAGAGGGTGGTGCCAGCGCTGATGAGGGCTGCCTCCACTCGCTGCCCTGCAGAGAGGAGTGAGGGCCTGGGCTCTGACAGGAAGGTTGACCATGAACATGGGTTAGACAGAGCCACTCCCCAGACTCTGCGTTACCCAGCTTTCTTATACAAACTGCTCCATCTAACATAAACAAGCTACAGGGATGGATCTTACAACACAGGGAATATAGCCAATGTTTTACAATAACTATAAATGGAACATAAAAATAAAAATTGTGCAACTATTGTACACCTGAAACTTATATCATATTGTAAATCAGCTATACCTTTATAAAAAATTAAAAAATAATTTAAAAATTTTATCACTTTAGTATTCAATTCGGTTTTTAAGTAACTACTAAACAGCTTAGAAAGTATAAAATATTTAAGTGTGATAAGTTTGTTTACATATTTATTTACTTTCAGCCTCCTGCTAAAAGAGAAATTAAACAATTTTTTTAAACACGGCTTAACAACCATAACAACAAAAAGACAAAAGTGAGAGTGAAGACAAAATGGAGATTGAATACTTAAATGAAACCAGGGGAAGGTAAATTCATAAAACTGAATGCCATGAATTTAGGGTAAGTGTTAAAGGCCGACTAGAAATTCAGCTGTAAGATTCTTGGCAGCTAAAGCAAAAAGTAAAAGATGATGGGACGGGTGGTAGAGCTCAGTGGTAGAGCGTGTGCTTAGCGTGCACGGGGTCCTGGGTTCAAGTGCCAGGGCCTCCAAGAACAGATAAATACACCTAATTACCTACCCCCTAAAGAGCCCCAAAGAAAAGAAAAAGAGAAATTTGTTTCCTAAAAAATCCTGATATTAAATTTAGATTAAATAATTGAAAAAAATAAAAGAAAAATAGAAAAGATGAGTGACACAAGCGATAATGCCCGTTAGATAAATCTGCAGTGGCTGCTGGCA
This sequence comes from Camelus dromedarius, assembly GCF_036321535.1. Taxonomy (NCBI): domain Eukaryota; kingdom Metazoa; phylum Chordata; class Mammalia; order Artiodactyla; family Camelidae; genus Camelus; species Camelus dromedarius. Next base: position 1,310,195 of record NW_026989830.1, read on the forward strand.
GGTCCCCATGTCCCACGTGGGAAAATCTGAAACATCCTTCTCACCACTCAGAGTCATCCTCAGCCCACACCACCCCTCCCCCTGTTAAATACAGGAGCATGGGTAGGGCCCGGCCTTTGCTCTCTCTGTGTCATCACAGTGAGACAGAATGGAAGGGGGCAGAGCACAGCCATTCAAGGAAGGCCACAACAATTAACATCAAAATGGTGAAGGATTCAATGCCCAATAGGCCTTGAGGCTCAAGATGAAGAGATATAACTTCTAGCAGAGCTTGAGCTTCATTATACACCCATTGTAATAGTAACATGGTGAATTTACATGCCCCAAGGCACCATGGCCATCCCAAGGCTAGCCACAAAAGGTCACAGGGTGGGAAATGGCCAACTCCCTGGGAATCCCAGCCCCTTGCCCTTAGGCTGCTCAGTCTACTTATTAGCATATGAAACAACCAAGCCCAAGAAAACGAGCAACACAGCGTCACCTCGCGGTCACCACTCTCTCTCCCTCTTCCGAGAAGGCCCACACTCTGTCTGTGGAGTGTGTACCTACTTTTAATCTGAGCACCCGAACCCCACAACTCGTGGCCTTTCTCTTGCCTTTCAATGTGTCTCTGTGAATAAATCTACCATTACTCAACAGTGGCTTGCTCTTGAAATCTTTCCTGCAGGAAGCCAAGGACCCACGTCTGGTGGGGCACATTCCAGGGGCTCAACCAAAGCCTGGGACACAGCCCTTCTCATGCCCCACATCTGTTTTCTTGTATCAACAGGACTGGGATATGAAGGGAGTTCTGAGGCCCCAGCTAAGGGACAGAAGCAGCCCCCAGGGCTCAAAATGGCGGGCAGGCCCTCCCCCAGCAGGGTCCCTGAGGTCGGCCCTGTTCTCTGTGGTTCCCTGTTGTGCTGACCCCCTAGCCAGACAGCGTTCTCCTAGGCCTGTCCCCACACGCAGCGCTCGACTGTAATACAAGCACATCATGTCACAGTCCTCTTATTCAACCAGAAAGTTTTCAGCGCACTTTTTCCTTCCCTAGTAAAGAATCTATCTGTCCTCCCTCCCATCCCACCACTTCTTTCTTTGTGAGAACTCTGTACTCCTCACATACCATCCTGAACGCCGCTGCCTTGCTAGCTGGGACCGAGATGCTTCAGTCTCACACAGCCTGCGTCCTTTCACTTTCCCCTTTCTACCTTAAAAAGCCTTTCCTGTGTCTCCCACCCCTCTGATTCTGAACTTCACAAAGTGCTGAGTTTGCAGTCACTGTGTGCATACCTCCCAGGTTTTGGCTAGTTTTCCTTCAAAAGATCTTCACTAAGGAGCTGCATCAAGAAGTTTAAAGAGGCTATTCTTACATCTGAGCTGAGGAGCCTGCATAAAATTTAAATGGCTTTGAAGAGAGAGTTAACCAGGGACAGAGAGGCCGCAGGTCCTAGTCAACAGTGTCATGAGGCAAAATGTTCTTCAAAGGCTCAGAGTGGCTTCTGAACACGGAGTCGGCAGGGAGGAGATGCCAGGCAGTGAGTGGGGTGAGTGACACTGGGTACGCTTCCCAGCTGGGGAAGAACTGGATTTTGTTCTAGTTTTCCAAACAATTTCTGACTACCTTTTTCTCTTATTGTCACATACCATTTCCTACGAATTAAGAAAAATCAATGTCAGTCATTTGTGCCACTTGGTAGAAGCTACACGATGCCATTCAAAGGGCTGGGATATAACAGCCACACCAGTCTAGGCTGAAAGACCAGTGGGGTTATTTCCAAGGTAATCACGGGCATGCAACAAACTCCCCAGCTTCAATTACCTCATCTCAAATGTGAGGCCAATAAAACTACCAAGCAAAGTGCGTGATGATTATGGCTGAAATCTGTTTACTAGGTAAGTGCCCGTAAGAGCTGCCGCTGAATGGGGAATGAGTATGATCAACGAGGCCAAGTCAACCTGGTCACACGCGCCCTGCCTTCCCGCGTTGGTGCAGGACCGGAGTTTGTTTAGCTGAGATGAACGCCCCCAGAGCAGCCCCGAAGGGAAAGCTCCCAGCTCTGCGTGGCGAGGCGTGTTCCTTTCCTTCTCAGAGCTGATCACAATTTGCAGTCTTCTGTTTTTACATTTATCCCCTTAGTACCTGCCTCCCCTCCGGAGTTTTGCTTAAGCAGCACAGGTCCAGGTTTGTGTTGCTGCCTACTGGATATTCTGGGCTGGGAGACAGGCGACCCCACGTCTGGCTCTGGGGCTGAACCGAGAGGGCAGAAGGCCCAGGGGCCCATGCTGAACCGAGGCCCCAGCACCCAAAATTATGGTCTGACTTTGGGCAAATTACACAGTCTTCTTTACCCTGAGATTCCTCATCTGTCCATGAAAATAACTGCCCATGGCATATAGAGTTTCAAGGATTAAAGGAAATCACCAAATTCACAACCTATTCAAGGGGCTACCAGTGCATCCTCAACAGGCACATGCTACCTTTACGGCTGTGACACACGCTAAGCGGGGCGGACAGACACAGTGAACACTGCTAAGTGCCTGTTTGTTAAGTGTTTCAAGAGTGTTATAATATTGTTTACAACTTACAACAAACCCAGGAAGAAACGAATATTATAATGCACATTTCACAGATTCACCAACAGATTAAGGGAGGTTACACTCTAGTCCAAGGCCCTTTGGTGAGGAAATGACGATTTAAACCTGTATCTGAGCCCAGGCCTGGGCTACATCTCTCTCCAATCCACGTGTCCAATACACAAGTTTGCACAGGCCAGCTCTTAAATGCAATGTGTGCCACCGTTTGTCAATGTTTGTTAGTTACCATAAACTGCTCTCAGAAACCGCTACAGAAAAGACAGGTGGACCCACATCCCTGCCAACAAAGTAGAGGAATTCTGCCTTGCCTTCTCCTGTAATGTGCAGAAACCCTTCCCTACACCACCAAATTCAAATGTATGCTTCATCCGTGTTTATGTTTGCACACGGAATATTAAAGTAGAAGGTACCTGCAGTAATTCTATCTCGGTTCCTTTCCACGTATCCAGATTATCCACAATCAGTCTGTGAATGAAAATACTACAATGTGAATGAAAATACTGCAACCATGTCAGGAAACAAATAATGCTGAAACCAAGTCATCAGCGGCTGCCGCCATCCCCCAGCGAGGACAGGCCTGAAGTCCAGCCTCTACAGCCACTCACAACAGTGCCCTCTGAACAGAATGAGAATAATACAAGACAGGATACTTGCCCTAGATAGCTAGGTGCTTGTCTAAAGAATGAATCCAGTGAGCCCAAATGATACATAGAAAATCACTAAACTCTTTAACTTGACATACCTGGCTTTTTTTAGATAACAATGTTTTATTGTTCCAACAACCTGGTCTTTGTTGTAAAGCTCCTATATATCCTAGCTCCTCCCCAACCTCTTCGGAGCAGTCCCTCAGAGAGATCTGAGAGGCTGTCATCCCGGCTCGAGTCCTCCCGCCAAATAAACATAACTCTTAACTTTTAGGCTGCACATGTATTTCAGTCAACAGTTTTGGACAACATGAAGGGACCCAGAGCAGACTTTCTCCACCTGAACTCTCCGAGTATCCGGACCTTGGTATCAGCAGTGGCCCTTTGTGCCCATCCACATCCTCGGGGAGTCCAGATGAATTTGGGTGAGTCTATCTTGGTTCTCGGATCTCCCATATTGGCTGATAATCCTGAGTTTTATTTGGCGGTGTATCCAGGTACCTGGCCCTCCAGTTGAAAGATACTGGGGGGGAATAACCCACCCAGTGGAGACATACTGGGTGGGGCCTGGTTGAAAGATAACGGGAAACACCCATCTTTAGGAGACTTCCAAGGTGGGGCTGGTTGAAAGATACCAGGAAAATTCCCAGTGGAGACATCCAGAGTGGGTCCATGTTGAAAGACACTGGGGTCAGGACTGAGTGGTTAGGTAAGGGGCTGGTCTAATGTTTTCCTCAATTTGGTTACCTCCATTGAATTTTTCAGAATAAAAGTAAAACTCTTATGAGGAACCTTTCAACTCCAAAAATGGGACCCCCTTCCTGGCTGGTAACAGTTTTCTCGGATGACTGAGAAACTTGCAGGAGTGATATAGGCAAAGACTTCATGCCATAGAGTTGTCCCTGCGGGAAAGCCTACTAGCAATTTTATTCTGACAACCCTACGTTAGAATGGGGAATAGAACTTTCAAAAAAAAAAAAAAAAAGAAAGAAAGAAAGGAAGAAAGAAAAGGAAAAAAAGATAAAGAAATGACAGATTGCCAGCCTCCAACTAATACCCCAGCCAGGATTATATACATACAAAACTTACAAATTTAATTGGGAATTAAAAAAAAAATCTCACTCTTAAAGTAACTAAGCAGGCCTGATAAAAACATTTTTTGGAATTCTGGACTTATAAAAACCAAAACCCTTTTAGGGGGAACTTCGATTTCTCTTCCTGTGTCCTTGAAATATAAACGTTTTATCTTTCGCTGGATGTTTTATGTGTGTGTATGTATGTATATATGTGTTTCCTTTTTGTTTTTAATGGAAAATTTGGACTCTGCCATGCAAAAGGTACAAGTATTGTGTACATATGGTGGCCACACAAATAAATTGGGATTCTCAACAATCCTTTGTACCAATTTTCAGGCATTTTGCCATCTAAACCTTTGTTGCATCAGTCTGGACCATGAATTGCTTTACCTTTTGAAGAGTAAACTTTTGAATTTTATTTAGGCAGCACCCCTACTCTCATTTGGAAAAGCCTCTTCATCTTATTCGTTTAAAATCATTATATATATATAAATTGATGGCTATATGATGGATCCCTTAATTTGGAAAACCTTTTAAATTGGTGAGAGTTGAAAGAGCTCTCATTATAAACAGCCGTTTTATTGGTACCTATTAAAATCAAGTTTAAAGGTAGAAAATATATCTAATGGTTAATCTAAGAACTTATTTTACAAAAACTGGTTTAAAAAGCTACATTTATGTTTTTCCTTTCCCATTAATGGTTTTAGAGATGTTAATAAAATCTAAGAATAATTAATGTTAATTAGGTTGAGTAACTGGAAAAAAGAATGTAAAAATGTCGAAAGACTTTTTTCTTAACGGAAAAAAAAGAAAGATAAGGGGCTTATCCAAAATGGGTAAATTTTTTTGATGGTTATTTTGAATGAGATAAATAAAATGGACATTTTTGGATTTAGAGACAAGGTTTTAATACTACACTACGTAAAGTTAAAAAAAAAAAGTGGCCAAAGAGATCACCTACTGCCCCCCAAAATTAAAGTTCAAACAAGTCCGTTTTATTTACCCCAGTTTAAAATGTATGTATTTATAGGGATAGATACATATAATATATTTAGACTGTGATATTTGATCAATGACTGGGGCAACAGACCAATTAATCAAATTAAAAGTTGAGAAGGGCCTAAGTTCTTAGGCTCAAACTTGGGGATCCCAGAGACTTTTCTATAAAATTAGATACAGTGAAAAAAAAAAAAAAAGAAAGAAAAGAAAAGAAGAAAAAGGCTTCTGGCATTCCTTCTAGAAATAAAAATTATTGATTAAACCTAATAAATATTAAAATTAAAGGTATAAGAGTTAATAAAATTGAGATAAAAGTTTGTAAATTTGGTATGTTTAAATGGGCTTTATATAAACTTTTTGCTTAATTATGTTGTGGGATAGATATGTTTCAATGGAAAAACGCTTCCTCTTCTTGGTATTACAAGGCTGGGCACATTTCTGTCCCTCAGAAAATATTAATTGAACAAAATAAAGGAAACCAATAGAGTTACATGAGCCGTCCAATATAATGTAAAACTAAAAACTAATATTCAGTGGCTAATAGAAAAATATAATAAGAGGTTTACCCTGGGTTTAACTTATAACTCAAGGAAAAGAGACCTTACTAAATGCCTTATGCAAGCTTTGGAAGACAAGATAAATTGAACCTTAAAGTTTTAAAACATGGAATTCTTGGTTTACAGCTCTTCTCACTGATACAAAAAAGCCAAATAAGGAGATACAATTGGGCCTGCGTGACAGAGCAGTTCTCTGGGGAACTGGAAGTGTCTGTCATTTTCTTGCAGATCAGAAATGTATATACAGCAAACAGTGACCTACGACTGAGCCTAATTAGCTCAATGAGAGAAAACTTAAGGCCAAAGAAATTTTTGGCATTTTAGAGCTCAGAACTCTGATGGGTCCGTCAGACTTTGTCAAGAAATCTTAAATGTCTTTTTCATAAATAGTAAGCCTTAGTGATTTGAGCAAGCAAATTAAGCTTACTCCAACTATTATTATACCTATCTTATAAGTAAGTTTTAAAGTGAAGCTATGAGATCTCTAACTTTGGTCTGTTTATAAGCCTGAGTACACATTATAGATGTGAGATATTTCTACAGCTAAAAAAAAAAAAAAAAAAAGTCAAAGAGCTCTGCTTAATTGACGTAAAAAGTAATAGCTTACAAATTAAGTATTTTTAAAATAAAAACTGACTAAGTTGACCTTCAGGTTCACGTGAACTGGAAAATATTCAATATTAAGATAACACTTGGTATTGTTTAGTTTAAGTATGTTCTAATTAATATAGACATCTTTAAAGTCATCAATATTAAGTATAATACTTTTACTGTACCTAGGTTTAATGAAAGTCAAATAAGATCCTGTTATATATGTTACAGATTTGTCAAAAAAAAAATAGTAATGTGGTGTGATAAAAATTGAAGTAAATTAAATGCAAATGAGATGAGAGTTTTGGGTAAATTTTTTAAAATATATATTTAAAATGTATGCTTAAGATAATCTCTAAATGTTTGGTATCTAAATTCTAGAGTTGTGCTAAATTAAGTTAAATGATAGGATTTTATTTAATAGCTATACCATTTTCAGATAAAATAAGATTGAAATATGAATTACTTAACATATGACTTCCTCTTACAGAGAAACTAAAGGTGTTTAGAAATATTAATAAATGCTTGGTGCCACTCTGAAATAGTCTCTATTATTAAGGGAAAGATCTCAGTAACCTAGGAAGGTAAGATAAATGTGTAAAGGAAGATATAAGGAATGGAATTATATTTTGTTAATGAAAAATAGTGACTTTGTCCTGAATCTGGTTACTTCTGAATGGAAGAAAAAATAAGGGACACACTAATACGAGTATAGAAAGCTGGGGAAGGCTTGTGGAAGAGGAACCCTGAGGAAAGAGTTTTGTACGTGGTCAGAATTGGCTAAGTTTAGAATCAATTTGTGCAAAGTAAATGAATCTTAGAAGTAAGCTGGTACAAGACTACATTTGGTTTTCTCTCTGTTAAGGGGACAAATTTTTCTTAAAATATTAATCCACCTTCAGTAACAAATTGTAAAGCTTCTTATGCGAATTAAGTGATCTGTTGTGTCTTTACCTTTGAAATATTTTCTTGTTAATGAGTAAGTACTACTTTACAGTGATCTATACGTTTATCTGATCAAGTGTTTTGAAAACTTTTAACAAGCTCCCCAAATATCAATTCCTCATTAAAATTCTTTTAGTCTCCAGTTAACTATGGGATGCTACAAAGGGTCCGTGAAACATCTCAAAGAGAGATTTTAAAGTAGTAAGTTTCATTTGGCATGTTAACTAACATGGGAAGTATTGTCAAATGAATAATAAATCTTCCTAGGTTGTATTGTATGAGAAAATATTATTAATATAGATATTCTAGAAATTATATGGACTCCCTAACATTCTGGTATATCTGAAATGTTACCAGTCATAATTCTGGTTATTGTGACCAGGTTTCTTTATAGATTACAGTGTAATGTTGTTTAACCATGCTGTTAATTCTGTTGTCATTTATAGGCAGGTAATTGTTTTCTTCTGATGATTTTGCAAGATACTCTCTCTTCAAGGAGATTTACTGATTTCTAATAAATTTCAAACTATAGCACTGAAATAAACTGGGTAAGAAATTTTAAAGGTCTAATGAAAACTCTGATTAAAAGAATTAGTTACGTGGGACCAAATAAACTGATGAATATGGTTACAATTTTTGATTTTGTCTGAAATACTAGTGGCTTTTAACCTGTTTACCAGACATAAAGAAACTCTTCTCCTTAAACTAGTTATGATTCACGTCAATTTGATAAATTATACCTATGTAAGCAGACTTAGAACAGTTATCTTTTCTCTCTATCTGATCCCTCAAGAGACTAAAGTCTTTAAGTTCCCCAGTGGCTCTATGAGATAAATTAGGAAGATCGTCTCCTAACAGGTATAGGAACCTCAAAGTATTTTAAGGACTTCAAAAAGAAAAGAATTTACCTAAATCTGTTAGGCAGAAATCTATGACAAGCCCTTGACGGGGCTTTCCGGGCCTTAGCAAACCTTATTAACATTGTAGCTTAAAAGTCCTTATTAAAAGTTCCAACACAGCCAATTTAAAAGAGCCTATATGATCAAATAATCAGACTTAACTTGTAAACAAATTCACCTTGATTTGACTATATTTGATAAAAATGAGGGAACTTTAGAGAGAAAAAGATTATATTTTAGTGGATATTAAATTCTCGTTTTGTTAATTGAGGTCTATATTTAGTAAGACACTTCCCAGATCATTCCTTGCTGTCATGTTACATTGCTGCAAAGTTTAATTGAATTATTAAAAGGACACTGTATGTTTCTTTCTGAAGCTTAGTAATATATCCTTGGGTAAAGATCCAATGCCCCATGACATGCGGCCAGGGGATTATACATACTGGAACAGGCATGACTTTAAAAACTGTCTCCAACATGAATGGAAGGACTCTATCAGGTACTCTTAACTAGACCATACACAGCAAAGCTGAAGGAAACTGACTTTCAGATTCATTTCCAATCAGAAAGAGCCCCTGCAGTGCACTGGCCTATAGAGCACTGCTCACCTTAAAACAAGGCCCAAATGGAGAAGAAGCTACCAGGCCAGGATGAGAAGACGACGACATATCAGGTAGACAGCTGACCCAAGACACCAAATCAGGCCTGTATACCAATTACTTTGATAATTTCTCCTACCTTTGATTATGAACTACTCCAATTGTTAAGTTTATGGTAAATTACCTTTGTCTAGTACTTCTGTGTTACCTTGGTGGGTTTCCCTACTCCAAGGCTCTAACTAGATAGCCCTCAGAAACGTTATTCTAAAAAGGAAATTATAGTTCTGTTTAGGCCACTGTTGATCTTACAAGGTGGGAGACCTCACCTGGCCAATTAATACCTGCTCGAAGCCTGACCATAAATACGAACTTTCTCGTAAGATCACTCAAACTCAGTCAGAAACACAAGAAAAATTTTAACCCAAAAATATAACTCCTTGACTATTAAATTCTTAATCGTGACTTTATTAACGTTACTAGCTCTATTACTTATATCCTGTCTATTTTATAAGATTGTTTTCTCTTACATTTCCCAAAGTGTAGCTAGGCCTACAACAAGATTGATGATGGCAAATCATATTGAAGAAATACATAAAATTTATAACCCTGCATAAAATAATTATAACAGTGTGATTCTAGGTATGGGAATGAGCAATGAAGGGTAAACATTTCCTGGATCATAACAGACTAGTAAGACAGGCCATCCAGAGAACTTTTAGTATCAACAGGGCCTGATAAAAACACCTAACACCTTGAATGGCAGGTCAGAAGTTTCTTCAACCTGAACTAGGAATGAGCCTTCATAGCACCCTGGGACAAAATTGGTCATGAAATGTCTCTCAAAATATTGGTCGAATTTAGGACCAACGGGGAGCACTGTGAATGAAAATACTACAATGTGAATGAAAATACGGCAACCATGTCAGTAAACAAAGAATGCTGAAACCAAATCATCAGCAGCTGCCACCATCTCCCAGGGAGTACAGGCCTGTGCATCCAGCACCCTGCTCAGAGGCTCTTCCTCCCCTGCAGGAACACGTTCCCACTCTCCGCAGGGACACCCCCACAGGGAAGCCCTCTTTTCGCCCTCAGCACAGCAAGTGTCCCAGGCCACAACCCGAGCTGCCCCATTAGGACTGCGGGTGCCCAGGTTTGCTAGTCAGACCAGCAGCCTCAGAGCCAGGGTTTATGCCCGGGTCACCCTGCAAACCTACTGCCCACCATACAGCCCCCAGCCAGCAGGTCACCTGGAAGTCGCAGCAAGTACCCCACCCAATCCCGAAGTCTCTTCATTTGCCAGCACCGCTGATGACTGGTCTCCAAACTTTGGTCAGTTTTGCACAAAACAGCAGCTTCCACTGTGAAGCAGGGGGTTTTCTCTTCTGCTCCCCATCCTTACTGGACACGTCAAGGGAAACCAAAAGGCCTTTTCTCAACCCTTTTCTGATGACACCCTCCCACCCACAATATTCACATGCTCAAGAGATTTGGGTCCACGTGGTTTTGTTTCCCATACGCTAAGTGGCTCAAAACACTGCGGGATTCTTTCCCATTTGAGAGTATTAGTTTGTACTGAGTTTATCGGCTTTAATCACTTTTTGTGTCTCTCTTCAGTGTCCCTAGCAGTTGCCACTTTTTACTCCCTTCAGCAGCCTCCCTCCCAACATCTAGTCTAGGAAATCAGCTGTGATGAGGGGTCCGGGGGCAGTCACAGAAGATGGAACTAAGGCACAGACTGGCGACATAATTTGCCTGAGAAGATCATCTTCAAGCCCCAGCACTGTGTGTCACGTCCCTCTGTTTAACTCTTATGCTAAACTAGTTAACTTTTTATAGATTATGGTTATAAACAGATGAGGTATCAAAATACATACAAGGACACACATCAACTCTATGATGTTCATTAACTCTACTGTTTTGTTTCTATTTTTTTATTTCTGTTAAAAAAAATTAGGAAACTCTGCAGTCAATATAGCAAAATGTTAATGGGTTTTAAATCCAGAATGTAGAGACGTAAGTGTATCATTAATCATAATTATTTGTATGCTCACAAAATGATTTGACAGTCTCTCTCCCCTCCCGCTACTCGTTACTGGCTCTCACCTGAGCTCCCAGACCACACATCGAACAGCCTTTCACTTTACCCACAGCTGAACTCATCAGTTTTCCCCCAGAGCTCCCTCTGCAGCTTTCCCTCCTCAGAGCACAGCAGGACCATCACTTACCTCATTAATCCACCCAGAAACCTGGGCCTAACTCCAACCTACCTTCACAGACATCATTCATCCTTTCCTTTTTACCATCTAAACATGCCTAAAGTCTGTTCGTTTTTTCCCAGTGGCTGTCCCACTGACTGTCCCACCGCTCAGGTGGAAGCCACCAACACTGCACTCCTGGACTCACGAGGCTCACATGTGGCCCCACAGCCGCTCTCCAATACTAGACACAAAAGGGATATTGTCACTCCCGTGCTTTTATGACTCTTTCCAAACCTACTGTTCTTAGAAGAAACTCCAAGTTTTTCACCTGGTGAAGGTGTTTGCCATGAAACTTTGAGCTCAGGAACGGCAGGACCCCCCTCGTTCTTGGCCCTCCCCTTTCCCCAAGGCCCAGCCCTCTCCCCCTCAGCCCCACCCTCTGGCACAAGGCTGGCTCAGGAGGACCTGCTGAGCTACACCAGCCTGTATTCTAACCCTGGTCTTGAGTTCTTAGCAAACTGCTTCACTTATCCATACAAATCCAAGGTAGATTAGATAGATTTTAGATGTTGAGCTGGACTATTGATTTGGGGATTTTGCACTAGCAACCTGCAAGTACATTTTCTAATGATTCTGTCTTCTTAAAACCACACCCAGGTTTTAGTAGTATTTGTGGAATGTCTTTGGAGTAAAAGGGACTGTACTTTAACAGACTATATGTTTTATAACATGAACAACCCGGACAGGGTCACAAATGGAATCGCCTCTCACAAGTGACAGAAGACAGGTGAGAGGCACAAAGCAACAGGTCTCAAAGATTGTAAGAGCAAAGTTGTTTCGCCAACCCCCCAAAAATTCCTGAAAGAACGAAAAATTCTGAATTTTGAAAGTAAAAGGCTATCATATATAGAAATAAAATAAATGATCCTCTTCATCAGTGTTTCAAGATCTGACTCCAGATATTTTAGCAGGCCATACTGAATCCTAGCACAGAAAAATCAGATGGACTAGTGGTGAGTAAGGTCCAGGAAAACGGCAGTAATTCCTCCACTTGTGTAAAGACATACACTCACCTGCCGAAAGTGAATGTAGAACGCATTCTGGAGAAATTTGGAAGCTTCCAGGGTCCGCTTCTGAATGGCAAGGACACGGACAGCTTGGGAGCATGCTTCTAACTCAGTCACCGGCATTCTTACACTGCAGGGGGAAAAGGAGGCCCTCAGTCGAGAGCAGAGATATTCCTGTCCTGTCTCCCAGGCCGCGCCTCAGGGACTCAGTGCCCTGCAGCAGCCCGGCCCCAGGCGAGGACACGCAGCGTGGCCCACCCAAGCAGGAGGGGCACTGTGCTTGAGAAATCCCATCCCCGATGGGGGCAAGAGGGGCTGCTGGGGTTGAGTGAACCTATAAATGCCCACAGAAATATGCCTGCATTCATTCAAGTGATACAAGCAACAGTAGCAGGCTATTTAACAAAATTTCAATTTTCAGTGGAAATTTTGCCATTCCTTTCCACTTGTCCCCTGCACTCTGAGACAGGCTTAGGCTCTCTCACACCTGCAACTCTGAAGCAATAGTTGTGAAGTAATTTTACTTTGCTGCAAGTGTCCTCGCTCCCCGTGTCACTGTGTCTGTCCTCTCTTAACACAGTCGGATATCTTCCTGGATCTCTATCTGAGTTCCTTTCTCCTCCTCCTCAGATCCTGAGATAAAGGACAAGTGAAGACACATGAACAGAAAAGGCACTGTGGACTTGACCGAAATCTACAGTGACCCCTAGGTGAGTGCTGCCCACCCCTTACCTTCGATTCTCAAGGTTCTGCACAGGGTGACATCCAGCCCAGAGAGGTGGCCCAATTAAAAGCTATGTGGCTTGGGCATGTTGACAGGTGCAGGAGCTGGTTCCGGTGCCAGGCCCCTCCCCACGTCTGCTCCCCTCTCCCCCGAAGCCCCGCTGCCAAGCACTCAGGCTCCGTGATCTGATGTCCTTCTCTTCTACTCTACTCCAAACCCTTTTACTTTTCCTTTTTTCCCTAATTATCCCCAGCTGGAGTGATTTTTCAATCGCAGTATCTAAAAAATTTCCTGCAGCCGAAAATGAGGTCTCCAGATATCAATGCCCATATGCTGCCTCCTGAAGAGAGCCGCTGGCTAGGGGACCCTCACCAACACTCACGGGGCATCAGACATGTTCCAGGGTCGGCCACCCCCAACAAGAGTTTGCTGTGACCCCTATGCCCGCACAGCATCCCTGCTCACAAAAATATAGTTGGCCCACTTATCGGTTATTAAGAAGCAAAAATACAAAATTGCTCATGTTTCTTACTAAAATTATCTATGAAGCGGAAAAGGGAATTGTAATAGAAAAGAACAATTTTGACCCCATGTTAGGTCTGTTCCTTTGGCTTTAAACCTGTGCCCTGTTTTCTAGGCTCAGACTTGCTATCTCTGCACCATTTGTAAAAGAAAGTTGCCTTTAGACTGAAATATCCAGGACAGCCTCTTCTCCTGGCCGTGATCTTGAAGGATGCTAACTAATCTGCACTTATGTAGAGATGGCAAGTTGCAAAATAGAGAATAACTTTGTTTTACTTTTGGAGGTATTACAATGGCAACATGATTTGATCCACATGGACAGCTGCAAGAACAGCGGATTCAAAGGACAAGCAATTCATACAACAAGAAGTTTCCAACAACCAACTGCAGCCCCACCCCTTTTTAGTATAAAAGGAGACTCAATTCTGACTTGGGGAAGATGGTTCTTCAGGACATCAGTCTGCCATCTTCTGGGTCTGCCAGCTTTGCAAATAAAGTCACTATTCCTTGCTCCAACACCTCATCTCCCAGTTTATTGGCCTGTCATTTGGTGAGCAGAATGAGTTTGGACTCGGTAACAAAATGACTGCATTGGAGGTAGTATGTCTCCACTCTTTCCTCGTTTCCAATATGTAACATGCACATTATTTATGATCTAGTGCAAATAATTCATCAAAGACAACCACAAAAAGAAACTATACTCACCCAGCTATCAACACTGAAGTCAAAACCTGTCAATTTTATATGCTGTTTAAGAACACAACCGAAAAACCTAACATAGGGAGTCGATTACACGGAAATAAAATTATTTCTACTCCTTCAAAACTTTTTCTTTTCTTTTCTATTTTATTTTGTTTTGTTTATTGAAAAGAAAATAAAAGTCAAATCATTTTATTTCACGTATTTTTGTTATAGCTACATACTTTAAATACTACAAAAAGACTTATATTGCAATAAAAAATTGTTCATATATTAGTATAAAGATATATACACAATCAATGGGGATTACGAAAAGAATGGACATTTACTAAAAATCCACTGCAATCCAGTCTTTTACAAGCATATCATGGAATATAAGCTCTATTATCCAGGGAGCCTCACCCACATTCTCACTACTGAGTCCCTTAGTAATCAACCACTAGGTCACCAGCATAGAACCATGTGATCAGTATTTTAGGAATAAGTGAGGGAATTAGCTCATTCAATTCTAAAACAAAAACCCTAAAATAAATACTGAACTTATTTACGGATAAAGAAAATTTGTCCCCAAAAAAGTAAAGTTTCTTCCTCAAGGTCACAAAGCTAATAACTGGTAAAGGTAAGATTTGAACTCATCTGCCTGATTCTAAAAACTAAGGTGGAAATCCCATTCGACTGGGGAGTGTCCAGCTGCACAGCCTATCACCCTATCTTTGTTCAGAGCTGGCCTTAGACAGCCTGAGACAGCACCCCATTCCTGTGGAACTCGAGGGCAAATGATAACAATAAGGATTTTATATCCAGCAGTTTCTAAGATCTCATGTATATAAACTGTCAGCAGGTCAGCAGAAAATCTCTGGGAAACATGAGTGGGTCCAGACCTTTTTGCTGATTAGAAACTCAATCTATCAGGATAGAGTGACCTTCCCATGAGAGGCCACATGGACATAAACTAAAGGCAGCTGAACAATGGAAACTAGCAAGACCCCGGAACTCAAGTAAGGATCCCTGCCATCCCCCACCCAGTTGCCTCTTCATCCGCGTGGACATGAAGACAGAAGACCCGGGTTCTTGTCCAAGTTACACTATCATGGATTCTCACCCATAAAAAGGTACGACTCTATGCTGTCGTAAGTCCTTTCCAACTCAAATATGATGACACCAATATCTCAGCAGAATATCTATGTCTCCACTTCCCCTCTTCTAATAGGAGTCTATTTCTGTGGACACAAAGCAGAAATCCAATTTAAAAAACCATGCAAGAAGCCAGGCGAATTTCTGCTTAAGAGACTTTGCTCTCACGCTCAGTGAATGAAAACTCAGAAAAAGTGGTCCTTCTCCCTCAGCAAATGGGAGGTAGCCTGATTGTGTGTGTGTGTGTGTGTGTGTGTGTGTGTGTGTGTGTAAATCAAATATAATCATGTCTGGGACGTGTACAGATTATTTTTAATTTCACTGTAATTTCATGGGGATGAGCCAACATTTAAAGTAATTTGAATGTAGTGTTCTGAGACAGACTCAGTCTCTTTTGGTGGAGGAGGTGAAAGGGGAGAGTAAAGGAGGAAAGAGGTAAATGAAGCAAAGAAATAAGAATCCTGCTAGGGAAAGGCAAGACGTTAATTTTGTTCCTCATTGCATCACATACAAATTAGGGACTGGCTTTCCCCCGATGTCTTATCGAGCACTGAGTTGCAGAAGAAGAGGCGACAGCCCATTTCTCACTGAGATTGTGACTGTACGTGGCATCTTATAGACACAAATCATTTACCCTGATCAAACACTCTAGCAGCAGGCTGTAATTCTCCTGTTTTGAGAGACAAGAAAACAGGAGTTCAAAGCGGGTAGATAACTTGACAAAAGTCAGAGGACCAGTAAACAAGAGAGGATGAATTCAAACTCAGATCTGAATGCAGAGTCTCATCTTCCCACTCCCAGGGCTGGAAAATCCTTAACACACAGGCTCCCCAGCTCCCCTGCAGTGTTCCTGGCGCCAAGCATTTCCCATGGTAATGGTCTCCAGTTCTCACAGACACAGTGCTCTGTGCAGCCAATGACCTTGATCAGACCTTGATCATCTACCTGCCACGCCCACCAGGCTTCACCATACAGGCAGGAAAGCTGGCTTTCAAGTGCATACAAAGCCACCCTTGGTCTAACCTGGGCTCTTCTGTGGCTTCTCCAGCCTAAAGGCAGCCATGAAATTGCTCACAGTTTGTTCGTGAGCCACACTTCCTCTCTCCATCTGTGTCCCCACCTATACTACTTAGCTATGAACATTTTGAGAATCTTGGAAACAAATTTTAAAAAACAGAAAAGAAAGGATTCTGGAACAAGTACTTAATACTTACAATTTTAAATGACAAGTTACAAAGTGAGTATTGACAAACCGAATCTTCCTTTCTAAATGTCAGTTTTAAACATTTAAAAATATAATAGCAAAAAATTCTCACTTACAAAATTAACAAAAACATAAACAATAATCTGGAATAAATTCAAAAATAATGCCCATATTCTAAATGGAGAAACTTCAGGACTGTACTGAGGGTTAAAGTAAGAGGTATGAATGTAGAGACATAAACATATTGCATGGAGAAAAGCAGTTTTGTAAAGATGTAAGTTCTCCTAAGAATAATTCAAAACTTACTAAAAAATCCCATGAAAATTCCAATCTGATTTTTTTTAACTTGAACAAAATATTTTGGAATTCTTCAGGAATAATAAAGTCATAATACTTGACAAGAAAATTTGGGATGGAAGAAAAGAATCAAAAAAAATCAGACTGCCAGTTATTAAATAAATTTTTACAACATGTAAGATATGGTGCTGGAGTAAGGAAAGGAGATTGACAGAAGGGAACCATGAGCTCAAAAAAGACTCTAGTGTATGTAAGTATTTTGTACAGGTGGGATTTCAAATCAAAGAGAAAATTTTGAATTCGATAATTGTCCTGGGACAGAGAATCACCTGGAAAGAATAAATTCTACTCCTGTCATAATGACCACAAGATAAATTGCAGATAGCGATGTAAATATTAAAAAGTACTAGTAACAGCAAATACAACTCTTTGCTCTTATTAACTCAACTTCTCCTCACTATAACATGTACTATTATAATCTCCATCTTAGAGATTAAAAAATACCTACAGAAGAGATTTATTCCATTATAAGAGAGTATTTCTAAGAATAATGTCAAAGATAAAACCCATAAGGAAGACATTTACTATCCTAAGAATAGTTTGAGCCACAACAAAAATCAGAAAACTTCCTGAACAAAATGAAAGGAAAGAAATGACAAGAAAAAGCTCTGTGATACATGTTGATGAATTCACGAAGTTAATTTTCATAACATACAAAAAGCTGTCACAAAGCAACAAGAAGCTCCCTCACTTAAATGTGGGCAAAGGACAAAAGGAATCATTCATTTTAAAAAAGTCAAATGACTAATGAGTGAAAAATGCTCAAAACTTCACTGGTCATCAAATGCAAAAAAAAAACAATGAAAAAGCACTTTTGCTTATCATATTGGCAAATATTTTTAAGATAATCTAGCTAGTGTCCATCTGTGGGAGAACAAATCACGAGCGACTTTTTCAGAGGATGACATATCAATGGATTTGTAAGCTCTGAAAAACGTACATACACACTGACTCAACTCCACTTCTAGGAATCGTTTCCTTTAGGAAAAAAAAATCAGTCCAAAAAGATGTACCCATCAGGGCATTTACACAGCACTGTTTACAAAGGTGGGAAGAAAAACTGAAGTGAAATCATATCCAGCGATAGAGAATTGGTTACATAAGTAATTGTGCATTTTTTCATTCCCCAATGGAGAAGGAATTTCTAGTCACTTGAAAGGAGTCTGTGATGAATGTAAATGTCACATCCAGGGACTAAATTTCCAGAAGCCTTAACTAAAGGAATACACATACAAGATCACAGGAAGTTCTGTACAAGAAGGATGCAACTCAAACATTCTTTCTGACAGTGGAAAATGGAGAAAACTTAACTGTCCACCATCAAGACAATGATGCGGTAAATCAAGGCGAGCTGCGGGCGCTGAGGGAGCCGGCGTTTCGCCGTGGTCCAGGGCCTTGTCCACAGCAGTCTCGCACCAAATGTTTCCGTGGACAAGAGACGACACCCGCACATCAGGAGACCCCTCCAATCTATCTGAAAGGGCCGGGTGAGTCTGGAGTGGGAGGACGTCCATGATATACCCCTGAGTGAATAAAGCGAGCTGCAGAAAAACATATAGTATGGTCTCATTTTTAAATAAAGCATATATACACACACCTATATATTGATTTCTCATATGTGTATATATATGTATCTCATAGGCATAAAGGTCATGAAATATATATACCAAATTTTCAACAGCTTTTACTCTCAGGAAATAATGAGAAGGGAGTTAGGGGCCTTCCTGTACCACCACAGTTCTCTTTTCAGTATTTCAGTTAAGTACACTTGGAATTTAAAAGTTTATTTAAGTCCGAAGTAAAATGGACCATGCCTCCATAAGACAGAATGCTACACTGGTCTTTAAAAATCATGCCAGGGGAGATAGAATATTGTAGAAAAACATGTAATAAGCCGAATGGAAAATGGAGGTCTCCGAACAGTAAACAGGGACAGAGTGCTCACTGGTTTTTATGACAGAGATGATACACACTAACGAAAAGAACAGAAAATAAATGTTAAATTGTTAATTATTATCTCTGAGTAGAGGGACCAGGATAGAATCTTTTGCCCCTTTTTTCAGACATATTATATTAAATGCACATTATTTTTCATCTGAAAAAAGCATTTTTAGACGTGTAGTACCACTCAGTGGGGAATAATACATGAATACTTACAGAAACAAGTAACTAGGAGACACCGCAGCAGCGCCACACAATGTAGAACGGGCAATCCTGATTAACACCGCTCAGTTACATAAGGATCCACAAAGTGAGAGCACCTGCTGTAACAGGGCGTGGTCCCCTTCTATTTGTCAGTTGTGTCTTCAGGGCTGAGGCAGTTCGGAGCACGGCCAGTGTCAGTTCCGGTGTCTGGATGGATGCTACTGGAGGTGAGGGCACCTGCAAGCAGAAAGGAAGAACAGAAACAATCCTCTGCCTTTTCTGTCTTGTTTCTTTGTTACTTTAAAAGACAGGCATAAATAAGATAAACTGTGTATCTCCCCTACTGAAATTTCAGTAATGAAACCATTTTTAAAGGCTTCAGAGCTTATATTCTGTCTATAACTGTCTTTTCAACAAAGAATCATATTTATTAAATGTTAATTAACTCAGTTAATTAACTCCCTGTTGAAACATTCAAGTAAAGAACATGAAAGGCCTTACGTAAAAGAATCAAACCTGCAGTGACTAGCTCAGCTGTCTTGACGGCAAAGCAGTCAGCCCCCACCATCCCATGGCCCTGAGCTCCTGATGCTGGTAAGAGAGCACGCTGCCGCCTCAGATGGAGAGATACTGTGAAAGCATTTTTTGAACTCTACAGTACTGACAAAACATAACTGACAAATCCCAGGCTCCTTTGAAGCTGTCATTTTTGGTTTCTGGCCAACCCCAGTCAATGAGCAGAACCACCCCATTCCCGAGTCATGGGACTCAAGTGGGAAGAAATTTTGTAGAAATTTCCAGGTACAGAATGTAACCATCTATATGTAGAACTCTGACAAAAGAAAAGATGAAATACTCTGATGTTGAAGACACTCAAAATATTCTCCTAAGCCTTAGTAGCTGGAAAGGCTGGGCTTCTCCTCAGCCACTTATTTATTTCACAGCCAGTGAGCATCTCCCACAAACCCTGTTAACCTGTGTCTGCTGGGAGCCTCAGGCACACTCTTGCTGTCGATCTTATAAGTCACAGGGCAGACGCGTGTCTCTCATGCCTGCCACCCTCACACAGGCTCGCCTCCTAGCCTCACTGTCTGAACTTGGTCCCATTATCTCACCTGTTTGTTTGGTATCTGTTCTTCTGTAAGCTGCCTGAAATGCTATTTGGAACAAGTCAGAAGAATGAGTGGGTAGAGAAATGGACAGTTGGACAGGTGAGAGGTGGGCAGACAGACAGAGAGACTCCAAGAAAGGGGAACAAAGAAAATTCCCTATGCAGAACCCTCTTCTAGTCAGGGAAGAAAACCGCCACGGAGACGTGTGAAGAGGCAGGTGGCTTAGGGCTGTTTCCTGGATTCCATGAAAAGTCCCACCAAGAGAGAGGGTTAGAACAATAAATGATAAAAGAAAAAAGCATGCATGCTTGAAAAATATATCTACAATATGTACTTTCTAAAGAATAGATTCAAATCAGCAGGGCCCAATTACACAATCCTTGGGTATTTACAGAAATGAGAATCCCATCTCCAAATCACAAGGCATTCCTTCGGAGCACTGAAAGTCCACACGGGGCTGTTATAAAGCCTTCACCACAAAAGCTATGCTCTCCTTCACTTACGAGGAATGAGCAGCTATGCTCGGGCTGCCCATGCGCATCATTTGCACCCTACAGCATCTCTATGGGGGAGGGACGCCTAGCGAGCCCCATCTCTGCAGGACAGGAAACAAGCCCGGGAGAGGCTAAGCCGACCTACCAGTTCTCCATCTCACAGGACTGGTCACTCCAGAGCAGGACTCGAACTCGGACCCACGTTGGTAATCACGGTACTACCGTGCTTTGTGTGCTTTTTGTGTGAATAATACATTTGTTTCTGGCATGAAAGTATATTTAATAAATGATCGGTTGTCCTGTCTATCTCATTTGCTCACAATCAATCTTTATAGTGTTGAATTGTACTCTTTTTCCGTGGAGAAAGGAACGGAACGAGCGGGTGTTAGAATGAGGTGGGGCTCCATTCTTTATCTGTTACCTCATCTCATCCAAGTCCCCAACCAGGGAGAAGGAGCAAATGTTTTCTTCATCTTTTAAAGAGAGGGCTCCACTGATGGTGACTTAACTCCAAAACCAAGTCTGGGGAAAGGGCACATTCAGCAGCCAGAGCATTATCACCTGTAGGATGGCAAAAACAGCTCACAGGAGGGCTCAGGGGGTCACCCTGATTTAATTTCAATCGATAAAACAATAATGCACTCTAAAAATACTAGCATGCAATGGATTGGCTCTTTCTTGACATCTAGCAAGTTTCCACAGCCCACATGTAAAATTATCGTGAACCAGTGAAAGGAAGTGTCTACAGACAAGAAAAATCAATGCCACAGGTAAACTGAAACCCAGGCTGGAGGAAAGGAAGAGAAAGGGCATAGTAAAGAAGTGGGGAAAGGCTGGGGGAAAAAAATCATCACACGGACTCTCAAGCATCATCCAACAAGCATATAATCATTCGAGAGAGAGAGTTACTGAGGTCCTATTCTGTGCAAGATTGTAGAGCGGGTGAAGCAAGAGCGCAGTGACCATGGTGGCAGCAAGTGGCGGGGCTCAAATACACTTCTGATCCCGGTACCTGGCACAATTGTCCTCAGTATAAAGGCAAAAAAAAAAACAAAGTAAAATAACTCTGTAAACTCAAAGCATTGTTAAAAAAAAATTAAACAATACCTAAATACCTGGACAAACCACGCACATTGCTGGATCAGAAGACAGCGCTTTTGGAATGGCAGTGCTCCCCAGAACGATCCGTATATTCAACGTGGTCTCGATCACAATCCCTGCGGTCTCCTCTGCAGAAACTGACTAGCTGCTGCTACAATTCATATGGGAATTCGAGGGTCTCAGTAACCAAAACGTACTTGAAAAAGAAGAACAATGTGAGAGGACTTGTAATTCTCAATTTCAAACCTTACAACTGTATGTCTAGGTGAGATTAGAGGCCATTTTAAGTTATTAATGTGTTTATCCGTATTTTCTAAATTCTCTACAATGAATATAACTGTTACAATAAGAAAAATAAAAAGTAAGGTATCTTTTAAAACATGCACACTGATTCATACATTGGGAAAAAATATTTTAACTATAAAGAGGTAACCAAATATCTAGTGAAAAAGGACTACTTAAAAACAAGTGTGTATTTACATTTTTCATAAATTGAAAACTGAAAAGCACAAACACATCAAGTTTCTAGGGAGATCGATGCAACATATTAATAGTTATTTTCAAAAATTCTAATTGAACAATGAAAAACTCAAGAAAGGGAAAATCGCGATTGACAGCCAAATGCAAACACATGGAGAGCAAAGGCCTAGAAATCACAGTTCCTTTAACTCTGATACTAACTCAATATAAGAGGAAATTCCTCCCTGTGGGGACAGTGGAATCCCATGCATAAGACAGGATACACAGTACAAACTGCACTAGAATCTGGGGTGATTTTCTTAGAAGAATTCTAAAGTTACAACATTGCTGAAAAACTATAAAAACACTGAAAGACAGATTAAAACACACAGTCATATATATTATATAGAAACATATGAAGTCTGCTCCCATGTTGCATAGAAATACAAACATATTTGTTCATTTATGGGCACTGAATATTTTATCCCAGGTAGAATATTTCAACTAAAACAAATAATCAATAATACGACACCTCTTGTCAAATCTACTTGATAAGGTACTCTGCTATGTAACCATAATGTGTCTAAGATAGATCTAAAATTAGTGAAAAAGATCTTTGTATGGTTTCTTGAACTCTTCTCAAAATTCCAAGCTTAATTTTAAAATAGATCTGAGCAGTATTTCTATATTAACTTTTCCCTCGTGAAATGAACAGCACAGTCTGTTGTCAAAATTCTGTCCTTACAATGATTCACGAACACTGTATCCTAACAAAACTGCTGGACAGCAAGGCACTATCCAGACACTGTGACCAAACAAATGAAACACAAGGAAGACAGTGACCCTATTCTGGAGGGCTTACCGTCTGTGTCAACTCTGGGGTTCTTATTTGATTGGTTTGATTGGGTAGCAAAATAAAATCAATCAAGTACTTTCTTCTTTAAGCATTCTGTAAGTCATGACTCTGTTGTTAGTGTCATGAGAAGGAAAGACTAAAGCAAGACTTCATTAGGTCAATTAGCAACAGCATCACTGGGGAGTGAGTAATAAAGAAGTTAACTGATAGCAATGCTTCTGCCTACATGAGACCTAAAATAAACCTACACTGATCTCTTTAAGGAAATGAGGAGATGAGGCCCCAATGAGAAAAACAAAAACTAACAAGAAATCAAAAAAGTAAAGACTTTTTCATTAACGATTCCAGGAAGGAGTGGAGCATGGTGGTGAAGAGCACAGACGCTGGGGACAAACATGAGGGTCTGAACTCCCAAAGCACTGGGTAGCTTTGACACTGATAAGTCAGTGAAATTTTCTGCAACCCAGTCTCCTATCCATAGACTGGGGACAACAACAGCACCCGTCTCTAGAACTGTCCTAATAATTAAGTTATTTTATGTATAAAAGTTTAAATAAAATACCTCAGATATTAAATATTACCCCAAAAGGACAAGGTAAACTGAAGGAAAGGACAAGGAAAAAGAAAACAGAGGATAAGGAAAAAGGACAAGGAAAAAGAAAACAGAGATAAATTGGAGTTCATCAAATTTTAAAACATTGCTTCAAAGGACACCATCCAGAAAGTGAAAAAACAACACACAGCAGAAATTTTTTCAAATCATTTATCTGATAAGGAATTTGTATCTACCAAAAAAAAAAAAAAAACAAAACAAAAACAAAAATAACCTCCTACAACTCAACAATAAAAAGGCAACTCAATTAAAAAATGAATAGAGGATCTGAAAAACATTTATCAAGGAAAATATACAAATGACCAATAAGCACAACGAAACGATGTTCAATATCATTAGCTGTAAGGGAAATCAAGTCAAAACCACTAGGAGAAACCGCTTCACACTCACTACAATAGGTTATAATCAAAAAAAGAGTAAAAAGCACTAATGAGGACACAGAAGATGCAGAGGACGCAGCCGTTGCTGGTGAGGATGTAACACAGCCTGGCCACTTTGGAAAAACGCCTGGCAGGTCCTTAGAGAGTTGAACATTTGGTTTCTGAATAACCAGGCAATTTTGCTTCCTGGGCACACACGTAAGAGAACTGAAAACAAATGTTCACATAAAAACTCCTACAGGAATATTCACGGAGCCATTACTCATCACAGCCAAAAAGCAGAAACAACACAAATGCCTATCACGTGATGAATGGGTAAACAGAGGGGCCCAGCCATACAGAGGAATATTATTCAGCAATAGCAAAGCATTGAGTACTGACCCAGGCCACAACGTGGACAAATATTGAAAACGTTACTCAGTGTGAAAGAAGTCAGTCACAATAGATGCTTCCACTTACATGAAGTAACTCGATTTACATGAAATTTCCAGCAGAGGCAAACCCACAGAGAGAGAAAAGTGGCTCCCTGGGGCTGTGGGAGGATGGGGAAGATGGGGATGTCTGCTTATGCGTAAGGAGCTTCCTGTTGGGGGGATGAAAATGTTCTAAGATTGAATGGGATGCACAATTCTGGGCATAGAGTAAAAACCACTGTACATTTTAATGGGTGAATTGTTATTAAAACTGTTAAGAACGAGAGCACCTCGGGCCAGTACCTTCCCATAGTAAATGCAAATTGCTAAATTTTATTACAGGAAGAAGAAACTGCCCTCAGCATGAAAGCAGGAGTTCAGCAAATGTGAGTTAACCGAAATTGGACAAGAGCATTTCACTTGAAACAGTTACTGAGTGTACACAAAATATTAAGACATGACAAGGAAAATCAGTTTGACATCACGAAGAAGCATTCTGCTTCAAATGCAGATCAAGGATTCGGCAAGCCCAGCTGCTAGAAATGACCAGAGAAGAAACCTGGTTCTTTAAACAAGCACCAGAGCCAACAAGGAATTAGTGGTGAGGAAAGCAGGCGGCCGAAAATCTGGAACAGTTTGTTACAAATAATTTCTCCACTGAAAATTCAAAATAAAAAGAAAGTGATGTAATACTGTGTTGACCTCACGTGAATGGGCTTCCTCCGGTTCTCGACAGTTTTGTAACCCCGAATGAGAGACTCAGGAGAATCAGAATGGTTCCTGGGAGTCCCCAAATGACTGCCCACCAGCACGCTGACCACCATCACATCTGCCAGGGTGGAATTGCAGAGAAGAGACCAACTCCTGAAAGGCACAGGAAATATTGACAAGGGAAAAAAAGGCTGATGTCAGTCTTGGGACAGAGGCCCTGAGAGCAGAGGCCAGAAGGCTGCAGGTGAACTGGAGTGGCCCTGGGGCAGGAAGGGACCACGGGGGAGCAGATCTCAATTCTCTTCTCTCTCTCCCTCGGGTAGGAGAGATAAAGTCTGCATCCTTCTCACCTGGAACTGTGGGTTCTGGCTGGCAGAAGTCTTACCGACATGGAATGAATGACTCAAGACTGTGGAAAAAGGAAAGAAAGCGAGAGGGAGTAGGGAGCCAACTCCAAGAGCCTCTCAAATCCTCCCATATTTATTGTGTATAATCAAAGAAAATAGTCTTTAACAGTTGTGTGATAGTAAACAGGAACTTGGGGAAAGACAGGATGAGACAGAGATTGTAGAATCCACAATGAGTAAAAAGGCTTAGTTTACCTTTAGGGGAGTCATGGGGAGAGGGGAACAAGATAAATTCTTTAGATATTCATTACAAAGCAGACCACCAGTCCAGCCAGGTCCGTGTTTTGGGGATAATAGACTATCTAACAGCACGCACGCCCAGCATTTATAGCTGAGGGCCTGGGTCATTGCTGTGCAATGAACAGAGTGCTATCTAAAACCTAAAATATGCAAGCAAGGCATTGTCTCTGCTTTTTATGGCAAGGAGGACAGGAGTGAGGATGCACAGGTGCTTGCTTGAAAGCAGTTACTAAGCACACTTTTTCTTCTTAAGGTTGACATGCGTCTGGTGTCTGTTAAATTTGTTAACCCAATCATGGGCTATCACATGGAACCATTATGGAGGACACCCTAGGATGACAAATCCTGCCTCTGCGTCTTTTCCTGCCAGCTTCGGCCATTCCAGCAGGGTCTAGACACATCCCTGAATAACGATCCCACAGAACCACCCAGACTCTTAACTCCTGGTGCTTGGAACTTAATTTTAGCTCTACACAACTTAACATAGAAAAGTTTCAGAAATAATAGATATTATATTCTTTTTATATCTCATCATAGAACTGATTTTTCTGATTGCTCTAAGCTGTTTCTACTTGGTAAATCACCTAATTCTGCAGGTGAATTCAGTACTTTCCATTGCGCATAACTAGACAGTCTGGGCCCTCTGACTTCTATTGGTCAAATAAATACCGATACACCTAATTGATTTCATCGTTCATCAATTTCAGCCTGGAGGTGAGGGAGTGTCACTCTGTTCCTCAGCCCACCCTCTACTCTATACTCTTCAGCAACTCAGGCCTCCTGAATACAAAACGTAGCATCTGTTTCCCTTCACCTACACTTTCCACAAACGCAACAGGAAACATCAGCCTAGAGAATGAATTCAACACAAATGTTAAAACAAAAATCTACAAACCTGAAGCAACTCCATCTCCGAATCATGATACACAATGACATGAAAGTACGGGTGTCAGGTACAAAGCACGCGTGAGCCTGACCACCTCATTTCTATTCTTCAAAGGAAGGAAGGTTTTCATGTTTTTTATTATCATTCTTTGTCATTGTTTCTGATTAAGCCAAAAAATAGTTTATGAAATAATTAAGCACTGAAATAACAGATTTTCGCTGTATCAATTACAGAAGGCATTCAGAGGGGATAGGAAAAACGCAGCGCTCGACTGTGCAAAATTTCTTCCCCTGTTAAGAACACGTATACAAAATGCAACAGAGAATTCAAATTCATGTGGAGAGGAGCAAAAGCCACAGAATCAAACAAATTCATTACTATGAGTCAATTCAAAATTCACTGGACAAACATGCTCAATGCATTCAAAGAATTTTAAAGGCACACTGCAAACCATTCACTTAATGATCTACAGGCTAGAGGAAGAATTTCCCTCTTTAACAGACAACAGAATTCAATAGGTTGCCCCACCAAACGAGGACCAAACAACAATCAGGTTTTTAACAGTTCTGATAAATCAGCATGTTCTAAACATCAAAATCCAGAAATTTTAAACATTCATTCACACCACAATGAAACAAGCACTTAAAAAAAAAAACAAAACAATAACCCGAAGAAACTAAGCACAATTATCATGTACCTGGATCAATGGGAACTTCTTGTAACGCTGGAAGAAAGAACAGGCTATAGCCTTTTACTTAAAAAATAAAACTACATTTAAAGATAATTGCTAAAACACATTTCATCATTCATGTTGCCTTGAAAAATCTGAGGCACTCGTATCTGATCAGAAAAGCAATTCTGAGTAATAGTATGTTACAATTCAGTGCCAGTTTGCTTTAGTAGAAAAAAGAAAAGCTACTGTTTCTCATCCTGCACAAAGTGTAAAGAACCTTCCTGCCTCTATCTCCTCCTATTTTCTAAGCTCATTCTCCCCAACCCTTCTGAAACAAGTATGAGAAACTTTTATACCCACCAATATGCCAAATGACAAAAGAGTATCAATTTATTTGTATAAATATATGCCTACACCTTGAACTGGAAGAGAAAGGTATCAGAAGGCTATATGGAACTTATTTCTACCTTCCTGAAATCACACACACACACACACACACACACACACACGTTCACAGAGACACAGACATGTACACACTGAATTACTGGGCAATTCACAAGCTGAGGACTTCCAATTTATAGAAGATAACTTTGTAGTTAGTTTAAAATACAAAACTGTCAGCTTTTGAAAGCCTTCATCATCTGCTAAATCATCCAAATATCAACGAGACCCAATTAGCCTTCTCTGTAAAATATAATTTCCCATGATGGCAAAACAGACCCTAAGTAGTGGATCCAAGACTCGTGTTTATCACTACCTATGATCGTTTTTAAACACATAAACAGATTCAGAAATTATGTCCCAACAACATTTATTCTTATTGAATTAGCATATGTATTCAATTGTCTATACAGAAAATAGGCCCATGATGGGGTTTAAGAGCTATTTTGTGTATTGAAATATTTATTTTTAAGTTCAGACAAGGAGGGTCTGTATTACTCAGTTGTAGAACACCTGCTTAGCATGCACAATGTGCTGGCTTCAGTCCCCAGTTCCTTCATAAAAATAAATAAAAATAAGTGCTTATTTAAAAATAAGAATAAATTTATAAAAAGAGTAAATGCAGACTAAAAACCACTGCAATCTAGGAGCCATAATTTTAATAAAAAACAAGAGTTTCTATCAAATATTCACTATATGACAATCACAGAGACAACCACAAATCGCCCCTGACAACCATCACGTGTGATTCTCAGCAACCCTACTAAGTAGACACCGAAGAGAAACCCAGCATTGCGGATGAAGAAACGGAGCTCGGAGGAGCCGGGGACGCTGACTGTCCTGCTCCCCGTGACACCACGTCAGCCCAGGATGAGCGCTGACAGAGCTGCACTGAGGGGACACCCAGCTGCACGGAACCTTGGTGCACTGGGGAGTCCCAGAAAACACTCAAAACTGTTCAGTGAAGAACCAGCTCAAATATATTACATTGTGCCACATCCTTTAAACAGGGAAAATGACTGAGACCTTTTTGATGCCTCTGTGTCCTTTCTGCCATTATCAATTATTTGCCCTCTCAGCATGCCCAGTCATGAATTGGACCCCATATGAAGTGCACTCAGATGGCAGAGCTTTTAAAGCTGTTTTATGAAGTTTGTAAGACTCTGTCTATGCCTCACACAGGCGGTCATCCATCACTACTCACCGGTGTGGATGTACCACATGAAATCACACCTTTCTGCTTTTTAAAATCCCTCCATGTAATCCAGACTTTTCAACAGCAAAGAAGCAGCTCAACCAGTAACAGTGGATAGCTTTTCACCAAATGGACTCGAACAGCCCATCGGAATACCTGGAAGCCCTTTTTTTCTATTAAACCCACTTCCAAGGACTTCATTATTTTCTGATTTGTGGACTTGGCCTCTGACTGGCCTACTCTGAGAGCTCCCAGCCTCACATCCGGGGGTGGGAGAGGACCCTGCTGTTCGAGAAAATAAGTGCGGAAGGCGGAAATCTTCCACCCAGGTCCAC
Source organism: Camelus dromedarius (assembly GCF_036321535.1). NCBI lineage: Eukaryota > Metazoa > Chordata > Mammalia > Artiodactyla > Camelidae > Camelus > Camelus dromedarius. The sequence continues at coordinate 1,339,448 of NW_026989830.1, forward strand.
ACGGGTAGAAGTGCCACAACGTGCTCAGAAAATATACCGTCAGCAACACTAGGCTCCCATGGACTGATGTCACATTAACCAAACTCATGAGAGACTGATGCAAAGAAACCAGAAATTGAATTTATTAATGTAACAGGAGATGTGAAACTACGAACCAGACTGAAATATCAGAGTTCAACTATGAGTACAGATTCTCCTCAACGGCCCAATCACGGGCAGGCAGTCACATGGAAACCATGGACAGAAGCAGAGCAGGAAGGGTTTCTAGATTAACTCAATGGACTAAATTTCTGTTATACGAACAGATCTGCTGCCCAGAAGACATTTAACGCCAATCACGGTGCACTGTCCGTGGACAGTGGCTGAGACACGACTGTGAGCACCTGTGTAACTCTCCTTTCCCTGTCCTTTCTGGGCTAAGTGATGCACAGAGGTACAGAGATCCAGGGATGCAGATACCTCTAAACACCCAAAGCCCATCCCTGGGAGCCTGGAAACCAGACAGCCAGGGTTTAAATACCAGCTCTGCCACTTACTAGCTCTGTGACCTTGGCCAACTTACTTACTCTCTCCGTGCCTCAATTTCCACATTGTAAACCTGGGATAACAATCAAATCTCCCTTACTCACTTGTTGTGAAGATTGAAGGATTCATTTCTGTAAAACGCTCAGAAAAGAATGTAGCACATTTTTGGTGCTCAACAAATGTGAATTTAATAAGAAAGTGATTTACAAGTCTCCCTACTAATCATCTTCTGTGTTTCATGGCTAGTCTGAGTCCCAAAGGAAATCCTTATTTCCCCTCTTATAAACTCTTGGAGAGCACCCTTCTCTTGCATCTCACCACCTGTTTAAACTGAGAGAAGGGATGCCTCCTCCACACTCCTCTGGTCCATGGAGAGTGCTTCCCCCTTCACACCCCTGACCCCTGGCCAACGGCTAGCACTCTTCACAATAACAGATTGAGTTGTGAGTCCGGAGAGACAAGCAGGGCATATGAAACCTTTCCTTTCCCTCCAGTGTTGGCCACCCTTGGGAAGCACCCGGGATGCTCAGCTCCATGGCAGGGCAGCCCTGTGCAGGATGGGGCAGATCATCTTAAGGGAAGGCTCGCTGTGGCCCAGAGTTACCTGGGACTGCGTGAGTCTCTAATTCTGGGACACAGTATCATGACATGCATTTTCCCACAGCCCTGAATTTCATGGAGAACGTGGCTTCATCAGTAATAAAGGAGACATTTATCGCCTGTCTGTTCTTCTGTGTCATCTCTCAGTTGGCTGCTGGAGAAAACATGTGTATAAGTATTGGGTCCACTTAAGCCCCAATATATATGAAGTACCAAAAAATTCTGTGGCTTAACGTTGGTTCAGGGCGACTGTGTAACGGTCCTGACTTTGCTGATGCTAAATTATGGGTATAGGAACTATGGAACCTCCTCAAATATCTTTCATCATAAAACCAGCTTTTCTTATTTTCCTGTTTCTTAGTAATTGCCAAAGACTGTAAAATGATGGCTTCATACAAAACAGGAGCTAAACTTTATGAGCCCTTTGACATTCCCACTGTGCTAAACAATTTACATAATTTCTAATTCTCACAATTCTGCAAAGCATATACGAGCATCCCCATCTCACAGACGAGGGAGAAACTCAGAACAAACTGACTCAGGCTCACGTGGCTCAGTGACAGCGTGTGCACGCAAACCCAAGTCAAATCACTACACCCCTTCTTCTATGTACAAAATCACCTCCCACCAAATGACACACAGCGGCTGGGTCAATACTCAGGGAACTCAGTACACTTTTCAGCTTTAAGGTGCTCAAGAGGCCGCTTCTAGCTGCTTTATAAAATCCCGGCTCACTGGTTGCTAACACTGGAATAAAAGACCGATTTTGCCATTGTTGCACAGCAAGTCTGAAATGTTCACAGCGAGATGACAGAATAAAACAAAGATATAAGCAGAATAATTTTTCCAGGTAGACAGACATAATGGACATTGTGCTATTCTGAAGCACTAAGCAAAGGAATCAAAGCAAAAAAATATTTGTTAAGCCTTCTTTTACAAACAGGAAAATTAAGAATGTATGAAGGTGCAACAGCGCCTCCTATGGCTAAAAAGACCTTCCAGGTTGCCGGGAAAGATGCAACACAAAAATTGCTTGTTGAATCAGAAACAAGAATCAGATAACTAAAAGCTTATGTAGCACATACTGCAGTTTGCTTCGGGGAATGGAGGGGTATTCAGTATTTAATCTGACATTGCTAATACTCTTGAATATAAACAAAAGACACAGGCTCATGGAAACACATCTTAGAAGAGGAAAGAATCCAGTCCAGCCACTTCATTTTACAGGAGGGGAGACTGAGATCTGGGATCTGTCCTTCCGGCAATCAGCAGCAAAGCTCTCTCTCCTAGGCCTCATGTCATGCACTGTAGCAAAAACCAACAGATCTGTACTAGACCTCTATTCATAAAAGTCACGTCTGTATTTTTCCAACAGTAGGTAATCTAAGTATCTTGCAAAATACTTCTCAAAGAGCCAGGGAAATCATACAAGTGTATTGAAATACAAAAACTTTTATTTGCACATTAAAACAGCATGAGCTTTATTCTATTAAAAAAAGTGACATGTCAAATCAATGTTTTGATATTTTAAAACCTATTAAGCATGCAGAAAAATAAATCAAAATTTCTTTAATCACAAAAGAAAGAAGCTTATTCCCTTAAAATAATCAATGTGGATTTTTCTAAACTTAATAGTTCTGGTCAGATTTCTACGAATTTAAATGTCTGAGTGGATGGTTACACGGCAACATGAATTCTGAGTTGTAACAACACACATTCTGTGTAAATAATCTTCAAGGCCATCTGCTTAAGGTGGTTTAACTAGTCCCTGTCTCACTAGAATGATACAGATTTCATTAAACCTTCATACTGCACACACACACAAAACCCTGAATCCTTGTTACTTTAAGCCATATTCATATATTCATATATATGCATATTGAATATGCATCAGAAACAAGCCACCCTCTTTAGTATTCAGAGTTGATCCTTCTAAACTATCTGTCCTTGTGACAGCATATTTTTACTAAGCAGCTCTTGGGTGCTTCGTATACAAGGCGTCTACATCTCACAGTCAAACAAGGTAAACGGCATCACTCAAATTTCACAAATGAGGAAATGTACTTAAGCCATGAAAACAACTTACATATTGATCAACAGGAAAGAAAAGAGTAAAGATTTTACTTACAATATTCACTGACAAAACTTTCCTCCATACTAAGACTACATAGAACCAATTCAGTCTTTGTAAATTTTTCTGTCAATAAGCACCACTAGAGAAAAACAAGCAACATCATTAGCAATGGTTGGACTTTCAAAGCCCACTCCTATTTTGCACTATAATCATTTTTAATATTTTGTTTTTAGTGTTTACAGAGCACTAAAATAAAAAAATATAAACTTTTTAAGCCATTGCCTGAGAATGCAACATTTGTGAAAATGTACAATTTCAATTTATGCCACTCTGTCTCACATTCTCACTGGTGTCTCTCCTTTGAAGGCTTCATCAAACTGAGACCGCTAAAATCGTTCACTTATGGACTCACAGGAGTTCGGGAAACCACTCAACACGGGGCTGATCAGAGGAGACATTGAGAAAGCATCCTGTGCAGCCTGGGTTCCAGCCCTGAGTCTGCCAGCGCCAGCTGTGTGAGATTTTGGACAAGCTGCCCCATTTCTCAATCCCTCAGCTGCAAAAAAGGAGACACTGATGCCTACCCTTAAACACCTGCTATGAGGTAAAATATGAGGAAAGCATTTTAGCCTTAGGGAGGTGTCCACTCAGAGCAAGCTTGGTCATTATGATGATGAGGATTACTTTTAATAAGTTAAGGCAGACAAAAAATTAGAAATCACCATAAAGGAGAAACATTTTATGTCAATGAGCATTTACTTTTGAAAGGATTGCAGAATGTTTTATAGAATTTTTTAATAAACCAAATTTTGTCCACTAATTATAGATTTACAGGTTCATGGACATGTCTCCAGAAAAAGAATTAGAGGCCTCTAATCTCTGAATACTAAGAAAGAAAAGTTTAAAAAAATCACGGGGGAGATTATACCTCACTTGAGAGAGTATGTGCTCAGCATGCATGAGACCCTCAGTTCAGACACCAGTAACTCCATTTAAAGACTTTTTTTTTCAAGAAATGGAGAATTAAATAAAATTTGGAGGAATACAGAAGTTGTTTAGAGACTCAACTCAGATTAAAGATGGGGGAAAAATATCCATTTCTCATAGGAAATCTTGAGAACTATGTAAACCGGATCTGAGTTGTCTAATCTTTTAACATTACTCATGAATTCCTATTACCAAGTCTTAAAACTGCCTGATAACCCACAGTGGTGATACTGATCATAACAGCTGCCAACACGGATCGAGCTCCGGCTAGGACTGCTCTGTTCGGCCATCTCGGCCCTGAGGCCTCACCAGGCTGAGAGCACTAAATTTTGTCATTCATGAGTATCTCGTGTAAGTCCTCCCTTTGTGCTCCTCCCTCTCCCCTCACCAGCCCCTCTGAGGGAAGCACTGTTATCATCTTCCCCACCCGCAGATAAGGCCACTGAGGCACAGAGACTAAACCTGCTCCAGGTCACATCGGCATAAAAGGACGTCTATATTTCTGCTGTTTTACTATTCACAAAGGAATCTGAGATATCAATTCAAGGGAGACTGTTAAATAATCAAGTCTGTCAGGTCTTCACCTCAAAGAGCAGATAGTATAGATTCCTGATGTAGGATGAGGCTGCCGCCACAAACTGACTCAGCTTGAAATTAATATCCAAGATGAAGCAGCGGATACACGTAAATATTCACGATTGTCAACTCCGCTCACGGGTCTGGGCCCTTCACTGCCTGAACGGGGGTGAAATCCCCACCCCTGTCAGGGATGGAAGCGCGGCTCTTCCCAGTGTCACCCAGGCTTCACGGGCTGTTTCCCCCCACAGGCTCTCCTCAACGATTAAAAATCTCTCAAGATTTTTACACCATGCAAAACTCAAAGACATTTCTGCAGATAGAGCACTTCCTCAGGCTTAAAAATTTTTTGCTTACACTCAGCAAGGGGGAAAATAACACATGACTCTGCAAAGTCTCTGAGCCTCACCACTCACAGGAGTAGAATGGCCTCAGCACAAGATAACTCTTCATGGATGAGAACAAAATAAATCCGCCCCCAACCACAGGCACTCCCAGAGACAGCGCTCAGCAGTTTTCTGCACACTCACGGTTGTGCAGCCCTCACCACCATCTATTTCCAGAACACTTCATCACCCCAGAAGAACACCCCTGTCACTAGCATTCACTCCCCAACCCCCCTCCACCCATCCCCTTGCAACCATCACCTGCTCCCTGCCTCTGCATGTGCCTATTCTGAGCATTTCAGATCACTGAAGTCAACAATATGTGGCCGTTTGTGTCTGCTTCCTTTCACTTAACGTGCTGTTATGAAGGCTCGTCCATGTTGAAGTGGTATCAGCATCTCTCTCTTTTTTTTTTTTTTGAAAGTGTTAAAGTTTATTAGAAGGTGGTAAGTACTATCAAAAAGAGTAGAGAGGAGCATAAGTGATTGGGTTTCAAAGGGAAAAGGGCGGGTTGAGCAGTCAGGGTGGACTTCCCAGAGCAGGTGGCTTTTTCATATTCCCCTTTATTTATTTTTTCTTTTTTATTCACTCTTACGTATGAATAATGTTCCACTACATGGAGATACTACATTCTGTTCATCCATTCAGCAGCTTTGTACGGACGAGGTCCAGAAGAATGAGTGTAAGAGGTGACTAGGCAGGGATGGCATTAAACAAAGGGCAAGATGTGCTTTGAAAAAAAAAAAGCCAACAAACAGAGGCACAAGGAAATTCAGCGTGTTTCTGAGAAAGTGCATGCTTGCTTCAGCATGACTGCCGTGCAGGGCTGGGTGGGGGGATTGACAGGAGACACAATGAGGGAGTCACCTGAGAATATTCCCCATGCAAGCAGCTCAGCCATTTCTCCTCCTTCATCCTGTATTTTAGAGCCATTTTTGATAGGTTTTCTATTTCAAGTAACAGTACTTTTTACACATCTGATCATCTGCATCAGATCACCTTACCTCCAAGCCACAGAAAGTCATTCACTGACTGGAGCAGCTCCAAGACATAACGGTGATGGACCAGGGAGTCCTGCAGCATCCCGGCCTGCAGGCACAAACCCCCACATGTTCCATGGTGATGTCCGGAAAGTAAAATGCATGGAAATATCTCACTGCTTGTGCACGATATCTGCCCCCTAATTGCCCCAAAATCATGCTGGCAGAGCACTACTGAGCCCTCTCACTACAAAAAAAAAAAAAAAAAAAAAAAAAGATAGAGAGAGAGAGAACAGAAAAGAAAAGAATAAAGCTAAGTAGGCAAATTTAGGGTTTTCCATTGAAAACCAGCAAGCATCACTGCCAGTATCTCAGCTGGAATGGTCCTGTCTTCAAAAACCACTGCGCAGTTACGTTGCAAACGTGATAGACATATATGTATTCCACGTAGATGATATTACAGTAGGATTTTTTTTTCGAAATTTCCAGTTGCAACATTAACACAAGAGAGTTTATATTTCAGCTTTAAAAAAATCAGTTATCTTCCACTTTCTTAATTTTGAACCTATTATTATTTTATAAAGGGTGCTATGCTGCAAATTATAAACCAACTGTTTGGCTTCTGCCAACAAGAACTTTATGACTTCAGTATTTCAGAGCAAGATTTAATGATGCTTTGAGAAGTGGGGCCTGGGGCGCTCACTAACAGCTCTTTAAATACTGACAAGGATGTGCTATTTAAGTAATGCAAAGGCTCTAACTCTACATTAACTCAGAATCCAAAGAAACTACACCAAAGCCTTACTTTATCATTTTTAAATTTTGCTATTCTTTTGAATATTAAATTTCTTAAAAGATAAGATTTTTTTTTGAGAAAGACAGCAGCTGTATTAAATTTCCTCTCACCAAGAAAGCAATCTTTATCAAGAATAAATACCCCTATGGAAATCCAAAAGACGGGACGTTTCTAGCTAAGTGAACATGCAGATCTCAACACAAGCCTAAATCCTATCAGATCTCACTCGAACGAGCTCATCAAAGTCCTGGACTACCCTGAAACTTAGCTCTTCTGTTCCAAATGTTGGCTGAGCTAAGATCATCACACAAGGCAGGGAAGAAGAGAAAAGTCCACCTGGCTGCATCCGTTTTCTTCCAGCCACAAGGTGCCGCTAGGGGGTCACAGTTAATAAGCCCTCCCCATGAGGAAATCCGGCATCCACACTGCCCCTGCCGTCCCCAAGCAGCCCCGACGCCCCTCTCCCACTGGTGGCCCCCCAGCCTGTCAATGGTCTTCTAATGACCCTCCCAGTTGCTGGCACTCTCCCCCTCTTCCCCGCTTCACACACACACACACACACACACACACACACAACACACACACACACACACAGCCAGGACAGCCTTCCCAAAGCACAAATTTGATTACATCACCCCCACTTCAAACCCTTCAGAGGCTCCCTGGTAGAGTTCTAGCCCTACCCCCGACGCTGCTCGCCCACCTTCACCACAGTACCCAGGTCCACAATGACCTCAGGTGCCCCCTGACCTGCTGCTACTTCCCACTTGCCTCCAGGCTCATTTTGACGGTTTGTCAAGGAAGCCTTCCTTCCCTCGAACCTCTGCCCTTTGGGTTAGGTGCCCCTGCTGTGTTCCTAGAACATTCTACGCTAAGACAACTTCTGACACTGCTAAGCTCTCAAGAAGCAATACATTTTTCTTACTACTGTGAGTCCACACTCTCTCCCCTGGACACTCAGAATTGCATGTGTTATGAATAAATGAATGAAGAGGTGGGTCTCAAAGGGACGGGCAGAGTTGCTCTCGCCCACCCCGACCCCTTCTTTCTGTAGAACATCAGAAACAAAACCAGGAGTACCTCTCCTGAGGGTCACTTTCTGCTGACACACTTCACTGCCTCTTCTGTGTCAGTTCTAGTAAAAAAGCAAGCTCCTCCAAAACCTCCAACCCTAGGCCCACTCCAGGGTCCTCCCAAGCAGGGGCACCCTCCACCCTGGACCACACAGTGCACTCTCCCCGAGTCCCCACCCCACAATCCTCCAGGCCTCTACCCGGGCTGCTCCTGCCACCTGAGTCACCCTCTTGATTCCTTCTCTTGGCTGACTCTTACTCTGTCCTCATAACTGAATGTAGAGCCCATTTCTTCAAGGAAGCCCTCTCTGATGATGTCCTTTAGCTCTTGGCTGGGCTCCCTCTACAGCAGGACTGCTTGGCGACCAACTGGTGTTTGTCCACCTGCTCCTCGGAGACCATGACATCTTGGAGGCCACGTGGGAAAAAGGAGTGAGACGACAAGAGGGGTGGGAAGAGCAAAAAGCAAAATCACAGCCCAAGTCCCAGATTCAAGGATTCTGTCTCAGAAGAAAAGAATAAAATATTTCATACGTATGTCATTTGGCTCTGAGTTTTGTGGCTCATGGAAAGCAACAGGTTGGTGTTCTAGTCTAAAATCCAAGTTACATGCAAAGAAATGTACATATTCATATCCAAAGGAAACCAGAGCTGCTCAACAACAGTTTGCAGTTAAAATCAAAGGAACTTTGATAAAGGCAATCTCTCTCTCTCTCTCTTTTTTTTTTTTTGTATCATATAGCTGTAGAAGTATTTGTGTAACTAAGTGATGGCTACAGCCTATGATTCTGCACTAGAGTGTTTGGGGCTGAGGAAGCCCAGATTACATGCACTGTGTAAATACAATCACACCAACACACTGACAGGCGCCCTAGTGGCTAAGCTGAAGTTCCAAAGCAGACAACCTTACTTTGCAAGACAGCTCTCATTAGAAATTAAGGAATGCAATATTCTGTATTCAATTACATACGTTATATGGGCCATTAAGCGATAGTGCATCTTGTCTAATGAAACCCCAAAATAAATTGTTAACGTCGATTTTCTCCATCTGACCCTTCTTTGCTAATTTGGATATCAAACCCTCACTCCATACGGAAAGCTCAGATCTACGCTGCAGCAGGTTACATCCCGTGGAAGAAAGCCTATCAAGGGAGAACTGGAGAGTTTCCCTTCAGAAGCTGCTAAGTCTGGTTTTGCACCTGTACGTCATTTGCAACCACGTCAGCGTCAAAGGAGTAAGACCTTACCTCTGTGGGGCGAAAAGCACTGCGGTGCTTCTGAACCATCAAAGAACTCTGAGCTTTGTGAAACAGTCCTGAGGCACTTAAATCGTACTTTTTGTGAAAGGCTCCAAAACTGACCCAATTCACCAATCCAGGTACAACAGGGAGGTACCGGAATTAGTAGATAGAACATGCCCTTGAAGTCTGACAAGGCCCTGCTTGAATCCTGCTACAGCATTGACTAGCCGCTAAACGGACCAATCCCTTAACCCCTCTGAGAAGGCTTCCCAATCTGCAAAAGGGGGCTGCCACCGCCCACCTGGGAGACATGGATGTGAATGCAACACGCAAGTAGTGTGGCCGACTGGTACCTGACACGAGGCCTGGCTAGTTTCCCTCCGCTGCCCTTCTCCCCCTTTAAACTTGCATTGTTCCCCCTGGTAAGGGTCAAGCCCCCGGACCAGACTGCCCGATTCTTCTGTGTATCCCCGGATACATGCCTTACATTTAGGAGGCCAGAAAAAGAACTATCTCCTCCAACGTCACTATCAATATTCTTAAGAGTCTGGGTTTTTTAACTCTATTTTGCAGGGAGACTATTCCAGAACTGTCCAACCACCATTCTCCACTTTGGCTCCTCTCCCAGCGCCCGTCCCTTCTCACCTCAAATCTTCTGTCTGCTGGCCTTTTGTTCGTGGGAAAGAGAGTCCGCTAGGGTGGAGACTCCCTAGGCCTCTGTCCCTCCCTCACAGGTGAGTGTGACTACCTTCTCCCCACTCCCCACTCCGACTCCAGCTTCCGAGGAGGTTCCTCTCCCGGACCATTCAGCCTCTGCATCATCCCAAGACGCGCACGCGTGGCCACAACCCTCCCTTCAGATTTCTTCCTGGGTGGCCCTGCCCACCCCCAGGACCCTTAAGGATAAATGCCATTGCTCTGAAAATCCCAAACGCCACTGACTGACACACCAAAGCTGCATGGTCTGGGATTTCCTCCAACCCAGGCACAGCCCTGCCCCGCCTCAGCCTCAGTCTGCACCTCTCGAGATGAGCTCATCCACCTGCACGGCTGTGAACACCAGCTAAGAATGATGACTCCCAACGTGTATCTGTGGTCCGGCTCCTTCACATGAGCCCCAGGGCCATAGACCCGAGTGCCTCTTTGAAGTCCTAACTTGGATGAAAAATGGAATCTTAAAAATGCCTCATGTCCACCATTTACTCTAGAGTTCGATTCCTGGCAGGTACCTCCCAGGCTCCCGATTTTAGTAACAGACCCAGAACCCACCTAGGTGTTTGAGGTCACATTCAATTTCCCCTGTTCCTCCCCCCGGCCCTGCCCTGGAATCACTCCTGTCATTTCTATCGTTAAGCCAGTCTCAAGTCTGGTTCTGCAAGGACCACGGATGGAACCCCACAAGCTCATAGCAAGGTACAGTGCGTCACAGTCCTCCGAAGAGAGCTCCCTGGAGGGGGAGGCATCTCCTGCCGCTGGTCATCTCAGAAGGCACTGGATTCTCACAAAGGAGGCCCAGGAGAAGGGACTCAAGGTTCTCCTGTGGTCTGAACTTTGAAGGGCCCGAGGTTTGGGGCAGTTCCTAGTTAGCAGACACACCTGCCAGTGAGCAGATGAGGATGGGGGAACCCAGGCAAGGCTGTTCTCACTCCGACCCCTGGGCTATCGGGAGCCACGGGAAAGGCCTGTGTCCAAGGCACAGCCCAGCCTTCACAGATCCCAGCCTGCATTTGCCAACCCAGATTGCCTAGACACCTACTTGCTACTCTTCCTTCTGTTCTGTTCCCCCCCAGAATGTGATGGACTCTTTCAGAAAGTCTGGCCTGTCTCAAGCGAGACCAAGTCAGTGAAGGATGAAGTGTCCACAATTGGACCAGGGCATGAAAGGAGAAACAAGGTCTCATGGCCAGCATGACGGTGGTGGCCAAACCCTTTCCCCGGGTGAGATGAACCAGGGTGTGGGTGAGAATGCAAGGTCACTTCACGGCTGACTGGGGTGTTGGAGACTCACTACCGCAAACTAACGACACGGCCGTCAGTGGTGGACGTCAGCTGCAACAGACACGGAGTCAGCTATTTACTGCCAACATGGGTTAATAGTAAAGGCTGGTACAGGGAGGCCTGCATGGCTGCTGAGGCAAACCACAGACCCGACTCTGAATGCCCACTGGCTGGAGCAGAGAGGAAGCTACGGTCCCCTTTAGCGGTCCCTGTGTCCACCAGATCCAAGTGAGCCAGCTACTTAGGAGAAGGCCATGTTGTTCTGATACTCAGAAAAACCAGCCTCGTAAAGGGAAAATAAGAGTGGCATGGAGTTTAGACCCGCTCCTGCCTCTCTATGAAGGCAAAGTAAAGTAAATGGCACGGGGAAGGTGAATGCAAACACAAAAAACAAAAAAAACATAAAACCGGTGACTGCTTCCTCCAACAGCATCCCCTGCAGCTGCTCATCTCCGAGCCTGCCACTTTCTCACCAGTGACCACCGGCCAGGAATCTCCGTCACGCACGTCACACAGCGACAGCCCGGAACCGCGTGCCAAACACGTTTGTGTGAAAGACAGAATCAAGGAAGATGCTGCAGATTTTGACTTTCCAAGTTTAAATACTCCATGAAAAAAATCCCTCAGCAGCCGCCTAAATCAATTCGCATCTCACTTCTTCAAAACAATCAAACAAATTTAATAAGTGCGCATTTGTCACCAAACATAAGGAGGACCAAACTGGTTCCTCAAAGCAAGGATTTTAACAGGTATCAAACCCCAGTGGGTGATGTGCTAACAAAGCAAACATTCCAAAAAACTAGAAAATAAAAAGATGACTAGGATAATATATGGATCAAGGCAACTGTTAAGGTTTTTGCTTTTTAAAGCGATGGGGACAGCACGGAGGACAATCTGGCTATTTCCAATGCAGGGTGTGCACAGTCCACTTTTCAGACGCAACAACATGCTCACAGGGCGGTACAAGATAGAAAGGGAAATAGAAAAAGGAAAAGAGGAACAGCGAAAATTAGAAACACATGAGAACAAAAATAACTGACAGCAATTACAAGAATTTAGGTGAGTTTGGTGAGGACAGGGACGAGGGGACGGTGAGACCCACCCTCACCTATTGTTCCAGGGAAGGCAGGGGCCTGAGGCGAGCGGCGCTGCCTGGGGACCCCAACGTGGTCAGCGCCCCAAACCTAAACTTCACCTAGATGCGTGTAGACAGCTTTTGAGCTACAAAATGTGGTCGCATTTCAAGCTGGACAATTTTACTCACTCCCACCAAGAGTAACAGGAGAGAATTAGGCTCTGTTCCTGCACGAAAGCATTGTTTAAAAAAAGTAACGACTGAGGAATAGTAAAAGCAACAATGGAGTAAAAGTGACTGGAGGAGAGCGTACTTGACCCGAGCTCACTGGCCGCGTTATCTCACTGACGTTCAGATGCTGGCTGAGCCCTTACGGTACCAAAACAGACAGACCCACCAGGAGGGAGGTTTAATGCGCTGCTGTATTTTGATGCCGAGAGCCATGCCTGGTAAACGAGGTTCTGGGTAAACAATGGTGACAGTGTCAACCACTATGGGCTAAGCACACAACCAGCTACTCCGCCAAATCCCAAGGACACACTTCAAAAAGCAAAAACAAGCTGGCATTCTCTGGTGGGTCTGCAGACTCAGAGCCAAGCAGTTGCTGAGCAAACATATCACAAGTGATTCCTGTGACAAAAGAGGAGGCACTGGCCAGGGGGCTGGGGCAGGGCTCCAGGCTTCCACTGCTCACCCACCATTCTGTCCAGGGGGATAATGTGGTCCCTGCTTACGTTGCACCGATGCACCTACATTCACTGACGCCTGGGGACTGAGCAGGAGGTGACAGGTGACGGGAATGGAGCCAGCCTGGGAGTGGCACGGTGCTGGCATCTGTGCCCTCGGCTTTGCCCAGACCACTACATCTGCCAGCTCATCTACAAGAAGCAGAAGGGGAGAAAGCCATGTAGATCACAGGGCCCTGCGAGGACAAGTACAGGTCATGGCCACGATATGCCTCGCCCCTTCCTTAAGCCATAGAGGTATGTCCGGGGAGGAAGTGAAAATTCATCCAGAGCCCGCCAGGCACCACAAGCAGGTGGGACTCGGGTCCCCTGTGCCTGTCACTCACAGGACTGGTCTGGACTATCTTTTTATCAATTCTCTGGCATCTTCTCCTCCAACTTACCAACAACCAGAAAGTAGAATCTGATTTTAGACTCACAGAGAATCGCAGAACACCTCCTCCACTTCGGGCCCGGCAGCACGTGCCAGGTCCTCCGACCGTCACCTGTGGGACCGCCATAAGCCCTCTCCAGAGTCAAGGCCCGAGGCCGTAGGCCGGGGGGACACAGATTCCCACAATCTCCCCAGCAAATGGGGACCACCTCTCGGCAAAGGCATCTCACCCTCTTCTTCTCGAGGGATATCTCAATAGATACACAGGGAAACAGAGCAGAAGGTGGGGGGGTAGGCAGCCCAGAAGAACTCGTCTGCACTTCCAAGACAAAGTGGGTCCGTTGACCTAATCACAGGGACAAAGTGAGGACGAATCTTTCCCTGCTGTGCCCCATACTCCGTGACATGCCTTTCCCTGCGTAAGGAGTTCATTTGGAAGCCCCTGGCAGTGTTTCCGTTGTCCTCAATTGGCATGGTGGTTGTCAGGCAGGGAGAGAGGGCCTGAGCCGTGCAGGTGCTGGACCTGGGAAGCAGGAGACACTGGCTCCACCCCCAGCTCAACCAGCGCCTCATTCTGCATCTCAGGATTCAGCATGACATCTATAAGCACAGGGATGAGACTGTCCCAGGAGAGGCTGTCCAACAGGAATGAAATGTGAGCCATGTAAAGAAAGTTTCCCAGTTGCCACATTTAAAGAGGTAACCCCCCCAAAAAAACCCCTAGAAACTGATTTTAAGAACATATCTTACTTATTCTACTGTATGTAAAATACTATCATTTTGACATGTAATCAATAAAGAAAGTAACAAGATAGTTTACATTCTATTTACTAGACAAGTCTCAGCGTCTGATGTGCATTTGACCTAGAGCACATCTCAGCTCCGAGCAGCCTCCTCCCCAGCTCTCCTAGCATCAGTGGCTTTGGCTAATCTATTGGACAGCAACTCCAGGGGTCACACCAGGGTAATTGGCTGAAAAGCGGGAGTAAGTGTCCATAATAACCCTAAAAGAATCTCTCCGAAACAAAGGCGGATTCACTTTTAAACGTCTGAAAACCGGCGGGTTGCTCCTCCCTCACGCCTTGGCTACAAGACAGCCCTCCTCCTTGCTGATCCCTTTCTGGATGTAGGGAAGCAACCCTTCACATAGCCAGGGTGGCCGGGCATCCAGGTAGACTTTCCTGTTCTCTGTGTCCAGTCCCACGAAGTCCTCATTCTCAAACAGGATGTAGAGCAGGAGGATCTTGTCCCCAGACTTGTCGGATGCAACGTCCAGCCACTTGGACTTGAGCATGATGAAGAGAGACTCAGTGAAGTCCTCGATCCTCTTCTCCACCACCCTGCAGTCCTCGTAAATTGACGGCCACGTTCATGCGCGGCTGCTCGGCCACCTCCCCATGCAGCACAAAGACAAAGAGCCGAGAGTCATAGAGCGTGGTGCCATACAGCTCCTCTGCACGTGGAGCTTCTCGAAGGTCTTGGCCAAGAGGCAGTCGGTAATGGTGACAAGGCCCACGACCTTGTGGTGTGTCTGGAAGTCGCTCCACCCATTCTCAGGCGCATAGTGGTGACTTTAGTGGATACAGAGTGCCCACTGCGAGCCGCACGGGCTGATCTGCCTCACCAAGGAGATTCGCTTATAGATGCATAACAAATTCTGCTCTGAGATGATCCCCACGAGTTGGACCACCACGGGGAGAGTCTGGTGGTCCTCAGCACACTGCACGTAGTCAGGGATGTTCATGTTGCAGGCCCTGACGAGAGGGAAGAGGAGACCGAGGTACATACTGTGCTGCGGGCTGCGGGCCTCACTGGGTTGCGGTGACCTGGTGTGTACCAGTCAGAAGGCAGGGGAAGCCCAAGCAAAGCCGGGGGTACAGTTTGTCCTCAGCGTCTGCACATGGCTACCGCAGCTCAGATCACATTACGCAGCTTTTGGTCTAGGCCTCCGCCCTCTGCAGAAAAGGGTCATTTCTTGTTTTCTGTTTCCAAGCACCTAGCCAGGCCCTGATGCAAAGTCAGTGCTCAAAACTGCTGAATAAAGGAATGAATAAAGGAACTGCTTCCACACCCCTCAGCAGGATATAATGCAAAGAAACACAGTAGGATCAAAAGTCCTGGATTTCAACTCCAATTTATTTGAACTCCTAAGCTGCAGAATACTTGATAAGAAAACTTGCTTTGGGGAGGAGGGTACAGTTCAGTGGTAGAGCAAATGCTTAGCATGTATGAGGTCCTGGGTTGAATCCTCAGTACCTCATTTAAAAAAAAAATGAAACAAATAAATAAACCTATTTACCCCCCTCAAAAAATATTTTTTGAATTCCAAATTCAAGAAAAAAAAAAAAACACCTTGCAACTGACACAACATTGTAAACATGAGTATACTTCAATTAAAAAAAAAATCCTTGCCTTACAAGAATATATCTGGATTATGGAAGTTTACAAGTGTAAAATGCCTAGGGTACCACCTGCATAAGAAGAAGGAACTGTACAAATTTACTATCCCTCATTTATGAGCTATATTTCCTTTGGGCGGTTTATAACATCTCAGAGCTAATTTTCTCAGATTAAAACAAAAGAAGGAAACATTACCGGATTCTCCATACTGCTGAAGAATCAGATAAACCTATGATAGCATCTGACCCACAGAGTTTACTCAATAAATGCTTGTTGAATGAATGAACAAGCAAAGTGAATGCTGCTCCCTGCCACAGAGCATCATGATGGTACTGCCTGGAAATCCCAAGCCCACGTTTCACCCGACTCTACACTAACCATGTGTGACCTGGGCAGGCCTGTGTGCTCCTCTTAACCCCAGTTTAATCATGAATAGAAATGAGGGCAATAACACAAACCTCAAAGGGTTAGTGAGTCATTACTGAATTGTATCCCAACTTTGCAAGATGGAACCTTTAAAGAAACTTGGGCAAAAAGTCCGTAGGCCCTCTCCATATTATCTCTTACAACTACATGGGAATCTACATTATATCTCAAAATAAAAAGTCTAATTTATTAAAGAGGCTATTGAGGTTAAATGAGCTCACTGTCTCAAATAAGGAACACACAGTACAAATAGGTCAATGCCCAGCCCATGAGATACACTCAGTAAACATTCCCACTGAGCCCACTGGTCCCTCAAACTTCAGAGCACGATGATGTGTCCTCATGGCCAGAGGCCCCTGCACCTGAAACTAACAAAGCTAATGGTCCCCACTTTCAAGAGCCCCTGCCACCACCGTAGGTCTAATTTTGTACTTGTAATTTTTTTCTATTTATTAAATAGAAAAACGTAATTGCATAGCCTTCAGGTCACCAAAAGCAGACTACAGAGATCATGATGGCAGCCCTTCTTCATGAAACAATAAAATGAAAAGCCATTTCCACAAGATCTCTGTGTAAATCTACTAGGGAACTTCATCCTGGACTGAGAGGAAGAGGACTGGGGAGGAGGGGGCAATCTGCTGCACACAGACCCATGGGCCACCTGTCCCACGATGGACTTTAGACCCAACACTCACCCTCAAGGAACTTCAAAATAGACACAGACAGAGTGCTGTGGACAAGATTTTTTTTTTTAAAAAAATCCCTGATTCTCTCGCAGGTTTTGTTTCTACCGAGAAACAAATGTCTTATGTGTATAATGTTTCACAAAAGACTTAAACTATTATCACCCCAACTTGACGCATTAAGAAACTGAGGGAGAGAGGTTTATCACATTGTGCAAGATTAGAGAGAGGCAAAAAAAAAAAAAAGATTAGACTGAGGCCACGTCAGACACTGTATTTAAACCCAAGCCCCTGTTCCAGTGCTCACACTAGAAAGTGGGATACACTGCCCCTTTCCTGCCCTCTCCCTGCAATAAATGTCTGAAGAGTCTTTTCTGTGCCACCTGGAATCACAATCACTTCAATTTTCCACAAAGAGCTATGTCATTCCTTGGAGGATGTGTCAAAATCTGTATGTTGAATGGGAGGAGAGATTTGTATATTCGGTTTCTCAAAGGAAACATGGCTTAAAAGAAACTGAAAAGCACTTTTCTAGTCTAAGTCTTCATTGTGCAGAGAAGGAAACGGAGGCTCAGAAGAGATGAGGAAAGGGTCTTATTAACAAATATTGCCTCAGCGCAGCACCAAGCCAGCCTTGGGCACTTCTGGGGGAGGATCTGGAAGGCCCAGGAGAATGAGTCTTAGAAAACGGAAAGAGAAGAAGCATACGAGGCCCCGTCTCTACACCACCATACCATGAAGTTCCACCAAATTACCCAGTATGGGTGCAGCCAACATTAAGGTGGGCTAAACAGGTTATGGAAACCTGGAACTCTCAACCATAGTGGAAATTCCAACGTTTACTATGTTTTTTTTCCCAGTTCAAGCATCAGCTCAGTGGGCACTCTGTACCAGGCACTACATGAGGCCTGGAGTTCTCCCAAATACACAACTCTTATATCACGTGTGCAAACCACACACAGGCCCACCAGAAGGAAAATGCCCACAGATAAGGTGGAATTACTGAAACTGAAAGCAGCCAACCAGCATATATTACTAGCAAATACGGTGCTGCTAGAAATAGACTCATGGACATAGAAAGCAAACTGTGGTTAGCAGGCAGGAAAAGGGGGATTAACAGATACACATTAATAAATATAAAATAAATGACAAGGACCTACTATATAGCACAGGGAACTATATTCAATTTCTTGTAATGAGTTGTACTAAAAACAATCTAAAACATATGTAGATACATATGCATATGTTTATAACTGAATCTCTGCTGTACATCTGAAACTAACATTCTAAATTGACTACACTTCAATAAAAAGTAATTTTAAAAAATAAGTAAAAATAAAAGCAACGCCATTTAGAAAAAATAAAAGAATTCTCTGATCCCCTTAGCTGTAGGTGCTAGAGAAATCTGGTTACAAACACCAAGTCCACTGGGTCACTCCAGCACTGGCTGTCACTCTTTCTGACCATCAGAGAGTCACTTGGCTTCAGTGAGTTTATTTTCTCTTCTGTGAAAGGCTTCAGTTGCAACTAACGATGTATAGAATCTCATCATTCACAAACCCAACAATTAATGAGGACTTCCCATGGGCCAGGCTCTGGAAATATGAAAATATAGGGTCCGAGATATATTCATGGGTAGAAGAAATTTATGCCATAAAGACATTAATTCTTCTTGCTTTGATAGACAGATTCAATACAATTCTGTTTAGATTTCCTACCAGAGTTTTTATGGGTAACAAGATAATTTATGGTCAGGAACAACCAAGAAACTTCTTTAGAACCAGCACTGGGAAGGGGTGGATAGGTCATTCATTTCCACTGGTCTTTCTGAAGTGATGAAAACGTTCTGGAATATTAATGGTTGCACCACTGTGAATATGCTAAAGCTGCTGAATTGTAGCATTTAAGTGGGTGGACTTCATGGTGTGTGAACAATATCACAATAAAGATGTTAAATGAAAAAATATTTCTTGACAATTATTTTTCCCTCTATACTACTAGTCTGCCCCACAATTTAAGAAGAACAAAAAAACCAAAACAAACCAAATTTTGCCAGGAGCTCTTTAGGACTGCAAAGTCCCTGAGTCTCCAACTCCTCTGGTGGTGCTGTTCCTGTTAACACACCCTAGCTGGGCTGGGCTAGTTAAGGACTGTAACTATCTTTTTAAGAAAGACGGCCACACGTTTCACCCTGGGAGAGGGAAGGATGGAGGATGTCACAGCCTCATGCCTTCAGCTCATTTTTAACTGAACCAAGCCTTGCTTTCAACACTGTAATCCCTCTCACTATAAAAACAGTGACATCATCAAGCACCGCCATCAAAACACGTGAAAGTGTTCAAGGTACTTACCTGGGGCAGAAACACTGAGGGAGGAGACGGAAGCTCGCTCAGCACTGACGCTCCCTTTTCCCGACTCCAACAGGAGAAGCTGGGGTTCACAGCCGGAGGCTCTCAGCCCGGGGAGCAGCGCCCACACCACTGAGCTGGTCCCAAGGTAGCGGGAAAGGGAGAGGAGGGCAGCCCCGGGGTCGCGGGTCAGGGAAAGCGGGGGGGGGGGGACGCGGGCTGTAGCCCCGCTCGGAGGCCAGCCCCAGCCCCAGCCCCAGCCGCCCGCCCCCGTCCGGGTCCGCAGACCCCGCCCGCCCGGGACACAGCCCGCCCAGGGGCGGGGACGGGCCGGCGGCCGAGGAGAGGCAGCCCGGGAGGAGAGAACTCGCGGGCGGGAGAGGGGAAGGGGACGCCAGCCGCGGACTGAGGGGAGCCCGGCTGGGGCGAGACGCGGCAAGTGCACACTTGGCCCTGGACAGCTGTGGCCGGGGCGCCGGGGCAGGAGCCAAAGTCCTACCGGGCGAAAGAGCTGAGAAGCCTTTGGGGCCGATCCCCGGCTCGGAGTTGCAGCTTCCAACCCTCGGTCCAGCTGGCACAGACTGCGCATGCGCAGGAGGGCCAGCTATCCTCTCTGTGTTCTGCAAGAGAAGTTGGGGAAGGGAGGGACGGAGAAGATGGGAGGAGGAGGGGAGAAGGGGAAAAGTGGAGGGAGAGACATGGACAGGAGGAGCAGAGAGAAGGCAGGGATCTGGAGTGTGGAGGAGAGTAGCAGAGATGGAGAGAAATAGTTTTAACTCTGGGGGCATCCTGAAGGAGGCAGCAGTCCTGCCTCTGCACACTTCTCTAACCCTTCAAGGCCCGCAGCTCATATTTTAACTCCCTGGCACAGCCCTCCACCCAAGGCCTCTGCAGGACCCCTACGGGGATCACACCCGTTGCCCCCAAGCGGAGCTGGGTTTCCTTTTGCTCTGGGAACCAAGCACCCGCAGGTGTTGTCGCTCAGAACTACCTTGGAAAGAGTACATATTCCCCTTTTACACGCTGGGACACAGGCAGGCAATATATCTGCCTTACCTCCACTGTCCCAGGTGTTGTGCTGGCGGGGAGCGGGAGGTACAAGGTCAGATCCCAAAAGGAGCATACTGCCTGAGTTTTGGTGCATAGTCCCCATCCTTCCTGGGTAAACCACTCCCCACACTCGGGGAACCATCAAGGGCACACAGTATGTCCCTGGGTGTGGGATAGCTGCCCTCAATTCCAGTGCCCATCTTGCTAGGAAGATAGGAGTGTTACTGAGTCCAAATTCATTCTCCTTAATGCAGGACAGGCCAGTAAGTTGGGAGACCAGGTGTTGGGGCATGAAATAGCAACTTTCTGTAGACCTAGATGGCAAACTAATGTCCTGGAAAACCATCTCCCCAAGTCAGAATTCAGGCTCCTTTCCTACGAGCTTGGTTTTTGCAATCTTCTTGATGTAGTAATTCTTTGTTGTTAGAATCCTTTGTTCTTGCAGCTATCTACCTGGGTCAGATCCCTGTAAACCTCCAACAAAACAAACGTTATTTTCTATTAGGTAACTTGTTATCTTTATATGAATGGAAAAGTGTTAAATATCCTTAAAGGTCAGAGCATTCAAAATAGGCTCTCCTGTATATTTTAGGCTCTAGGCAACATTGTTTTACAAGCAAGATGAAGCCTAGGAGACAGAGCACAGGGTTTAGTCAAAGGAACAGATCTAATATGGAGTCAGATTTGTTCTTTTCTATTACCAGGGCAGAAGACACATGAGGATTTAAATCCCTTTAAGTTAAAAATAAGTAATATTTTAAAGGAATTTACATACATAGGTCGGAATGTGCATAGCATATCTGGAAAACACACAAAGGTTTGTAAACAGTGGCATCTCCAGGGAGGGCTGAAAGAAGAGAGGATGAGGGAAAACTTCTTTCACTTGTGTATTTTTGTGCTCTGTTTGAAATTTTTTAACCACATGCATGTATTTCTTTTTCAGTTAAAAAAAATGTGTAATGGAGCAAAGGAGTAGCAAGCTCAGCAAATAAAGCAGCCATGGAATCACTGAGCCATCACTTTTGATTTCAGCCAGGAAGCATTTATTGACTCTCTCCTATGTGCCCAGTGCTGTTTTAAGACTTCTTTTATTTTTTTTCATAAAATAATAAAGTGCTATTCCTCACCCCTGCCCATGGCTGGTGGAAAACCAACTGAGTTTTTATTGAGTTGTTTTCCAAGAAGTAGAGATCAGTTATAAACAGAACACATCTTCAGGGCAAAACAGGCGGAGTGGTTTTCCAGCAGGCCAGATAGCTATGAAGGGTTTTCAACAGAGGCACACAGAGGCTGAGAGAGAAAGCCTCCAGGACCCTACAAAAAGCTGCCCAAACTGCCTTCTCCATGGCACTACTGAAATAGGAAAGAAAAAATCTGACTCCATATTAGATCTGTTCCTTTGACTTTAACCCTGTGCCCTGTTTCCTAGGCTTAGTCTTGTTGGTTCTG